>NC_084747.1:8981805-9304305 GCF_033978785.1 Entelurus aequoreus | reverse complement strand
CGAAAGATCGTGTTTCGAAGAGGGTCCCTTGCTTAGGGCAGAGATGGGCATCGCCACCCCCCGTCGACTGGTGCTGAAGAAAGGGGCGGTGCCAACTATTTTCAACAGACCATGGCCAGACATCAGTGGCAGTGTCACTGTCAGTGCTCCCAGTGCCAGTGCTTCGACAAGTTCAGACCACCCCACCCCCTCCTCAAGTGGACAGACCGTGCACATGAGGTCTGCATTTGCCAAAAGGGAAAGGAAGAGGGTAAGGATCTGGATTTACAGTTTCCATAGTCATACTTACAGACATAGTAATAGACTATTCCATAAACACTGAAATAAATTAACAATAAAATAGTCTACATATAATTATTGCTTCAAGTTCTAGTCAAGTTCTTCTGCAGTATAAAGTATCGTACATTTACTGACATTACTGTCAATAGTGTCAATAGTGTCAATAGACAATAATATAAAGTATTGTACATTTACAGACAATAGATCAGATCATGGCCAGTACGACTACGGCATCAGTGGCGGACGCGGTGGATGAACCAATGGCAATGGCACTGGATTTGCCTGATGAGGAGGGCGATCAAGATCAGGTTCCATTTGTTTTCCAAATCAATGTTCAAATGGATTACAGTTCAAGCCCAATAGAGAAAGTATTCATAATTTATGTAAATGAGGTATCCATATTACAAACCCCGTTTCCATATGAGTTGGGAAATTGTGTTAGATGTAAATATAAACGGAATACAATGATTTGCAAATCATTTTCAAGCCATATTCAGTTGAATGCACTACAGAGACAACATATTTGATGTTCAAACTCATAAACTATATCTTTTTTTTGCAAATAATAATTAACTTAGAATTTCATGGCTGCAACACGTGCCAACGTAGTTGGGAAAGGGCATGTTCACCACTGTGTTACATGGTCTTTCCTTTTAACAACGCTCAGTAAAGGTTTGGGAACTGAGGAGACACATTTTTGAAGCTTCTCAGGTGGAATTCTTTCCCATTCTTGCTTGATGTACAGCTTAAGTTGTTCAACAGTCCGGGGGTCTCCCTTGTGCTATTTTAGGCTTCATAATGCGCCACACATTTTCAATGGGAGACAGGTCTGGTCTACAGGCAGGCCGGTCTAGTACCCGCACTCTTTTACTATGAAGCCACGTTGATGTAACACGTGGCTTGGCATTGTCTTGCTGAAATAAGCAGGGGCGTCCATGGTAACGTTGCTTGGATGGCAACATATGTTGCTCCAAAAGCTGTATGTACCTTTCAGCATTAATGGTGCCTTCACAGATGTGTAAGTTACCCATGCCTTGGGCACTAATGCACCCCCATACCATCACAGATGCTGGCTTTTACACTTTGCGTCTATAACAATCCGGATGGTTCTTTTCCTCTTTGGTCCGAAGGACACGACGTCCCCAGTTTCCAAAAACAATTTGAAATGTGGACTCGTCAGACCACAGAACAGGCTTAGCTGCTTACGTGCAGTGATTTCTCCAGATTCTCTGAACCCTTTGATGATATTACGGACCGTAGATGGTGAAATCCCTAAATTCCTTGCAATAGCTGGTTGAGAAAGGTTTTTCTTAAACTGTTCAACCATTTGGTCACGCATTTGTTGACAAAGTGGTGACCCTCGCCCCATCCTTGTTTGTGAATGACTGAGCATTTCATGGAATCTACTTTTATACCCAATCATGGCACCCACCTGTTCCCAATTTGCCTGTTCACCTGTGGGATGTTCCAAATAAGTGTTTGATGAGCATTCCTCAACTTTATCAGTATTTATTGCCACCTTTCCCAACTTCTTTGTCACGTGTTGCTGCCATGAAATTCTAAAGTTAATGATTATTTGCAAAAAAAAAAAGTTTATCAGTTTGAACATCAAATATGTTGTCTTTGTTGCATATTCAACTGAATATAGGTTGAAAATGATTTGCAAATCATTATATTCCGTTTATATTTACATCTAACACAATTTCCCAACTCATATGGAAACGGGGTTTGTACATGTAGCTGTTTCTCCATTACCAGGGAAATACAATAGAACAAGGATGCCAGACGAACTGGGTAGCGATTGGGACAGCACCAACGGCAATGACTAGTAGCAAGAGCACCCGAACAGGGAAAATACATCATAGATCAAAGGGTATGTCTATTTCGGTGATGAACATGATTCTGCACATCACAGTACACATTGCACAGCTGCCTGTGCAGAGTAGAGTAGACAGATACATTAGGTGATTCAAAGACAATACTTAGTATGTGATCCTACTTTAATTTTAACAGATTATATAAAACAACTTGTGTTTTATTTTATTGCTAGAACACCAGGTGACCCCAGAGATCCTCGAGAGGGTTAGAGCTCGGCCAGCCAGGGTTTGTGAAGTCCCATCGTCAAGTGTGGCAGCTCCATCTGACAGCCCCGAGATGCAGCCCAACATAGCAACTCCAGGTGCGTCTGGAGTGCAAGCCAAGCTATGACCACCTCCTGCATTGTTTGATGAAGGACCAGCGTCAAGTCCCGCTGTTAGTGGTTCTTCCGATGTCAGCTATGTGCCGAGTGGGTCATCGACATCGGATCCGTGTCAAGCCAGGGTGGTCTATGATGCACGTCTCCACCCCTTCCTGCTCCATTGTTCTGGCCACTGCCTCTAGCTCATGACAGCAGGCACACTCAGCCACTGTCTCCATGTTCCCACAGTTGTGACATGTACACCTGGAAATAGAAATATTCATAATATTTGTAAATCAAATCATATTATTGACACCTGCAATCTGCATACATGTGCAATAATTAATATTGTCATTGTCTTGTTGTGGATCTTATTAATCCATATGCATATTTTTAGTATTGCCGGTATATGGAGCTGTGGCCCATAGAAATAATGGGTAATTAATTAGGTTTGACATTGGGTCAATGATAGATACTTAGTCTATAGATAGGCCTGGGCTTGGGGTGTAAGTTGTAACACTAACAGTAACAGTGCAAGACTAGGCCACAAGCTAAAACTAGTCTACAAATAAATAACATTTTACCATTCTGTATTCTGAAGGCGATCTATGTTGTGTGCTACTCCAGCATCAATATCAGCAGCGTCCTCCTGACCGTCACCGTCAGCGTCGGGTTCAAAGCGGTATGGCTCTATAATTTGTTGCGGTTGGGCCTGGCCGAGTGGTCCTGCCACGCCCACGGCTGCCACGGCGCCTCTCACAGCATCTTCCCTATCTGAATCGCTCCGACTGCCCTCTAGTCCTTCACTCTCACTTTCCTCATCCACAAATCTTTCATCCTCGCTCAAATTAATGGGGGAATCGTCGCTTTCTCGGTCCGAATCGCTCTCGCTGCTGGTGGCCATGATTGTAAACAATGTGCAGATGCGAGGAGCTCCACAACCTGTGGCGTCACGCGCATATCGTCTGCTACTTCCGGTACAGGCAAGGCTTTTTTATCAGCGACCAAAAGTTGCAAACTTTATCGTCGATGTTCTCTACTAAATCCTTTCAGCAAAAATATGGCAATATCGCGAAATGATCAAGTATGACACATAGAATGGACCTGCTATCCCCGTTTAAATAAGAAAATCGCATTTCAGTAGGCCTTTAAGAGTGGCAGTATGTGGGGTGAGTGACGTGAGTAAGTGAGTGGGCGAGTAAGGAGAGGTAGTGGTAGCATGTGCAGGAGTGTTAATAGCATGGTGGATGTCCGCTTGTGCCCCGTGGAAATAATAAATAAAGTGAGCAAGTTGTAACTAGTCGACGGCCTCGTCCTTCCGACCAAAGAGCGGAGCTTTATGGACCCAGTGTTACCCCCGACACAACATGGGCCCTGGAGGGAACGTCTCCCCTGCGCTCCTCGACCACGGTCTGGGAGCCCACAAACAGGAAAGGTGTAAAGCAACCCTTGCAGAGCGGCGGCTCCCTGTTTAAAGTGTCACCTTTATAGTTAGTTTAGAAGCCCAAATACCTCCATATTGCACTTCACGCACCCTCTTTATTAACCAGTAGAATTGTCCTTTGTTGCCTTTCTTCCTCTCCACCATGTTATTGCTTGTATGCACTTTGTGTGTGCGTTTTGACACACTCAACATCATGCGCCTCGGCTCTGTAGTCACCGCCGCACAGCAGCATTCAGGTGAAAGAACGGTACCGGTACTTTTCAAAGGTGCTATAGTACCGATTTCAATTGATTAGTACCACGATACTTTATTAGTAGCAGTATACTGTACAACCCTACTACACACACATACAGTACATAGAAGAAAGTGTGTTTTTGTTGTTTGTGTCTTGCAGACGTCCAGCAGCTGATCGGTAATCCAGAAGAAGTTTCCCCTCAGTTAGGGGGGAGCTCCACTTTGAAGCAGGAGACTCCACAACCACCCTGCATTAAAAAGGAAGAGGAGGAACTCTGCATCACTCAGGAGGGAGAGTGTCTTCTAGGACGAGAGGAAGCTGATTACACCAAGTTTCCACTGAGTATTCTCTCTGTGAAGACTGAAGATGATGAAGAGAAACCACAAGTAGACAACTTCTTAGCTCCACTATCAGATAGTGAGGCTGAAGATGAGGTTGAAGAACCTTTGAGCAGCGATACAGACTGTGAAGGTGATATGAGGACTCACATTGACAACAAACACTCTGAATGCTCTACAAAGAAGAGAGGTAAAACATGTTTGAGCTGCTCAGTTTGTGCTGAAAGTTTTACTAAAAAGAGCAGTTTGACTCTACACATGAGAACACACACAGGTGAAAAACCCTTTAATTGTTCAGTTTGTGGCAACAGCTTTTCTGGAAATGGCTCATTGACTCAACACATGAGAACACACACAGGTGAAAAAACATTTAAGTGTTCAGTTTGTGGCAACAGCTTTTCTCAAAATAGAAAGTTGACTCGACACATGAGAACACACACAGGTAAAAAACCCTTTAATTGTTCAGTTTGTGACAAAAGCTTTTTTAATAAGAGCATTTTGACTCAACACATTAGAACGCACAGAGGTGAAAAACCCTTCAATTGTTCAGTTTGTGGCAAAAGCTTTTCTCAAAATAGCAATTTGACTCAACACATGAGAACGCACACAGGTGAAAAAACATTTAAGTGTTCAGTTTGTGGCAAACGATTTTTTAATAAGAGCATTTTGACTCAACACATGAGAACACACACAGGTGAAAAACCCTTTAATTGTTCAGTTTGTGGCAACAGCTTTTCTATTAAGAGCATTTTGACTCGACACATGAGAACACACACAGGTGAAAAAACATTAAAGTGTTCAGTTTGTGGCAAAAGCTTTTATTTTAAGAGCATTTTGACTAAACACATGAGAACACACACAGGTGAAAAACCCTTCAATTGTTCAGTTTGTGGCAAAAGCTTTTCTCAAAATAGCAATTTGACTCAACACATGAGAACGCACACAGGTGAAAAAACATTTAAGTGTTCAGTTTGTGGCAAACGCTTTTTTAATAAGAGCATTTTGACTCAACACATGAGAACACACACAGGTGAAAAACCCTTTAATTGTTCAGTTTGTGGCAACAGCTTTTCTATTAAGAGCATTTTGACTCGACACATGAGAACACACACAGGTGAAAAAACATTAAAGTGTTCAGTTTGTGGCAAAAGCTTTTATTTTAAGAGCATTTTGACTAAACACATGAGAACACACACAGGTGAAAAACCATTTAGTTGTTCAGTTTGTGGCAAAAGCTTTTCTATTAAGAGCAATTTGACTCCACACATGAGAACACACACAGGTGAAAAAACATTTAAGTGTTCAGTTTGTAGCAAAAGCTTTTCTTTTAAGAGCAGTTTGACTAAACACATGAGAACACACACAGGTGAAAAACCCTTTAATTGTTCAGTTTGTGGCAACAGCTTTTCCCAAAATAGCCATTTGACTAAACACATGACAACACACACTGGTGAAAAAACATTTAAGTGTTCAGTTTGTGGCAAAAGCTTTTCTATTAAGAGCAGTTTGACTAAACACATGAGGACACACACAGGTGAAAAACCCTTTAATTGTTCAGTTTGTGGCAACAGCTTTTCTCAAAATAGCCATTTGACTCGACACATGAGAACACACACAGGAGAAAAAACATTTACCTGTTCGGTTTGTGGCAAAAGCTTTCCTCATAACAGCTCTTTGTGGCGACACATGAGAACACACGCTGGAGAAAAACCATTTAGTTGTTCAGTGTGCTGTAAAAGGTTCCCACATAATGCAGACGCAGTAAAACACATAAGAACACACAAGGGAAAATAACCAATTAGCTGTTTAGTTTGTGGTATGTTGCTCATATGTGGTGACATCCACCCTACCCAGGACCTCCTCACTGCTTCTTTCACAAATATCTGAGGTATTCATACAAACTTGGATTATTTGGAGCATAATCTTATCCACTCATGACCCCATGTCTTCTCTGTATCTGAAACATTGCTGAACAGTAAGATAGATGATGCTTCAAGTGCTTGGTTACTCCTTCTTCAGTCCAGGGACCTCATGTGTCAAGTTTGTGCACGCTCAAAAACCTGCACTACACCCTTTTTCACTGCAAAGTTGAGATGTATCAAAACTGACGTTGACGCATAAGTGATGCTGGGTAACTGTTTGCATAACAAACTGCCAACTTTTATTCCTCAGACTGATTGATGTGCAAATCAGAAACTTATGAACAATTAACCCCCAACACCCACAACCCAACCCCCACCTCCCTCGACATTCGGGCATAACAGGTTCAATCCGGCCCGCGAGATGAGTTTGCAAAGTGTAAAATTCAGCTGTATTTTTAATGAAAGAAACTGCTGTTCTTAATGTGTCCACTGGATGTCACAATAGCAATTCTGTTAGGCAAGCAAATAGCATAGCAAGTATACCAAGCAAGAGGTAGACGGTAAAGCGGGGCTGTGACTCCTCCCCCTCCACCCAACGTAAAACAGGAGTAAAATAAGCAATCAGTAACCCCACTTAAAATGCAGCATGAGACACTGCACACTGATATAGTTCTGTGAAAATGATTGTCTTCTGTGCAAATGTAAAGAAAGTGAACAGTGTGTGATTTACTGCAATACTGTCAGTCTTTTCACTTTTTATTTGTGCTTTGTTGAAATTGTTCACACATTGCACAGCTTTTATTTTTCTATCAATACACATTATGTCTAGAAGACAGGAAGTAACTCAACACTCTTGAAAAGTTTCTACCTCAGTGTGTATGGTTTGTTGGGTGTTTTTGAAAATGCACCATTTTTTTCCCTCAGAATTTTTAACTAACTTGAAGTGTTTTGTCAAGAGGATTATTTGTGATGTGTACATTTTCCGAATGTGATCGTTCTATTTTGGGTTGAAGTAAAATAAAGAAAACAATCTGTCGTATTTTGAAGTTATCATGCCATGACTTTACCCGTCCCGCCCACGTGGAAATAGATTTTCCTCCATGCGGCCCCTGAGCTAAAATGAGTTTGAAACCCCTGCTGTAATCAAGATTCAAGATGCTTTATTATTGTTCATTCTTTAACATGTACAAGACATATGAGAACTGAAATGTCATTTTCGGCACAGTCCCACTAAGAGCTGACATACGTTACAGGGGAACAAGACTGGACCGCCAACGGATCGCCACTTAGTGTTCCTTAGAAAAGGTGGGAAAAAGGTGATATTGGGAAAGCAGATAACTGAAATGAATATCTATATGTAACTGAGATTAAATCTCTTAACTGTGTAGGGTGAGTACAAACAATTAACTATCTGTATAAAATATCTAAACACATCACAGAACAGGTAGAAAAAATACTCTCTCTCAAAATAAATCACTCGTACATATTTCTTTTCTTACTGCACGTACTTTGGATTGGGTCTACACACTCGACCTGCGCGTGTTGTGTCAGTCTGCGTCGTGAATCTGGGTCGAATTGGTGATGCACATTCCGTTTGCCTAATCGATGTCTCTTCTCTCAGTGGTGTGGGAGGGACTAAGTCCACCATGGTATGTCTACCATCCTGAGTCTGCTTCGTCGTTCTGGAACGGTGTTGGTGGTCGTTCTTGAACCGGGAGGATGTGGCGACGATTCCTCCTGTATGTTCTCCCATTGGATTGGATGATGTAGGAACGTGGCTCTTCGCACGACTTTTCCACTATTCCAAGTCGGTCATGTCCAGCAGGAGTTTGCATACGGATCACTTGCCCTTCTGCCAAGGGACTCAGTGGGCGACTTGACTTGTCGTAGTGACGTTTCACCGTAGTTCTCTTGTCGACTAGTCGAGCTTGTACTTGTCTTGAGTCTTTTGCTGTTGGCTGTAGTAGTCTGGTACACACTGGGATAGCTGCACGCGTTGGTCTTGACATTAACCGTTCGGCAGGGGAACCAAGGTCTGCATCTCGGGGAATGTTTCTGAGGTTAAGGAGGTTTAGGAAGACATCAGTTTTGTCCCAGTGGGATTCTCCATCAGTTGCTTGGCACTCCTGACAGCTCTTTCCGCGAGTCCATTCGACTGGGGAAACTCTGGGCTGCTGGTGGTGTGGATGAAGTCCCACTCCTCAGCAAACTTCCTGAATTGCTCACACTTGTACTGTCTTGCATTGTCAGATAGCAGTGTGTGTGGTGTACCATGCACTGAAAAATGTCTTTTCAATTTGGAAATGAAAGCTGTTGCTGTGATGTTTTGTAGAAGGTCCATTTCAAACCATCCAGAATAGGAATCCACTAGCACCTGGTAGTGTTGTCCACGCCATTCAAAAATGTCTGTAGCAACTGTGGACCACGGAAGGTCTGGAACTGGATGGAGATGGAGCGGTTCTTTCTGCTGATGTGGTTTTGTGCTGTTGCACACTGTGCAAGAAAGTACCGTATTTCCTTGAATAGCCGCAGGGGCGTTAATTAATTTAAAACCTCCTGTCACACCTGCGTTTACCGGAAACCGGCGGGATGGCCGTGCATGCGGTAATTATTTTAAAACCTCTTCTCACTCCGGCGTTTACCAAAAGGAATCCATAAAATTTAGGCGTGCGCTTTGAGTGTGATGTAAGCATACCATCATGAAAAGCACATTTAATTAAAAAAAACGTTATTATGGTCTTACCTGTACTTATAAATGGAGTCCATTTGCACCTCCTTCTGACCAAAAGCATCGATAACTTGTTTATAGAAGTCTTCCTTATTTTCTTTCTTCAGTTTTAAAAGTCTCTGTTTCGATGGAGATATTCCTTTGATTATTACCTCCTGCTTCCATTGAAAGTCCAGTTTAGAAAACTGTTTTATTTTAGATACCGGTATGTAATCCTCCATGGTAAAAGTTCAGGCAGAGGGAAAAAATAAATCTCTTGCTGCGTGTGTTCACTTCTTCTGCAGTACAGGAAGTCGCAAGAAGGATCACTAGCGCGGCAGCGCCCTCTACCACCAGGAGGCGGGAGTCATTTAATGACTTATACAGTATTTCACACACGCAGCTACGGTATATTAATAAAACATAGCTGCTTACTGTTCTCTTTAGCATACTGTACCGGTATTCAATAGCTTGAACCTTAAATCCTACTGAAAAGCTCTTTATCTTTTTTCCTTTGTGCGATTGTAAACTACTGAAAGCAGCTTCCTCCATTTTGAAATTGAGGACAGTTGCGTCACTCGTGACGTAACGAATTTGACCCGGTGGAAGTTCTAGCCAAATGCTAAATATTTTGCGAAACGAGTTTGACCCGGCGAAAATTATAGACATGCGATAATAAAATTAATATTTTGCGAAACGAATTTGATCCAGCTTCAATAATAAACCGGCGATAAGGCCAAGCATGCGTTAATTATTTTGAGAAACGAGTTTGACCCGGCAGTAATTCTAGACGTGCGAATACTATATTCCCTGCGCCAATTCAAGGAAATACGGTAGTTCTTCAGTGATGTCTCGTGACATTGATGGCCAAAAGATGATACCTCTTGCTCTGCGTTTGGTCGCTTCAATACCTGGCTGACCTTTATGTACAATCTTAATGAACTCTTTTTGTAGTGACCGGGGAATAACTGCTTTCTGCCCTTTCATGACGATTCCATCTTCCACAGTGAGTTCGTCTCTGTAGGGGAAGAAAACTTCAATGGCAGGCTGCAGCTGAGTCTGTCTGGCAGGCCATCCACGCTGGATAACTGCATTGAGAGCCTGCAATACTTCATCCTCCTCCGTGTGTTTCTTGAGCTCTTCCAGGCGGGCTGTAGAAATGTAGCTCACCGACATGACGTCGAAAGAACCACTATCAGATGGGCTCTCACTGTCTGTTGCATTAGGGGCTCTTGAAAGAGTGTCAGCTAAGTACATGTGCTTTCCTTTTTTTGTAGACTAAGATTATGTCATAGCTTTGCAGGCGTAGCAGCATCCGCTGAAGACGGGCAGGGGCATTGTGAATTGGTTTCTTCAAGATAGTCACCAACGGTTGGTGGTCAGTTTCTACTATGGTGGGCTTGCCATACACATAGTCTCTGAACTTGGTGCACGCAAACACAACAGCTAGGAGCTCCTTCTCAATTTGAGCTTATTGAGTTGCTGTTTCTGTAATGGTGCGGGATGCAAAGGCTACTGGCCTTCCATTTTGCATGCAAGCAGCTCCTAGTCCAAAACATGACGCGTCACAGGTCAGCGTGACTGGCCCTTTGACATGGTAGTAGGCCAATACTGGTGGAAAGGAGAGACGTGCTTTCAGGCGGTCGAAAGCATCTTGGTGTTGCTGGAACCAGCACCATGCGGTCTCTTTGTGAGTCAGTTTCCTCAGTGGCATTGCGATGTCACTGAGGTTTGGAATGTACTTGCCAAGATAGTTGACCATTCCCAGGAAACGTTGAAGTGAAGTGACATCTGTGGGGACTGGCATCTCTGTGATAGCAGCGGTTTTGGAGGGGTCAGCTTTCAATCCTTTACTTGTGAAGATATGACCAACGTAGCATACTTGGTCAAGTCTAAACTTGCATTTCTGCGGGTTGAGTTTGAGGTTTATTTCCTTCACACGTTCAAGCACTTTTTTTAGGTTGGCGTCGTGCTCCGCCACATCGCGGCCTCCGATGATGATGTCATCGACAATGACTGAGCATGGATATCCAGTAAAGAGTTGATCCATTGTGCGCTGGAATACCTCGCTTGCAGAGTTAATACCGAAAGGCATGCGAAGGAATCTGTAACGTCCAAAAGGAGTACTGAATGTTGTCTTCATTGAGGACTTCTTGTCCAGGCGGATCTGCCAGAATGAGTTTTTTGCGTCTAGCACTGAAAACACTGTCGCACCTGACATTTGTGCTGCTACCTCCTCCACGCTTCTCATGGGGTGGTGGGGTTGTTTTAGTGCTTCATTTAAATCTTTGGGGTTGATGCGTAATCTGATTTCTGATTTGCCTTTCTTGTGCGCAGCGACCATGGATGACACCCAATCTGTTGGTTCGGTGACTGAAGTAATAACGCCTATGCATTCAAGTTCAGCTTTCACACAATCTTGCATCACTACGGGGATGCGGTGGGCCGTCCTAACAACAGGCGGCACATTGGGGTCCTCTGTCATCGTGTAGACAACTGGTAGTTCTTCGAGCTCTTCACCGAAAATATCTTGGTATTGTGTGAGGATCCGTGCGCTGAACTCTCCAGTGTTCTCTGTGGTGACATGGTGCACATCGGGACTCAACTCGACTAGCCCCATACGCAGGCATGCACGGAAGCCCAACAGCGATGTCACATTTTTATCCACTATGAAAAATGTCAGTAAGTGGCGCTGTCCCTTTAAAAAGCATGTCAGTGTAGCTTCACCTTGTGTCTCGATTTTGGCTCCTCCGAAAGCAACCAAATTTGTGCTTTTGTGTTGTTTGGCGAGTTTCACGCCGCTGTTTACTCTATTGAAAGTCTTCAGTGACATTACATTGCATTTAGCACCTGTATCCACTTTCATTTCGGTTGGCACGTCATTTATGCACACTGTGAAAAATCCTTCATCTTGGTCTCTTTGTTGTGGATTTACAGTGTCAACACAATTTTCAATTTCCAAGCCATCCACATAGAATGTCATTTTCACTTTGGCTGTGTTGATCCATGGTCACATCATGCACAGACTGTCCATAGCGCTTGTTTGTGGTAAACTTGGACTGGCTCTGTGGCTTTGACTTGCAGCATTTTTTGTAGTGATTTTGTTTCGTGCAGTTGTGACATTGTTGTCCAAACGCCGGACACATTCCCCTTTTTGCTGTGTGACTCCCTCCACAATTGTTACACTTTGTGATAGTCTGGGCAATTTTCTGGAATGTGCCTTTAAATTGCTTGTATTGTGTGGGTTTAATCTCATCAACATTGGTAGCTTGTGTAGCCAATGTTTTGATATTTTCCTCTGTCATTTCGTGAATGCGGCAGATTGAGATTGCCTTGGCAAGAGTCAATTCACTGTCCCTCAGTAATGTCTTTCTCAGAGAGTCGTTTGTGATGCCACACACAAATTTGTCACATATGAGTTTGTCCGTTAGATCTCCAAATTGACATGTTTTAGCTTTAATCTTTAAATCACTGATGAATGATTCCATGCTCTCCCCATGCTTTTGAATTCTCGAATGGAACTTGTCCCTTTCCAATGTTTTGGTCGTTCGCGAATTGCACATTTCTCTGAACTTCCTCTTCAGGCACTCGGGATCTTCCCGCGACTCCGCAGGAGCGAGAATAGCACCGCCCTCTCAGGCGGCACGGACCTCTGGCGCGTACGCAAACGAGCGCTCCCTCTCAATCGCTTGTGGACCAGCGAGGTATAATAGGATGTATGTGTAGTGAGTCTCATTCTGCGTTGTGTAGTTTTTTAAAATAAAAGACACTTCACCATGCCGTCGGTTCAGTATAGGGCGGCAACAACTAATCGATTAAAATCGATTACCAAAATAGTTGGCGATTAATTTAATCATCGATTCGTTGGAACTATGCTATGCGCATGCGCGGAGGCTTTTTTGGGGGGTTTTTTTGTTGTTTTTTTTTGTTTTATAAACCTTAATTTATAAACTGCAACATTTACAAACAGCTGAGGAACAATTATCAAAATAAGTACAAAAACAGTACAAAACAGCGCCAGGGCGGCGCTGAGGCTACGTCTCATGAGGTGGCGTAAGCTAGCCAATGATGTGGTCATGTGCAGCTCACGTGACGACGGCGTCTCCTTTGCTGGAAACATTTGAAAAATGGCGCAGGAAAACACTACCGATAGTTTAGCGGAGAAACATCTTGAGGTTATTGCTTCAATGGAGAAAAGTGTACGACCTAAGTCGTCAAAGGTGTGGGAACACTTCGCTTTAAAGACTTCATAGAAGACCGTTTCCTGCAAAATGGCACGGAAGTACAACATTGCTTCAGGAGCACCTGAAGAAGAAACATGTTGGAGCCATGGATGAAGGGAGGAACTCACAGTACGTAACTTTTTAAGTCCATAGTGGCAACAAGCATTCATGAGTTCAGCTTTTTTGTGAGTTACGTTAAAGTTATGCCTTTGTTGCAACGCGGGGCTGATAATGTGTCTCCGGCACATTTGACTCCGTTTTGAGAGAGAAAACGCACGGTTACCAATTTGGAAATAAACATAACGGACAGAAATATCTCAGGTTGGTTTCATAATGGATCAATGTAGCCGGGCCGATAAAGCTATATAAATATATTTAGATTTGAGTGACGCTTTAGTACAACTAAACGTTATGAAGGTGCTGGAATATTTCATGCTATTATTCAGAGGCAGCCTGAAATGAATCCTTTATTATTCACAACAGAAACGTGTACAATATCTGATTCAGTTCTGATGAATTACATGTCTGTGTTATTGTTGGTGTATGCTGCACCCCCAATGTCCACAACATGGTGGCAGTATGCTGGTTTTTTTCAATAAAATACTGGAAAGGATAGAAATGTAGTTTGTCTCTTATATCCGATTATTAATCGATTAATCGAAGTAATAATCAACAGATTAATCGATTATCAAATTAATCGTTAGTTGCAGCCCTAGTTCAGTATTTATTGATAACCTGTGTTGGAAACATGAAACACACACACACAGGTTTCAACTTTCTGGCGGAGTGATATCTGCTCCTTCTCATTCAAAAGTTCGAAGGAAGAGGAAGTAACAAACATTAATTCATATAAAAATAATAATAAATTAAATTACATTAACAAAAACGTTTTATCACAAAATAATAATAATGCACAAATCCACATACCTGTGTTGGAAACATGAAACACACACACACAGGTTTCAACTTTCTGGCGGAGTGATATCTGCTCCTGTGTGATGTAAATACCACGTGTAAATACTACCAAACAATTCACACAGTCGACGCTCTACTTCTAAATAAACGAAATTGTGCATAAAAATGACTCAAAACAACACATCACTTGTACACACAACATTATTGGGTTAACTTTTAAAGTATCTACAAACATTTAGGAAGAATATTTACAATATGAAGAAACACGGAGCAGTGAAGAACTATTACCTTGTACTCAAAAGTCAGAGGGAAGAGGAAGTAAAGCAATCGAAAAAACAGCAAAGACACTTCCTGCACCGGACATCCGGTTCTTCAAAATAAAAGCGATACTTCAAAATGAAATATAACACCCTGTCTAGTTCATAATATAGCGCAACAACATCACACTATTACATATGCACGGGTCTTCGCGGGCTTGTCCGAGTGAGCAGCAGCAATGAAAATGTCATTCTTGCTCGAAAATGCGCCAGTTCTCCGCGACATTGTCATCATACTTGCCAACCTTGAGACCTCCAATATCGGGAGGGGGCGTGGTTGGGGCGGGGGGCGTGGCTAAGGGCGTGGTTAAGAGGAGAGTATATTTACAGCTAGAATTCACCAAATCAAGTATTTCATATATATATATATATATATATATATATATATATATATATATATATATATATATATATATATATATATATATGTATGTATGAAATTCTTGACTTTCAGTGAATTCTAGCTACATATATATATATATATGTATATATATATTTTATTTTTTATTTTATTATACATATAAATAAAAGACATACTTGAATTTCAGTGTTCTGCAGGCTATCCAGTAGGTGGCAGTATTGTCCTGTTTAAGAGTGTCACAACATTGCCGTTTACGGCAGACGAACTGCTTTACGGTAGACTAAACGTGACTGCTGGTGTTGTGTGTTGTTACCGCGCTGGGAGGACGTTAATGAAACTGCCTAACAATAAACCCACATAAGAAACCAAGAACTCTCTCTCCTTGTTGTGCACTCTACTCTCTAAAAGCTGTAGATGTTATGACGTCATTGGGCAGGCAAGCTGCTGGGAAAGCGGACGTGAGAACGGCTGTCCCCACTCAGGTCCGCATTGAGCTGGAGGGGGCGTGGCCTCCAGCTCCGGCTGAATACCGGGAGTTTGTCGGGAGAAAATCTCTGCCGAAAGCAATGGATGTCGAGTGGGTCTGACATAATATTGTGAAAGTCCAACACATATATATATATTTTTTATTTTTAAACAGTAGTTGTCCATTATTTGATGTTAGATACTTTTAATAACCATTGTTTTAAAATAAGATTAAATTTCCTTTATTTTGGGGGAAAAAATGAGGTGGAGTAGGAAACGGAAGTTGCGGACTTCTTGCGCATGCGCAAATGTACTTGAAGCCAAGCAAAAAGACGAAGACCGCATGCTATGGTTGTTCGGAGATTCTTCGAATTCACGTTCTTAAAGTTATATGATTCACAGCAAATATAGCAACAAATATCTCAATTGGTATTTTCCAAAGCCACGAAACGTGCATTGAGTTTGGAGCGATATCTGAAGTGAAGATTGAAGACGTGATAGAAGATGGACGACTACTGCTATGCTAAGATGGCGACGTCCGCTAAAAGAGAACATGAAAGAGAATCAGCGCCACCAACTTCCAGCAAATCACCAACGGAGATAAAGACGAAAGATGAAGGTGAGTGACTTGAAGTTTTGTCATTTGAAAACTATTTCAAGCCCTTAAAGTCGAAATTAGCCGGCTTTGTTGAAGAATGTAAAGAAAGAGCCGCCATGATTGTTAGCTTGAAGAAGGCAGTGGAGTTCACATCAGAGGAGATGAAAGAATGCAAAAGTCAAATGAAGAAAGTGGAAGAGCAAAACAAGCGCTTCCCATGTTTGGCAAACGCCACATTTCAAATATTTAGCTCGCATTACTAAGCTAAGTTATTCATGGAGTCCATCAAGTTATGGGTGAGGGCCAACATCCGGGCAACTGAGCTACATACGGGTTCTTCGAGCCATAGCAACGAGACTGGCGTTGAAAACAAACCGTTGCCATTACTCTTTAACCTGTCGACCTACGCTGGTTAAACCCGTCATTCTGCCTCCAAAATGCCGAAAAACTGTGTTGTTTTTGGTTGTGCTAACCACAACTGGAAACAGGGAAAACAAAGGTCGTATTTTGTTCTGCCAAAGCGTGATAAAAGCCCACAGAGACGAGACAAATGGCTCGCAGCTTTACACCGGGAAAACGAGGACGGTTCTCACTGGAGTCCCCCAAAGTCCCGGGTCGTGTGTTCGGATCACTTCGTTTCTGGTAAATATAAGGAACAAAAATCCACCTTCTTAACCACAACTTGGCTATACCATCCGTGCTGATGTTGTACTTGTTGAATTTGTTCCTTATAACGTTCGACAGCTGAAGTTGTTGTTGTACAAAAATAACATGCGGTATATACTATATAGTCTATAGCCTGTATAGGCTATTATCGAAAACCGGTTTCGTTTAAATTCGAATCGGCTTTCTATAGACATGAAATAATATACCTGGTGTGTGTGTGAGGTAGACATATAGATTTCCAAATTCCATGTCCGGCCATTGTGTAGGATTATCAGTCCACGCATCTGCTGGAAGGCGGTAAGGGCAGTCGTTTAATCCAACTACAGAACATTTTATCTCGTATCTTAACCTAGCCTCACTGGAAAGACTATTTACATAATCATACGCCATTTAGAACAGTTTACAATGCCGTGAAACCTCGTTAAATGCCTTTTCTGTCAATGCTGTGTTCGCTGTGAGCTGGTTTGTTTTCAACGAATTCAATATGGCGACCGGCTGCTAGGGGATTGGTAGGCGGAAGTGACGTAGGTGCGCCCTCGCCCATTGGATGGATGTTAGAGTGGACATAACAGCCACTATCTCTAAGTCATCCTCCATCTTGTAAACACTGTAGCAGCTAGTGAAAGATTAAAATGATGTTGTTGCGCCAGGATTTGATTTTGAGCATTTTTTAAATTGTATTTCCTAGTTCTTAGTACGGCTTGACAATTAATCCCATTTTAATCTCAACTTCATTTAAGACATGACACGATCATAAACATGTTATTGTAAAAAAAAGAAAATAAAAAAAGATGAACAGCCCGCGGAACGTGCATGCAAATTCTTGAGCCTGTAACGGTTAAAGGGATGAGTGAGTGTATGATTGAAAAAAAGACCATGTCTACTAGAATGTGCTACTTTTTATTTGACACAGTGCTAGTATGTCTAATCAGTAGGGGTGTAACGGTACACAACAATTTTGGTTCGGTACGTACCTCGGTTTAGAGGTCACGGTTCGGTTCATTTTCGGTACAGTAAGAAAACAACAAAATATACATGTTTGTGTTATTTATTTACCAAATTTGTAAACAATGGCTTTATCCTTTTAACATTGGGAACACTATAATAATTCTTCCCACGTTAATCAACATTAAACTGCCTCAAGTTGTTGCTCAGATTAAATAAAATGACACAACTTTTCTTCTACATATAAAAAGTGCGACATTAAACGGTTTCAAGTCAACTCATCATGCTTAATTTATTACAGCATTTGGGAAGCCTGTAGTTGATTTTTATTATGTAAATGTTATATTTTTATCAACATGTGATAGCAGGGACCCTGCCATTCAAAACTAGGCTGCTCCATTACTAATGATTAATGTAACTATAGCACATTTTTTAAGCTTCTCAGGTGTAATTCTTTCCCATTCTTGCTTGATGTACAGCTTAAGTTGTTCAACAGTCCGGGGGTCTCCCTTGTGCTATTTTAGGCTTCATAATGCACCACACATTTTCAATGGGAGACAGGTCTGGACTACAGGCAGGCCAGTCTAGTACCCGCACTCTTTTACTATGAAGCCACGTTGATGTAACACGTGGCTTGGCATTGTCTTGCTGAAATAAGCAGGGGCGTCCATGATAACGTTGCTTGGATGGCAACATATGTTGCTCCTCCCTGGAACACACTTGGTGCAAAGCCAAAGAGAAGACCACCTCCCTGCGACAAGGGAGAATGGATATCTGGCAGGACCCAGCGCCCCGATATCTCTGATCTGACCGGCTGGCCTGCGCTACCATCTTCAGCCAGGCATACTGCGTCATCAACTCCACTGCCACGTAGGACACAGCAGCGGACAGCTGAGAAGAGGAGAACTACCAATAAACCTCCCCAGCAAGCAAGTGTCCAACTAAAGAACAGGTTTGCCCCACTGTTGATGGACAATGGATCCCCCTCTGATTGCCTGAATAACCCACCATCACCACGCAGAAGGGTAAGACCTGCTAACTTTACACCACAGAGAAAGCTAACGAGAGCTCCTGAAAATCTGATTGTGGGGGACTTTTCTGTAAAAGATATGAAAAGCAATAATAACACCAAAGTACTCTGCTTTCCGAAGGATATGGTATCTGACATGGAAAAAAGAATCCTGGAAATTGTCGCTGCACACCCAAATGTGAAAAATATCATCCTGCACATTGGTTTTAATGACATTGTAAAACAACAATCAAGAGAGCTGAAAGAGCACTTCAATAAACTCTTTGAAACAGTCAGCGCTGTGAATGCTGACGTTTTTATCAGTGGTCCTCTACCCCCAATCAGGAGAGGAGCTGAGAGATTCAGTAGACTTTACTCGCTGAATGAGTGGCTATCAAGTGCACTTCCTGCTCGTTCAATGCATTTTATTGACAATTTTAGCTTTTTCTGGGACCGCAGGCATCTTTTTAAGGCAGACGGACTTTGCCTGAATAAGATGGGAGTAAAGCTATTCATGAACAACATGTTTCACTTCCTGCATCTTGCATCTATCATCACTGCCAAGGACAAGAGACAAGAGGAGCCACCGAGGAAGGAAGACACAACACAGCCTATCAGGAACGTCGAAGGAGGACCGCCACTGCAAAAGGAGAACGTCGACCATGAGATACACCAGAGCAAAGAGGAGAGGTGTCTATCCTCCTCTACCGCCCCTCCCTCCATTCTGAATGCATGTGAAGATCCCTCCCCCACATCCCCCAAGCCATCCACGTCTCCATCTTTCTCCCTCCCTCAAGTAGACCTTTCTCCCCCCTTCTCCCCCTTGGAGTTCCGGGAGCTACCCCCACTCACGCCCCACCCTACTCAGATTTTTACCCCCCTAGATCATCGCTCACCTCCACCACCCCCTCCACGAAGGCGTGCTCCACAACCCCCCAGCCATACTTCACCTTTCTCACGCCAACCCCTTACACGCCCTCAACGTCCACCTTCAGTAGTTCGTCCCAGCTCTGACGCTGCTCACTCCCCCTCCCCCTTACGGCAAACCCCGCCTCGCCCTGACAGCAGTCCTGAATATTTCTGATACAGAAAAGGGTTCAGCAGTAGACCACATTATCAGCTGGGCCCAAGGTTGCCTACATCAAATCATGGCACCTTCTACATCCCTGTTGTGACTACCAAGAGAGTAAACATTGGGAAACTTAGCCACCCTGCTAACCTAAACAATCTCATTCCTATTATCTCCAAATCAAAGCCAACATGGAAGCCTGTCAATAACACCATCAGGATGGGTCTGCTCAATGTCAGGTCTCTGAATAGCAAATCATTTTTAGTCAATGATTTTATTAGCACTTCTAAACTTGACTTTATGTTTTTAACTGAAACATGGCTGGAACAAAATAACAGTGCAAGCATTCTGATCGAGACAGCACCCCCCAACTATAACTTCATTGATATATGTAGATCGGGGAAAAGAGGTGGAGGGGTTGCTGCTATATTTAAAAACATGTTTCAGGGGAAACAGATGTCACTCGGTGAGTTTACATCATTTGAATACCTGTGTGCTGTGTTGAAATGCTCTCCCAAAATTCTCTTGTTAATTATCTACAGGCCACCTAAATATTCTGCAAATTTTTTTGATGATTTTACTGAACTATTGTCTAGCATCTCCACTGACTTTGACTGCCTGGTTATAACTGGTGATTTTAATTTTCATATTGACGATTTAAATGACAAGGGCGCAAAAGAACTTTTTACTATTTTAGACACATTTGAACTGTCTCAACATGTGAAAGAGGCTACACATTATAAGGGACACACCCTGGACCTGATTATCACAAAAGGTCTCAATGTTTCTGATGTTCTTGTGATTGATCCTTCATTGTCTGATCATTTCTGTGTTTTCTTTAATATTTCTGTAATTCCGGACACACAAACAGAATCAAAGAATGTCAAAAAGCGGTACATAAATGAACATGCTAATGTCCTCTTTAAAAACGCCATCTCCTCACTACCACCTCTAAACCCATGTCATGCTGATGATCTTGTAAGCAACTTTAATTCCAAAATTGTGAATATCATAGATATCATTGCACCTGTTACAGTTAAAACGATTTCTGGCAAGCAAAAGGCACCCTGGAGAAAATCTGCTGCTGTAACAGCCCAGAGAAGAGAGTGCAGGAAGGCTGAACGAATCTGGCGGAATACAAAACTTCATATTCACCATGACATCTATAAAGAGAGCCTCCAGGCCTACAATTTAGTCTTAAAAAGTGCTAGAGAAACATTCTTCTCCAATATCATAAACAGCAACACAAATAAGGCCAAAACCCTATTCACAATCGTTGACAGACTGACTAAACCCCCAACACAAATACCAGCCGAACTCCATTCCACGCAGAAATGCAATGACTTTGCATTCTTTTATACTGATAAAATTGAAGGCATCAGACGCACCATCAATATCTCAAGTAAAAAAGTTGGATCACCACCCCATTTAGGCAAAAGTAACACAGCAATGATGGCAAGCTTTAATGCCATAGACTCTAAAACTCTAGTGGAAACGGTGACAGCTCTAAAGTCATCCACCTGCTGCCTTGATGTTTTACCTACCAACTTCTTTAAGAATGTTTTTGACTGCCTATCAACAGACATCTTGCAAATAGTTAATAATTCTATTAAATCGGGCAATTTCCCGAAGGCTTTCAAAACTGCAGTCATTAAACCTCTTCTAAAAAAGCAGAGCCTAGATGCCTCTGTTATCAACAACTACAGACCAATTTCAAATCTACCATTCATAAGTAAAATAATTGAGAAAGTTGTCCTCCAACAACTAAATCACTTCTTGGCTTCTACTGGCTGCCACAACAACTTCCAGTCAGGATTTCGACCTCTTCATAGCACAGAGACGGCCCTTCTTAAAGTTATAAATGACATCCGTCTAAACACAGACTCTGGCAAAACTTCAGTATTAATGCTTTTGGACCTCAGTGCTGCATTTGACACTGTCGACCACTCAATACTTTTGGACAGGTTGGAAAACTGGGTGGGGATCTCAGGCACAGTTTTAAGCTGGTTCAAGTCATATCTACAAGATAGGAACTATTTTGTTTCCATTGGTGACTTTGTATCAGAACCAACCAACGTAACGTGTGGAGTCCCCCAAGGTTCAATCTTGGGGCCGACTTTATTTAACATCTATATGCTCCCACTAGGACAAATCATGCAAAATAATAACATTGACCATCATTGCTATGCCGATGACACCCAAATCTATGTAGCGCTATCACCAAATGACTATCGCCCCATAGATCTCCTGTGCCAGTGCATTGAGCAAGTCAAACACTGGATGTGCCAAAATTTCCTACAACTAAATGAAGATAAAACTGAGATAATTGTTTTTGGTGCTAAAAAAGAAAGGTTTAAAGTCATCCAACACCTTCAATCACTGTCCCTGAAAACCTCAAATAAAGCCAGAAATCTTGGGGTTATTTTAGATTCTGATTTACATTTCGACAGTCACATCAAATCAGTAACAAAATCGGCCTACTATCACCTCAAAAATGTAAAAAGACTTAGAGGGCTCATGTCAGCTCAAGACTTAGAAAAACTTGTACATGCCTTTATTACCAGTAGGCTAGACTATTGTAATGGTCTCCTTGCAGGTCTTCCCAAAAAAACTGTCAGGCAGCTACAGCTTGTTCAGAACGCTGCTGCTAGAGTTCTAACAAAGACCAAAAAATGTGAGCACATTACACCAATTCTTAAATCCTTACATTGGCTCCCTGTACATCAGAGAATAGATTTCAAAATCCTCCTGCTCACATATAAATCACTACATGGTCTAGGGCCCAAGTATATCACTGATATGCTCCCACTATATACGCCCTCTAGATCACTAAGATCTTCTGAGAGCAATCTGTTAGCGGTTCCAAGAGTAAACTCAAATCAAGGGAGATCATCATTCAGTCACTGTGCAACACATAGCTGGAATAAACTTCCTGAAGATGTCAGACTCTCCCCAACTCTCACTACTTTTAAAACTAGACTGAAGACTTTTATGTTCACCTTAGCTTTCAGCTAAATCTTTTAATCTTTTAACGTCTGCACTGTTTTTATTTTTATTGTCTGCATTTTAATTTTGCTTTTATTTTCTTTCATTTCACTTTGTTGTCTGTGAAGCACTTTGAGTCTGCCTTGTGTATGAAAAGCGCTATACAAATAAAGTTGCCTTGCCTTGCCTTGCCTTTCAGCATTAATGGTGCCTTCACAGATGTGTAAGTTACCCATGCCTTGGGCACTAATACACCCCCATACCATCACACATGCTGGCTTTTCAACTTTGCGTCTATAACAATCCGGATGGTTCTTTTCCTCTTTGGTCCGGAGGACACGACGTCCACAGTTTCCAAAAACAATTTGTGGCCAGCTATTAAGTCGTCTGTTTTCATCGCAAAATTCCACAGTATTAATTAAATAGTAATTCCACAGTATATAGGTGGGAAGCTGTGTATTAGCGGCTGGCTGCAGCAACACAACCAGGAGGACTTTGAGTTGGATAGCAGGCGCGCTACCGTGAGTATGCAGCTTTGGCTTCCAAACATTTGATCGCTTGCCCGTACGTGCGTGCCGCTATGTGCATGTAACGTACGTGACTTTGGGGAAATATATGTGCTGTATGAACTTTGCGGAGGTGAACGGTACTTTGGGCTGTGGGATTGAGTGTGTTGTGCGGGTGTTTGATTTGTATTGGTGGGTTATATGGACGGGAGGGGGGAGGTGTTTGTTATGTGGATTAATTTGTGGCATATTAAATATAAGCCTGGTTGTGTTGTGGCTAATAGAGTATATATATGTCTTGTGTTTATTTACTGTTTTAGCATGGTGGATGTCCGCTTGTGCCCCGTGGAAATAATAAATAAAGTGAGCAAGTTGTAACTAATCGACGGCCTCGTTCTTCCGACCAAAGAGCGGAGCTTTATGGACCCAGTGTTTCCCCCGACACAACATGGGCCCTGGAGGGAACGTCTCCCCTGCGCTCCTCGACCACGGTCTGGGAGCCCACAAACAGGAAAGGTGTAACGCAACCCTTGCAGAGCGGCGGCTCCCTGTTTAAAGTGTCACCTTTATTGTTAGTTTAGAAGCCCAAATACCTCCATATTGCACTTCACGCACCCTCTTTATTAACCAGTAGAATTGTCCTTTGTTGCCTTTCTTCCTCTCCACCATGTTATTGCTTGTATGCACTTTGTGTGTGCGTTTTGACACACTCAACATCATGCGCCTCGGCTCTGTAGTCACCGCCTCACAGCAGCATTCAGGTGAAAGAACGGTACCGGTACTTTTCAAAGGTGCTATAGTACCGATTTCAATTGATTAGTACCGTGATACTTTATTAGTCGCAGTATACTGTACAACCCTACTACACACACATACAGTACATAGAAGAAAGTGTGTTTTTGTGTCTTGCAGACGTCCAGCAGCTGATCGGTAATCCAGAAGAAGTTTCCCCTCAGTTAGGGGGGAGCTCCACTTTGAAGCAGGAGACTCCACAACCACCCTGCATTAAAAAGGAAGAGGAGGAACTCTGCATCACTCAGGAGGGAGAGTGTCTTCTAGGACGAGAGGAAGCTGATTACACCAAGTTTCCACTGAGTATTCTCTCTGTGAAGACTGAAGATGATGAAGAGAAACCACAAGTAGACAACCTCTTAGCTCCACTATCAGATAGTGAGGCTGAAGACGAGATTGAAGTAACTTTGAGCAGCGATACAGACTGTGAAGGTGATATGAGGACTCACACTGACAACAAACACTCTGAATGCTCTACAAAGAAGAGAGGTAAAACATGTTTGAGCTGCTCGGTTTGTGCTAAAAGTTTTACTAAAAAGAGCAGTTTGACTCTACACATGAGAACACACACAGGTAAAAAACCCTTTAATTGTTCAGTTTGTGGCAACAGCTTTTCTGGAAATGGCTCATTGACTCAACACATGAGAACACACGCAGGTGAAAAAACATTTAATTGTTCAGTTTGTGGCAACAGCTTTTCTCAAAATAAAAAGTTGACTCGACACATGAGAACACACACAGGTGAAAAACCCTTTAATTGTTCAGTTTGTGACAAAAGCTTTTTTAATAAGAGCATTTTGACTCAACACATTAGAACACACACAGGTGAAAAACCCTTTAATTGTTCAGTTTGTGGCAAAAGCTTTTCTCAAAATAGCAATTTGACTCAACACATGAGAACGCACACAGGTGAAAAAACATTTAAGTGTTCAGTTTGTGGCAAACGCTTTTTTAATAAGAGCATTTTGACTCAACACATGAGAACACACACAGGTGAAAAACCCTTTAATTGTTCAGTTTGTGGCAACAGCTTTTCTATTAAGAGCATTTTGACTGGACACATGAGAACACACACAGGTGAAAAAACATTTAAGTGTTCAGTTTGTAGCAAAAGCTTTTCTATTAAGAGCAGTTTGACTAAACACATGAGAACACACACAGGTGAAAAACCCTTTAATTGTTCAGTTTGTGGCAACAGCTTTTCCCAAAATAGCCATTTGACTAAACACATGACAACACACACAGGAGAAAAAACATTTACCTGTTCGGTTTGTGGCAAAAGCTTTCCTCATAACAGCTCTTTGTGGCGACACATGAGAACACACGCTGGAGAAAAACCATTTAGTTGTTCAGTGTGCTGTAAAAGGTTCCCACATAATGCAGACGCAGTAAAACACATAAAAACACACAAGGGAAAATAACCAATTAGCTGTTTAGTTTGTGGTAAGTTGCTCATATGTGGTGACATCCACCCTACCCAGGACCTCCTCACTGCTTCTTTCACAAATATCTGAGGTATTCATACAAACTTGGATTATTTGGAGCATAATCTTATCCACTCATGACCCCATGTCTTCTCTGTATCTGAAACCTTCCTGAACAGTAAGATAGATGATGCTTCAAGTGCTTGGTTACTCCTTCTTCAGTCCTGGGGCCTCATGTGTCAAGTTTGTGCACGCTCAAAAACCTGCACTACACCCTTTTTCACTGCAAAGTTGAGATTTATCAAAACTGACGTTGACGCATAAGTGATGCTGGGTAACTGTTTGCATAACAAACTGCCAACTTTTATTCCTCAGACTGATTGATGTGCAAATCAGAAACTTATGAACAATTAACCCCCAACACCCACAACCCAACCCCCACCTCCCTCGACATTCGGGCATAACAGGTTCAATCCGGCCCGCGAGATGAGTTTGCAAAGTGTAAAATTCAGCTGTATTTTTAATGAAAGAAACTGCTGTTCTTAATGTGTCCACTGGATGTCACATTAGCAATTCTGTTAGGCAAGCAAATAGCATATCAAGTATACCAAGCAAGAGGTAGACGGTAAAGCGGGACTGTGACTCCTCCCCCTCCACCCAACGTAAAACAGGAGTAAAATAAGCAATCAGTAACCCCACTTAAAATGCAGCATGAGACACTGCACACTGATATAGTTCTGTGAAAATGATTGTCTTCTGTGCAAATGTAAAGAAAGTGAACAGTGTGTGATTTACTGCAATACTGTCAGTCTTTTCACTTTTTATTTGTGCTTTGTTGAAATTGTTCACACATTGCACAGCTTTTATTTTTCTATCAATAGACATTATGTCTAGAAGACAGGAAGTAACTCAACACTCTTGAAAAGTTTCTACCTCAGTGTGTATGGTTTGTTGGGTGTTTTTGAAAATGCACCATTTTTTTCCCTCAGAATTTTTAACTAACTTGAAGTGTTTTGTCAAGAGGATTATTTGTGATGTGTACATTTTCCGAATGTGATCGTTCTATTTTGGGTTGAAGTAAAATAAAGAAAACAATCTGTCGTATTTTGAAGTTATCATGCCATGATTTTACCCGTCCCGCCCACATGGAAATAGATTTTCCTCCATGCGGCCCCTGAGCTAAAATGAGTTTGAAACCCCTGCTGTAATCAAGATTCAAGATGCTTTATTATTGTTCATTCTTTAACATGTACAAGACATATGAGAACTGAAATGTCATTTTCGGCACAGTCCCACTAAGAGCTGACATACGTTACAGGGGAACAAGACTGGACCGCCAACGGATCGCCACTTAGTGTTCCTTAGAAAAGGTGGGAAAAAGGTGATATTGGGAAAGCAGATAACTGAAATGAATATCTATATGTAACTGAGATTAAATCTCTTAACTGTGTAGGGTGAGTACAAACAATTAACTATCTGTATAAAATATCTAAACACATCACAGAACAGGTAGAAAAAATACTCTCTCTCAAAATAAATCACTCGTACATTTTTCTTTTCTTACTGCACGTACTTTGGATTGGGTCTACACACTCGACCTGCGCGTGTTGTGTCAGTCTGCGTCGTGAATCTGGGTCGAATTGGTGATGCACTTTCCGTTTGCCTAATCGATGTCTCTTCTCTCAGTGGTGTGGGAGGGACTAAGTCCACCATGGTATGTCTACCATCCTGAGTCTGCTTCGTCGTTCTGGAGCGGTGTTGGTGGTCGTTCTAGAACCGGGAGGATGTGGCGACGATTCCTCCTGTATGTTCTCCCATTGGATTGGATGATGTAGGAACGTGGCTCTTCGCACGACTTTTCCACTATTCCAAGTCGGTCATGTCCAGCAGGAGTTTGCATACGGATCACTTGCCCTTCTGCCAAGGGACTCAGTGGGCGACTTGACTTGTCGTAGTGACGTTTCACCGTAGTTCTCTTGTCGACTAGTCGAGCTTGTACTTGTCTTGAGTCTTTTGCTGTTGGCTGTAGTAGTCTGGTACACACTGGGATAGCTGCACGCGTTGGTCTTGACATTAACCGTTCGGCAGGGGAACCAAGGTCTGCATCTCGGGGAATGTTTCTGAGGTTAAGGAGGTTTAGGAAGACATCAGTTTTGTCCCAGTGGGATTCTCCATCAGTTGCTTGGCACTCCTGACAGCTCTTTCCGCGAGTCCATTCGACTGGGGAAACTCTGGGCTGCTGGTGGTGTGGATGAAGTCCCACTCCTCAGCAAACTTCCTGAATTGCTCACACTTGTACTGTCTTGCATTGTCAGATAGCAGTGTGTGTTTGGTGTACCATGCACTGAAAAATGTCTTTTCAATTTGGAAATGAAAGCTGTTGCTGTGATGTTTTGTAGAAGGTCCATTTCAAACCATCCAGAATAGGAATCCACTAGCACCTGGTAGTGTTGTCCACGCCATTCAAAAATGTCTGTAGCAACTGTGGACCACGGAAGGTCTGGAACTGGATGGAGATGGAGCGGTTCTTTCTGCTGATGTGGTTTTGTGCTGTTGCACACTGTGCAAGAAAGTACCGTATTTCCTTGAATAGCCGCAGGGGCGTTAATTAATTTAAAACCTCCTGTCACACCTGCGTTTACCGGAAACCGGCGGGATGGCCGTGCATGCGGTAATTATTTTAAAACCTCTTCTCACTCCGGCGTTTACCAAAAGGAATCCATAAAATTTAGGCGTGCGCTTTGAGTGTGATGTAAGCATACCATCATGAAAAGCACATTTAATTAAAAAAAACGTTATTATGGTCTTACCTGTACTTATAAATGGAGTCCATTTGCACCTCCTTCTGACCAAAAGCATCGATAACTTGTTTATAGAAGTCTTCCTTATTTTCTTTCTTCAGTTTTAAAAGTCTCTGTTTCGATGGAGATATTCCTTTAATTATTACCTCCTGCTTCCATTGAAAGTCCAGTTTAGAAAACTGTTTTATTTTAGATACCGGTATGTAATCCTCCATGGTAAAAGTTCAGGCAGAGGGAAAAAATAAATCTCTTGCTGCGTGTGTTCACTTCTTCTGCAGTACAGGAAGTCGCAAGAAGGATCACTAGCGCGGCAGCGCCCTCTACCACCAGGAGGCGGGAGTCATTTAATGACTTATACAGTATTTCACACACGCAGCTACGGTATATTAATAAAACATAGCTGCTTACTGTTCTCTTTAGCATACTGTACCGGTATTCAATAGCTTGAACCTTAAATCCTACTGAAAAGCTCTTTATCTTTTTTCCTTTGTGCGATTGTAAACTACTGAAAGCAGCTTCCTCCATTTTGAAATTGAGGACAGTTGCGTCACTCGTGACGTAACGAATTTGACCCGGTGGAAGTTCTAGCCATATGCTAAATATTTTGCGAAACGAGTTTGACCCGGCGAAAATTATAGACATGCGATAATAAAATTAATATTTTGCGAAACGAATTTGATCCAGCTTCAATAATAAACCGGCGATAAGGCCAAGCATGCGTTAATTATTTTGAGAAACGAGTTTGACCCGGCAGTAATTCTAGACGTGCGAATACTATATTCCCTGCGCCAATTCAAGGAAATACGGTAGTTCTTCAGTGATGTCTCGTGACATTGATGGCCAAAAGATGATACCTCTTGCTCTGCGTTTGGTCGCTTCAATACCTGGCTGACCTTTATGTACAATCTTAATGAACTCTTTTTGTAGTGACCGGGGAATAACTGCTTTCTGCCCTTTCATGACGATTCCATCTTCCACAGTGAGTTCGTCTCTGTAGGGGAAGAAAACTTCAATGGCAGGCTGCAGCTGAGTCTGTCTGGCAGGCCATCCACGCTGGATAACTGCATTGAGAGCCTGCAATACTTCATCCTCCTCCGTGTGTTTCTTGAGCTCTTCCAGGCGGGCTGTAGAAATGTAGCTCACCGACATGACGTCGAAAGAACCACTATCAGATGGGCTCTCACTGTCTGTTGCATTAGGGGCTCTTGAAAGAGTGTCAGCTAAGTACATGTGCTTTCCTTTTTTTGTAGACTAAGATTATGTCATAGCTTTGCAGGCGTAGCAGCATCCGCTGAAGACGGGCAGGGGCATTGTGAATTGGTTTCTTCAAGATAGTCACCAACGGTTGGTGGTCAGTTTCTACTATGGTGGGCTTGCCATATACATAGTCTCGGAACTTGGTGCACGCAAACACAACAGCTAGGAGCTCCTTCTCAATTTGAGCTTATTGAGTTGCTGTTTCTGTAATGGTGCGGGATGCAAAGGCTACTGGCCTTCCATTTTGCATGCAAGCAGCTCCTAGTCCAAAACATGACGCGTCACAGGTCAGCGTCACTGGCCCTTTGACATGGTAGTAGGCCAATACTGGTGGAAAGGAGAGACGTGCTTTCAGGCGGTCGAAAGCATCTTGGTGTTGCTGGAACCAGCACCATGCGGTCTCTTTGTGAGTCAGTTTCCTCAGTGGCGTTGCGATGTCACTGAGGTTTGGAATGTACTTGCCAAGATAGTTGACCATTCCCAGGAAACGTTGAAGTGAAGTGACATCTGTGGGGACTGGCATCTCTGTGATAGCAGCGGTTTTGGAGGGGTCAGCTTTCAATCCTTTACTTGTGAAGATATGACCAACGTAGCATACTTGGTCAAGTCTAAACTTGCATTTCTGCGGGTTGAGTTTGAGGTTTATTTCCTTCACACGTTCAAGCACTTTTTTTTAGGTTGGCGTCGTGCTCCGCCACATCGCGGCCTCCGATGATGATGTCATCGACAATGACTGAGCATGGATATCCAGTAAAGAGTTGATCCATTGTGCGCTGGAATACCTCGCTTGCAGAGTTAATACCGAAAGGCATGCGAAGGAATCTGTAACGTCCAAAAGGAGTACTGAATGTTGTCTTCATTGAGGACTTCTTGTCCAGGCGGATCTGCCAGAATGAGTTTTTTGCGTCTGGCACTGAAAACACTGTCGCACCTGACATTTGTGCTGCTACCTCCTCCACGCTTCTCATGGGGTGGTGGGGCCGTTTTAGTGCTTCATTTAAATCTTTGGGGTTGATGCATAATCTGATTTCTGATTTGCCTTTCTTGTGCGCAGTGACCATGGATGACACCCAATCTGTTGGTTCGGTGACTGAAGTAATAACGCCTATGCATTCAAGTTCAGCTTTCACACAATCTTGCATCACTACGGGGATGCGGTGGGCCGTCCTAACAACAGGCGGCACATTGGGGTCCTCTGTCATCGTGTAGACAACTGGTAGTTCTCCGAGCTCTTCACTGAAAATATCTTGGTATCGTGTGAGGATCCGTGCGCTGAACTCTCCAGTGTTCTCTGTGGGGACATGGTGCACATCGGGACTCAACTCGACTAGCCCCACACGCAGGCATGCACGGAAGCCCAACAGCGATGTCACATTTTTATCCACTATGAAAAATGTCAGTAAGTGGCGCTGTCCCTTTAAAAAGCATGTCAGTGTAGCTTCACCTTGTCTCGATTTTGGCTCCTCCGTAAGCAACCAAATTTGTGCTTTTGTGTTGTTTGGCGAGTTTCACGCCCGCATTTAGCACCTGTATCCACTTTCATTTCGGTTGGCACGTCATTTATGCACACTGTGACAAATCCTTCATCTTGGTCTCTTTGTTGTGGATTTACAGTGTCAACACAATTTTCCATTTCCAAGCCATCCACATAGAATGTGTCATTTTCACTTTGGCTGTGTTGATCCATTGTCACATCATGCACAGACTGTCCATAGCGCTTGTTTGTGGTAAACTTGGACTGGCTCTGTGGCTTTGACTTGCAGCATTTTTTGTAGTGATTTTGTTTCGTGCAGTTGTGACATTGTTGTCCAAACGCCGGACACATTCCCCTTTTTGCTGTGTGACTCCCTCCACAATTGTTACACTTTGTGATAGTCTGGGCAATTTTCTGGAATGTGCCTTTAAATTGCTTGTATTGTGTGGGTTTAATCTCATCAACATTGGTAGCTTGTGTAGCCAATGTTTTGATATTTTCCTCTGTCATTTCGTGAATGCGGCCGATTGAGATTGCCTTGGCAAGAGTCAATTCACTGTCCCTCAGTAATGTCTTTCTCAGAGAGTCGTTTGTGATGCCACACACAAATTTGTCACATATGAGTTCGTCCGTTAGATCTCCAAATTGACATGTTTTAGCTTTAATCTTTAAATCACTGATGAATGATTCCATGCTCTCCCCATGCTTTTGAATTATCGAATGGAACTTGTCCCTTTCCAATGTTTTCCAATGTTTTGTTCGTTCGCGAATTGCACATTTCTCTGAACTTCCTCTTCAGGCACTCGGGATCTTCCCGCGACTCCGCAGGAGCGAGAATAGCACCGCCCTCTCAGGCGGCACGGACCTCTGGCGCGTACGCAAACGAGCGCTCCCTCTCAATCGCTTGTGGACCAGCGAGGTTTAATAGGATGTATGTGTAGTGAGTCTCATTCTGCGTTGTGTACTTTTTTAAAATAAAAGACACTTCACCATGCCGTCGGTTCAGTATAGGGCGGCAACAACTAATCGATTAAAATCGATTACCAAAATAGTTGGCGATTAATTTAATCATCGATTCGTTGGAACTATGCGCATGCGCGGAGGCTTTTTTTGGGGTTTTTTTTGTTATTTTTTTGTTGTTGTTTTTTGTTTTATAAACCTTAATTTATAAACTGCAACATTTACAAACAGCTGAGGAACAATTATCAAAATAAGTACAAAAACAGTACAAAACAGCGCCAGGGCGGCGGTGAGGCTACGTCTCATGAGGTGGCGTAAGCTAGCCAATGATGTGGTCATGTGCAGCTCACGTGACGACGGCGTCTCCTTTGCTGGAAACATTTGAAAAATGGCGCAGGAAAACACTACCGATAGTTTAGCGGAGAAACATCTTGAGGTTATTGCTTCAATGGAGAAAAGTGTATGACCTAAGTCGTCAAAGGTGTGGGAACACTTCGCTTTAAAGACTTCATAGAAGACCGTTTCCTGCAAAATGGCACGGAAGTACAACATTGCTTCAGGAGCACCTGAAGAGGAAACATGTTGTAGCCATGGATGAAGGGAGGAACTCACAGTACGTAACTTTTTAAGTCCATAGCTTTTTTGTGAGTAACGTTAAAGTTATGCCTTTGTTGCAACGCGGGGCTGATAATGTGTCTCCGGCACATTTGACTCCGTTTTGAGAGAGAAAACGCACGGGTACCAATTTGGAAATAAACATAACGGACAGAAATATCTCAGGTTGGTTTCATAATGGATCAATGTAGCCGGGCCCATAAAGCTATATAAATATATTTACATTTGAGTGACGCTTTAGTATAACTAAACGTTATGAAGGTGCTGGAATATTTCATGCTATTATTCAGAGGCAGCCTGAAATGAATCCTTTATTATTCACAACAGAAACGTGTACAATATCTGATTCAGTTCTGATGAATTACATTTCTGTGTTATTGTTGGTGTATGCTGCACCCCCAATGTCCACAACATGGTGGCAGTATGCTGGTTTTTTTCAATAAAATACTGGAAAGGATAGAAATGTAGTTTGTCTCTTTTATCCGATTATTAATCGATTAATCGAAGTAATAATCAACAGATTAATCGATTATCAAATTAATCGTTAGTTGCAGCCCTAGTTCAGTATTTATTGATAACCTGTGTTGGAAACATGAAACACACACACACAGGTTTCAACTTTCTGGCGGAGTGATATCTGCTCCTGTGTGATGTAAATACCACGTGTAAATACTACCAAACAATTCACACAGTCGACGCTCTACTTCTAAATAAACGAAATTGTGCATAAAAATGACTCAAAACAACACATCACTTGTACACACAACATTATTGGGTTAACTTTTAAAGTATCTACAAACATTTAGGAAGAATATTTACAATATGAAGAAACACGGAGCAGTGAAGAACTATTACCTTGTACTCAAAAGTCAGAGGGAAGAGGAAGTAAAGCAATCGAAAAAACAGCAAAGACACTTCCTGCACCGGACATCCGGTTCTTCAAAATAAAAGCGATACTTCAAAATGAAATATAACACCCTGTCTAGTTCATAATATAGCGCAACAACATCACACTATTACATATGCACGGGTCTTCGCGGGCTTGTCCGAGTGAGCAGCAGCAATGAAAATGTCATATTCTTGCTCGAAAATGTGCCAGTTCTCCGCGACATTGTCATCATACTTGCCAACCTTGAGACCTCCAATATCGGGAGGGGGCGTGGTTGGGGCGGGGGGCGTGGCTAAGGGCGTGGTTAAGAGGAGAGTATATTTACAGCTAGAATTCACCAAATCAAGTATTTTATATATATATATATATATATATATATATATATATATATATATATATATATATATATATATATATATATATATATATATATATATGTATGTATGTATGAAATTCTTGACTTTCAGTGAATTCTAGCTACATATATATATATATATGTATATATATATTTTATTTTTTATTTTATTATACATATAAATAAAAGACATACTTGAATTTCAGTGTTCTGCAGGCTATCCAGTAGGTGGCAGTATTGTCCTGTTTAAGAGTGTCACAACATTGCCGTTTACGGCAGACGAACTGCTTTACGGTAGACTAAACGTGACTGCTGGTGTTGTGTGTTGTTACCGCGCTGGGAGGACGTTAATGAAACTGCCTAACAATAAACCCACATAAGAAACCAAGAACTCTCTCTCCTTGTTGTGCACTCTACTCTCTAAAAGCTGTAGATGTTATGACGTCATTGGGCAGGCAAGCTGCTGGGAAAGCGGACATGAGAACGGCTGTCCCCACTCAGGTCCGCATTGAGCTGGAGGGGGCGTGGCCTCCAGCTCCGGCTGAATACCGGGAGTTTGTCGGGAGAAAATCTCTGCCGGGAGGTTGTCGGGAGAGGCGCTGAATACCGGGATTCTCCCGCTAAAAATGGGAGGGTTGGCAAGTATGATTGTCGTTGAAGACGACTGGGTCTGGACGACGAAACCCGTCCGCCATTAGGGATCGGCGTGTACACCGCATGGCAGGAAAAAAATCTCCGGCGGCAAATTTTAGTACAAAAAGTACTCACAGGCGATAAGTTTGTCCGCTACTCTGACACCATGTTGTTGTTTGTGGTTACCAGTAGGAAGAACCATGCCGAGTTGCAGGAATAACTTGGCTTTAATAAAGACTTCAGGAGGACAGCAATTTTACATACGCACTGCATGAGAGAGTGGCAATAACTGATTTCCTGATGTGCACACCCTGGTGGTGTGTTCGAAAATTACAACAACAAAACAGTCATTTTACCAAATGATCTACACCAGGGGTGTCAAACATACGGCCCGAGGGCCGGATCAGGCTTTATCCGGCCCGCGGGATGAGTTTGCTAAGTGAAATAATGAGCCAAAATTTTTGAATGAAAGAAACTGCTGTTCTAAATGTGTCCACTGGATGTCGCAATAGCAATTCTTTGTATCTTTGTAGATTATGCTACATATGTAAAACAAAAATAAACCACTCGATGTTAGTGCACCAGTCGAGGAAAATGAGCAAACTACATAAATAACATCCTAATTGATTTTGATATTATTTTTTTATCTTGATAGATTGAAAATTAACACCAAAGAGTTGAACGTTTATCACACAATTTATTCAGAAAGTATAAATAGCAACAAATAAAGATAGAATACTATTAACCACAACATGTAAGTGTAAAAAAACAAAACAACAACATTATGATTCGTACATTTTCAGAATGTGCTTGTTCTACTTTTAAACAAAGAAAACAATCTGAAGTTGTCTTTATTTTTTAAGTTATCGTGCCATAATTTTACCAGTCCGGCCCACTTGGGAGTTGATTTTTCTCCATGTGGCCCCGGATCTAAAATGAGTTTGACACCCCTGATCTACACAGAGTAATCATTTGACTTTCTAAAGGTTTTGAACTAAAACAACTAAGTAGCTTGAAAAAATGTTTCTGTGTTTTTCCTCGATGTTTGCCCTTTTTCTGGTTTGAACAACAGCCATGGAAAAAGTCTGTGCACGTGCTTGTATATATATATTTTTTATTTTCAAACAGTAGTTGTCCATTATTTGATGTTAGATACTTTTACTAACCATTGTTTTAAAATAAGATTAAATTGCCTTTATTTTGGGGGAAAAAATGATGTGGAGTAGGAAACGGAAGTTGCGGACTTATTGCGCATGCGCAAATGTACTTGAAGCCAAGCAAAAAGACGAAGACCGCATGCTATGGTTGTTCGGAGATTCTTCGAATTCACGATCTTAAAGTTATATGATTCACAGCAAATATAGCAACAAATATCTCAATTGGTATTTTCCAAAGCCACGAAACGTGCATTGAGTTTGGAGCGATATCTGAAGTGAAGATTGAAGACGTGATAGAAGATGGACGACTACTGCTATGCTAAGATGGCGACGTCCGCTAAAAGAGAACATGAAAGAGAATCAGCGCCACCAACTTCCAGCAAATCACCAACGGAGATAAAGACGAAAGATGAAGGTGAGTGACTTGAAGTTTTGTCATTTGAAAACAATTTCAAGCCCTTAAAGTCGAAATTAGCCGGCTTTGTTGAAGAATGTAAAGAAAGAGCCGCCATGATTGTTAGCTTGAAGAAGGCAGTGGAGTTCACATCAGAGGAGATGAAAGAATGCAAAAGTCAAATGAAGAAAGTGGAAGAGCAAAACAAGCGCTTCCCATGTTTGGCAAACGCCACATTTCAAATATTTAGCTCGCATTACTAAGCTAAGTTATTGATGGAGTCCATCAAGTTATTGGATGGATGTTAGAGTGGACATAACAGCCACTATCTCTAAGTCATCCTCCATCTTGTAAACACTGTAGCAGCTAGTGAAAGATTAAAATGATGTTGTTGCGCCAGGATTTTATTTTGAGCATTTTTTAATTGTATTTCCTAGTTCTTAGTAGGGCTGGACAATTAATCCCATTTTAATCTCAACTTCATTTAAGACATGACACGATCATAAACATGTTATTGTAAAAAAAAAGAAAAGAAAAAAAGATGGACAGCCCGCGGAACGTGCATGCAAATTCTTGAGCCTGTAACGGTTAAAGGGATGAGTGAGTGTATGATTGAAAAAAAAGACCATGTCTACTAGAATGTGCTACTTTTTATTTGACACAGTGCTAGTATGTCTAATCAGTAGGGGTGTAACGGTACACAACAATTTCGGTTCGGTACGTACCTCGGTTTAGAGGTCACGGTTCGGTTCATTTTCGGTACAGTAAGAAAACAACAAAATATACATTTTTGGGTTGTTTATTTACCAAATTTGTAAACAATGGCTTTATCCTTTTAACATTGGGAACACTATAATAATTCTTCCCACGTTAATCAACATTAAACTGCCTCAAGTTGTTGCTCAGATTAAATAAAATGACACAACTTTTCTTCTACATATAAAAAGTGCAACATTAAACGGTTTCAAGTCAACTCATCATGCTTAATTTATTACAGCATTTGGGAAGCCTGTAGTTGATTTTTATTATGTAAATGTTATATTTTTATCAACATGTGATAGCAGGGACCCTGCCATTCAAAACTAGGCTGCTCCATTACTAATGATTAAGGTAACTATAGCACATTTTTTAAGCTTCTCAGGTGTAATTCTTTCCCATTCTTGCTTGATGTACAGCTTAAGTTGTTCAACAGTCCGGGGGTCTCCGTTGTGGTATTTTAGGCTTCATAATGCACTACACATTTTCAATTGGAGACAGGTCTGGACTACAGGCAGGCCAGTCTAGTACCCGCACTCTTTTACTATGAAGCCACGTTGATGTAACACGTGGCTTGGCATTGTCTTGCTGAAATAAGCAGGGGCGTCCATGGTAACGTTGCTTGGATGGCAACATATGTTGCTCCAAAACCTGTATGTACCTTTCAGCATTAATGGTGCTTTCACAGATGTGTAAGTTACCCATGTCTTGGGCACTAATACACCCCCACACCATCACACACGCTGGCTTTTCAACTTTGCGTCTATAACAATCCGGATGGTTCTTTTCCTCTTTGGTCCGGAGGACACGACGTCCACAGTTTCCAAAAACAATTTGTGGCCAGCTATTAAGTCGTCTGTTTTCATCGCAAAATTCCACAGTATTCTGGACATCTGTGTTGGTGAATCTTTTGCAATTTGTTTAATGAACAATGAAAACAGCAAAGACGAAAGCTGTAGGTGGGAAGCTGTGTATTAGCGGCTGGCTGCAGCAACACAACCAGGAGGACTTTGAGTTGGATAGCAGACGCGCTACCGTGAGTACGCAGCTTTGGCTTCCAAACATTTGATCGCTTGCCCATACGTGCGTGCCGCTATGTGCATGTCACGTACGTGACTTTGGGGAAATATATGTGCTGTATGAACTTTACGGAGGTGAACGGTACTTTGGGCTGTGGGATTGAGTGTGTTGTGCGGGTGTTTGATTTGTATTGGTGGGTTATATGGACGGGAGGGGGGAGGTGTTTGTTATGCGGATTAATTTGTGGCATATTAAATATAAGCCTGGTTGTGTTGTGGCTAATAGAGTATATATATGTCTTGTGTTTATTTACTGTTTTAGTCATTCCCAGCTGAATATTGACTTGACTTGACTTGACTTTATTTATTCATGCTTGCAGTGGAGCCAAGGCCCCACTGAAAAAACAGCTGAACTTTACAATGAATATTAAACAAACAAAGATAAAAAAAATTAAAAGAACAGACAGTATTTTATATAAAAAAAAACATTTTCATTTTCAGGGCAACAGCAGCATGGAAACTATTAGCATTCTGGTAAATGACTGTATTACTTATTTAATTAGATAGTATTATTATACAGTTTAATTGCAGTATGCAGGGTAGAGTTTTTAAGTCTCTTTGTCTTGGCTTTGGGCTCGGGTTCAGCCAGCTTATGTTGGTTCCTCAATGTCCTGGCAGTGCGGCTGCCTCGTGTTGGAGGTAGCAGGTCATGCAGAGGGTGTTGCTCATCATGCATATCCCTGACCAGCTTCACTGCAGCCTCCTCTCTCCTGGTCTGGAGTGATGGTAGGGGTTGTGAGATGTTTCCAGCTCTCCTCGTAATGATTTTACAGGCACGTTTCTGGACTCGCTCTAGCTCTGCCTGTTGTTTTTTGGAGCAGCCCACTAAGAGCACTGAGCTATATTCCAGACACGGCCTGATGAGAGTGGTGTAGATGGTAACAAGGTCGTCTGCAGGTAGTCCATGTCTCGCCATGACTGTGAGGTAGTGCAGCCGCTTGGAGGCGGTTTTTATTGCCTTCTCCATGTGCACATCTCCAGTCAGGTTTTGATCGAGGTGGTAACCCAGGTACTTTGTTGTTTCCACGACAGGGACCTCCTGTCCCCCCAACATCAGTGCAGGAGGTTGTGATGGATTTCGGGCAAAACATATCCGGAGTTCTACCGACTTCTTCCCGTTGAGTATCATTTTCTTATTTGCTGCCCATTCATCCAGCCTTTGTGCCTCCTGATCGCACATATCAGGTCCCACCCGCCTCTCACAGCATCTTCCCTATCTGAATCGCTTCCACTGCCCTCTAATCCTTCACTCTCACTTTCCTCATCCACAAATCTTTCATGCTCTCTCAAATTAATGGGGTAATAGTCGCTTTCTCGGTCCGAATCGCTCTCGCTGCTGGTGGCCATGATTGTAAACAATGTGCAGATGAGAGGAGCTCCACATCCTGTGACGTCACGCTACTTCCGGTACAGGCAAGGCTTTTTTATCAGCGACCAAAAGTTGCGAACTTTATCGTCGATGTTCTCTACTAAATCCTTTCAGCAAAAATATGGCAGTATCACGAAATGATCAAGTATGACACATAGAATGGACCTGCTATCCCCGTTTGGATAAGAAAATCGCATTTCAGTAGGCCTTTAAAGGCCTACTGAAAGCCACTACTAGCGACCACGCAGTCTGATAGTTTATATATCAATGATGAAATCTTAACATTGCAACACATGCCAATACGGCCGGGTTAACTTATAAAGTGCCATTTTAAATTTCCCGCTAAACTTCCGGTTCGAAACGCCTCTGAGGGTTGACGTATGCGCGTGACGTCAATCATTGAAACGGAAGTATTTGGACACCATTGAAGTCAATACGAAAAAGCTCTGTTTTCATCTCATTATTCCACAGTATTCTGGACATCTGTGTTGGTGAATCTGTTGCAATTTGTTCATTGCATTATGGAGAAAGAAGCTGAGCAAGCAAAGAAGAAAGTTGTCGGTGCGAAGTGTCTATTTTGCGAGGGAAGTCAGCAGCAACACGTACACAGCCGGCGCTTCTTTGTTTACATTCCCGAAAGATGCAGTCAAGATGGAAGAACTCGGACAACAGAGACTCTTACCAGGAGGACTTTGATTTGGATACACAGTTGCGATAACGTGAGTACACAGCTGCGCTTCCAAACATTTGATCGCTTGCTATAACTAGCTCGAGGTAGTAGCTAGGAGCTAGGAGCTAGCATTAGGATTAATTTGTGGCATATTAAATATAAGCCTGGTTGTGTTGTGGCTAATAGAGTATATATATGTCTTGTGTTTATTTACTGTTGTAGTCATTTCCAGCTATATATCAGGTCACCCCCGGCTCTCACAGCATCTTCCACTCCCCACTAGTCCTTCACTAGCACTTTCCTCATTTAAAAATATTTCATCCTCGCTCAAATTAATGGGGAAATCGTCGCTTTCTCGGTCCGAATCTCTCTCACTTCATGCGGCCATCATTGTAAACAATAGGGAACTTTGCGTATATGTTCAACTGACTACGTCACGCTACTTCCGGTAGGGGCAAGCCTTTTTTTATCAGATACCAAAAGTTGCGATCTTTATCGTCGTTGTTCTATACTAAATCCTTTCAGCAAAAATATGACAATATCGCGAAATGATCAAGTATGACACATAGAATAGATCTGCTATCCCTGTTTAAATAGAAAAAAATCATTTCAGTAGGCCTTTAAGAGTGGCAGTATGTGGGGTGAGTGACGTGAGTAAGTGAGTGGGTGAGTAAGGAGAGGTAGTGGTAGCATGTGCAGGAGTGTTAATAGCATGGTGGATGCCCGCTTGTGCCCCGTGGAAATAATAAATAAAGTGAGCAAGTTGTAACTAATCGACGGCCTCGTCCTTCCGACCAAAGAGCGGAGCTTTATGGACCCAGTGTTACCCCCGACACAACATGGGCCCTGGAGGGAACGTCTCCCCTGCGCTCCTCGACCACGGTCTGGGAGCCCACAAACAGGAAAGGTGTAAAGCAACTCTTGCAGAGCGGCGGCTCCCTGTTTAAAGTGTCACCTTTATAGTTAGTTTAGAAGCCCAAATACCTCCATATTACACTTCACGCACCCTCTTTATTAACCAGTAGAATTGTCCTTTGTTGCCTTTCTTCCTCTCCACCATGTTATTGCTTGTATGCACTTTGTGTGTGCGTTTTGACACACTCAACATCATGCGCCTCGGCTCTGTAGTCACCGCCGCACAGCAGCATTCAGGTGAAAGAACGGTACCGGTACTTTTCAAAGGTGCTATAGTACCGATTTCAATTGATTAGTACCACGATACTTTATTAGTAGCAGTATACTGTACAACCCTACTACACACACATACAGTACATAGAAGAAAGTGTGTTTTTGTTGTTTGTGTCTTGCAGACGTCCAGCAGCTGATCGGTAATCCAGAAGAAGTTTCCCCTCAGTTAGGGGGGAGCTCCACTTTGAAGCAGGAGACTCCACAACCACCCTGCATTAAAAAGGAAGAGGAGGAACTCTGCATCACTCAGGAGGGAGAGTGTCTTCTAGGACGAGAGGAAGCTGATTACACCAAGTTTCCACTGAGTATTCTCTCTGTGAAGACTGAAGATGATGAAGAGAAACCACAAGTAGACAACCTCTTAGCTCCACTATCAGATAGTGAGGCTGAAGACGAGGTTGAAGAACCTTTGAGCAGCGATAAAGACTGTGAAGGTGATATGAGGACTCACACTGACAACAAACACTCTGAATGCTCTACAAAGAAGAGAGGTAAAACATGTTTGAGCTGCTCAGTTTGTGCTAAAAGTTTTACTAAAAAGAGCAGTTTGACTCTACACATGAGAACACACACAGGTGAAAAACCCTTTAATTGTTCAGTTTGTGGCAACAGCTTTTCTGGAAATGGCTCATTGACTCAACACATGAGAACACACACAGGTGAAAAAACATTTAAGTGTTCAGTTTGTGGCAACAGCTTTTCTCAAAATAAAAAGTTGACTCGACACATGAGAACACACACAGGTGAAAAACCCTTTAATTGTTCAGTTTGTGACAAAAGCTTTTTTAATAAGAGCATTTTGACTCAACACATTAGAACACACACAGGTGAAAAACCCTTTAATTGTTCAGTTTGTGGCAAAAGCTTTTCTCAAAATAGCAATTTGACTCAACACATGAGAACACACACAGGTGAAAAAACATGTAAGTGTTCAGTTTGTGGCAAAAGCTTTTTTAATAAGAGCATTTTGACTCAACACATGAGAACACACACAGGTGAAAAACCCTTTAATTGTTCAGTTTGTGGCAACAGCTTTTCTATTAAGAGCAATTTGACTCCACACATGACAACACACACTGGTGAAAAACCCTTTAAGTGTTCAGTTTGTGGCAAAAGCTTTTCTATTAAGAGCAGTTTGACTAAACACATGAGGACACACACAGGTGAAAAACCCTTTAATTGTTCAGTTTGTGGCAACAGCTTTTCTCAAAATAGCCATTTGACTCGACACATGAGAACACACACAGGAGAAAAAACATTTACCTGTTCGGTTTGTGGCAAAAGCTTTCCTCATAACAGCTCTTTGTGGCGACACATGAGAACACACGCTGGAGAAAAACCATTTAGTTGTTCAGTGTGCTGTAAAAGGTTCCCACATAATGCAGACGCAGTAAAACACATAAGAACACACAAGGGAAAATAACCAATTAGCTGTTTAGTTTGTGGTATGTTGCTCATATGTGGTGACATCCACCCTACCCAGGACCTCCTCACTGCTTCTTTCACAAATATCTGAGGTATTCATACAAACTTGGATTATTTGGAGCATAATCTTATCCACTCATGACCCCATGTCTTCTCTGTATCTGAAACCTTCCTGGACAGTAAGATAGATGATGCTTCAAGTGCTTGGTTACTCCTTCTTCAGTCCAGGGACCTCATGTGTCAAGTTTGTGCACGCTCAAAAACCTGCACTACACCCTTTTTCACTGCAAAGTTGAGATGTATCAAAACTGACGTTGACGCATAAGTGATGCTGGGTAACTGTTTGCATAACCAAGTGCCAACTTTTACTCCTCAGACTGGTTGATGTGCAAATCAGAGACTAATGAACAATTAACCCCCAACACCCACAACCCAACCCCCACCTCCCTCGACATTCGGGCATAACAGGTTCAATCCGGCCCGCGAGATGAGTTTGCAAAGTGTAAAATTCAGCTGTATTTTTAATGAAAGAAACTGCTGTTCTAAATGTGTCCACTGGATGTCACAATAGCAATTCTGTTAGGCAAGCAAATAGCATAGCAAGTATACCAAGCAAGAGGTAGACGGTAAAGCGGGGCTGTGACTCCTCCCCCTCCACCCAACGTAAAACAGGAGTAAAATAAGCAATCAGTAACCCCACTTAAAATGCAGCATGAGACACTGCACACTGATATAGTTCTGTGAAAATGATTGTCTTCTGTGCAAATGTAAAAAAAGTGAACAGTGTGTGATTTACTGCAATACTGTCAGTCTTTTCACTTTTTATTTGTGCTTTGTTGAAATTGTTCACACATTGCACAGCTTTTATTTTTCTATCAATACACATTATGTCTAGAAGACAGGAAGTAACTCAACACTCTTGAAAAGTTTCTACCTCAGTGTGTATGGTTTGTTGGGTGTTTTTGAAAATGCACCATTTTTTTCCCTCAGAATTTTTAACTAACTTGAAGTGTTTTGTCAAGAGGATTATTTGTGATGTGTACATTTTCCGAATGTGATCGTTCTATTTTGGGTTGAAGTAAAATAAAGAAAACAATCTGTCGTATTTTGAAGTTATCATGCCATGATTTTACCCGTCCCGCCCACGTGGAAATAGATTTTCCTCCATGCGGCCCCTGAGCTAAAATGAGTTTGAAACCCCTGCTGTAATCAAGATTCAAGATGCTTTATTATTGTTCATTCTTTAACATGTACAAGACATATGAGAACTGAAATGTCATTTTCGGCACAGTCCCACTAAGAGCTGACATACGTTACAGGGGAACAAGACTGGACCGCCAACGGATCGCCACTTAGTGTTCCTTAGAAAAGGTGGGAAAAAGGTGATATTGGGAAAGCAGATAACTGAAATGAATATCTATATGTAACTGAGATTAAATCTCTTAACTGTGTAGGGTGAGTACAAACAATTAACTATCTGTATGAAATATCTAAACACAACACAGAACAGGTAGAAAAAATACTCTCTCTCAAAATAAATCACTCGTACATTTTTCTTTTCTTACTGCACGTACTTTGGATTGGGTCTACACACTCGACCTGCGCGTGTTGTGTCAGTCTGCGTCGTGAATCTGGGTCGAATTGGTGATGCACATTCCGTTTGCCTAATCGATGTCTCTTCTCTCAGTGGTGTGGGAGGGACTAAGTCCACCATGGTATGTCTACCATCCTGAGTCTGCTTCGTCGTTCTGGAGCGGTGTTGGTGGTCGTTCTAGAACCGGGAGGATGTGGCGACGATTCCTCCTGTATGTTCTCCCATCGGATTGGATGATGTAGGAACGTGGCTCTTCGCACGACTTTTCCACTATTCCAAGTCGGTCATGTCCAGCAGGAGTTTGCATACGGATCACTTGCCCTTCTGCCAAGGGACTCAGTGGGCGACTTGACTTGTCGTAGTGACGTTTCACCGTAGTTCTCTTGTCGACTAGTCGAGCTTGTACTTGTCTTGAGTCTTTTGCTGTTGGCTGTAGTAGTCTGGTACACACTGGGATAGCTGCACGCGTTTGTCTTGACATTAACCGTTCGGCAGGGGAACCAAGGTCTGCATCTCGGGGAATGTTTCTGAGGTTAAGGAGGTTTAGGAAGACATCAGTTTTGTCCCAGTGGGATTTCTCCATCAGTTGCTTGGCACTCCTGACAGCTCTTTCCGCGAGTCCATTCGACTGGGGAAACTCTGGGCTGCTGGTGGTGTGGATGAAGTCCCACTCCTCAGCAAACTTCCTGAATTGCTCACACTTGTACTGTCTTGCATTGTCAGATAGCAGTGTGTGTTTGGTGTACCATGCACTGAAAAATGTCTTTTCAATTTGGAAATGAAAGCTGTTGCTGTGATGTTTTGTAGAAGGTCCATTTCAAACCATCCATAATAGGAATCCACTGGCACCTGGTAGTGTTGTCCACGCCATTCAAAAATGTCTGTAGCAACTGTGGACCACGGAAGGTCTGGAACTGGATGGAGATGGAGCGGTTCTTTCTGCTGATGTGGTTTTGTGCTGTTGCACAGTGCAAGAAAGTAGTTCTTCAGTGATGTCTCGTGACATTAATGGCCAAAAGATGATACCTCTTGCTCTGCGTTTGGTCGCTTCAATACCTGGCTGACCTTTATGTACAATCTTAATGAACTCTTTTTGTAGTGACCGGGGAATAACTGCTTTCTGCCCTTTCATGACGATTCCATCTTCCACAGTGAGTTCGTCTCTGTAGGGGAAGAAAACTTCAATGGCAGGCTGCAGCTGAGTCTGTCTGGCAGGCCATCCACGCTGGATAACTGCATTGAGAGCCTGCAATACTTCATCCTCCTCCGTGTGTTTCTTGAGCTCTTCCAGGCGGGCTGTAGAAATGTAGCTCACCGACATGACGTCGAAAGAACCACTATCAGATGGGCTCTCACTGTCTGTTGCATTAGGGGCTCTTGAAAGAGTGTCAGCTAAGTACATGTGCTTTCCTTTTTTTGTAGACTAAGATTATGTCATAGCTTTGCAGGCGTAGCAGCATCCGCTGAAGACGGGCAGGGGCATTGTGAATTGGTTTCTTCAAGATAGTCACCAACGGTTGGTGGTCAGTTTCTACTATGGTGGGCTTGCCATATACATAGTCTCTGAACTTGGTGCACGCAAACACAACAGCTAGGAGCTCCTTCTCAATTTGAGCGTATCGAGTTGCTGTTTCTGTAATGGTGCGGGATGCAAAGGCTACTGGCCTTCCAGTTTGCATGCAAGCAGCTTCTAGTCCAAAACATGACGCGTCACAGGTCAGCGTCACTGGCCCTTTGACATGGTAGTAGGCCAATACTGGTGGAAAGGAGAGACATGCTTTCAGGCGGTCGAAAGCATCTTGGTGTTGCTGGAACCAGCACCATGCGGTCTCTTTGTGAGTCAGTTTCCTCAGTGGCATTGCGATGTCACTGAGGTTTGGAATGTACTTGCCAAGATAGTTGACCATTCCCAGGAAACGTTGAAGTGAAGTGACATCTGTGGGGACTGGCATCTCTGTGATAGCAGCGGTTTTGGAGGGGTCAGCTTTCAATCCTTTACTTGTGAAGATATGACCAACGTAGCATACTTGGTCAAGTCTAAACTTGCATTTCTGCGGGTTGAGTTTGAGGTTTATTTCCTTCACACGTTCAAGCACTTTTTTTAGGTTGGCGTCGTGCTCCGCCACATCACGGCCTCCGATCGACAATGACTGAGCATGGATATCCAGTAAAGAGTTGATCCATTGTGCACTGGAATACCTCGCTTGCAGAGTTAATACCGAAAGGCATGCGAAGGAATCTGTAACGTCCAAAAGGAGTACTGAATGTTGTCTTCATTGAGGACTTCTTGTCCAGGCGGATCTGCCAGAATGAGTTTTTTGCGTCTAGCACTGAAAACACTGTCGCACCTGACATTTGTGCTGCTACCTCCTCCACGCTTCTCATGGGGTGGTGGGGCCGTTTTAGTGCTTCATTTAAATCTTTGGGGTTGATGCGTAATCTGATTTCTGATTTGCCTTTCTTGTGCGCAGCGACCATGGATGACACCCAATCTGTTGGTTCGGTGACTGAAGTAATAACGCCTATGCATTCAAGTTCAGCTTTCACACAATCTTGCATCACTACGGGGATGCGGTGGGCCGTCCTAACAACAGGCGGCACATTGGGGTCCTCTGTCATCGTGTAGACAACTGGTAGTTCTCCGAGCTCTTCACTGAAAATATCTTGGTATCGTGTGAGGATCCGTGCGCTGAACTCTCCAGTGTTCTCTGTGGGGACATGGTGCACATCGGGACTCAACTCGACTAGCCCCACACGCAGGCATGCACGGAAGCCCAACAGCGATGTCACATTTTTATCCACTATGAAAAATGTCAGTAAGTGGCGCTGTCCCTTTAAAAAGCATGTCAGTGTAGCTTCACCTTGTCTCGATTTTGGCTCCTCCGTAAGCAACCAAATTTGTGCTTTTGTGTTGTTTGGCGAGTTTCACGCCGCTGTTTACTCTATTGAAAGTCTTCAGTGACATTACATTGCATTTAGCACCTGTATCCACTTTCATTTCGGTTGGCACGTCATTTATGCACACTGTGACAAATCCTTCATCTTGGTCTCTTTGTTGTGGATTTACAGTGTCAACACAATTTTCAATTTCCAAGCCATCCACATAGAATGTCATTTTCACTTTGGCTGTGTTGATCCATTGTCACATCATGCACAGACTGTCCATAGCGCTTGTTTGTGGTAAACTTGGACTGGCTCTGTGGCTTTGACTTGCAGCATTTTTTGTAGTGATTTTGTTTCATGCAGTTGTGACATTGTTGTCCAAACGCCGGACACATTCCCCTTTTTGCTGTGTGACTCCCTCCACAATTGTTACACTTTGTGATAGTCCGGGCAATTTTCTGGAATGTGCCTTTAAATTGCTTGTATTGTGTGGGTTTAATCTCATCAACATTGGTAGCTTGTGTAGCCAATGTTTTGATATTTTCCTCTGTCATTTCGTGAATGCGGCAGATTGAGATTGCCTTGGCAAGAGTCAATTCACTGTCCCTCAGTAATGTCTTTCTCAGAGAGTCGTTTGTGATGCCACACACAAATTTGTCACATATGAGTTCGTCCGTTAGATCTCCAAATTGACATGTTTTAGCTTTAATCTTTAAATCACTGATGAATGATTCCATGCTCTCCCCATGCTTTTGAATTCTCGAATGGAACTTGTCCCTTTCCAATGTTTTCCAATGTTTTGTTCGTTCGCGAATTGCACATTTCTCTGAACTTCCTCTTCAGGCACTCGGGATCTTCCCGCGACTCTGCAGGAGCAAGAATAGCACCGCCCTCTCAGGCGGCACGGACCTCTGGCGCGTACGCAAACGAGCGCTCCCTCTCAATCGCTTGTGGACCAGCGAGGTTTAATAGGATGTATGTGTAGTGAGTCTCATTCTGCGTTGTGTACTTTTTTAAAATAAAAGACACTTCACCATGCCGTCGGTTCAGTATAGGGCGGCAACAACTAATCGATTAAAATCGATTACCAAAATAGTTGGCGATTAATTTAATCATCGATTCGTTGGAACTATGCTATGCGCATGCGCGGAGGCTTTTTTTGGGGTTTTTTTTGTTATTTTTTTGTTGTTGTTTTTTGTTTTATAAACCTTAATTTATAAACTGCAACATTTACAAACAGCTGAGGAACAATTATCAAAATAAGTACAAAAACAGTACAAAACAGCGCCAGGGCGGCGGTGAGGCTACGTCTCATGAGGTGGCGTAAGCTAGCCAATGATGTGTCATGTGCAGCTCACGTGACGACGGCGTCTCCTTTGCTGGAAACATTTGAAAAATGGCGCAGGAAAACACTACCGATAGTTTAGCGGAGAAACATCTTGAGGTTATTGCTTCAATGGAGAAAAGTGTATGACCTAAGTCGTCAAAGGTGTGGGAACACTTCACTTTAAAGACTTCATAGAAGACCGTTTCCTGCAAAATGGCACGGAAGTACAACATTGCTTCAGGAGCACCTGAAGAGGAAACATGTTGTAGCCATGGATGAAGGGAGGAACTCACAGTACGTAACTTTTTAAGTCCATAGCTTTTTTGTGAGTAACGTTAAAGTTATGCCTTTGTTGCAACGCGGGGCTGATAATGTGTCTCCGGCACATTTGACTCCGTTTTGAGAGAGAAAACGCACGGGTACCAATTTGGAAATAAACATAACGGACAGAAATATCTCAGGTTGGTTTCATAATGGATCAATGTAGCCGGGCCCATAAAGCTATATAAATATATTTACATTTGAGTGACGCTTTAGTACAACTAAACGTTATGAAGGTGCTGGAATATTTCATGCTATTATTCAGAGGCAGCCTGAAATGAATCCTTTATTATTCACAACAGAAACGTGTACAATATCTGATTCAGTTCTGATGAATTACATTTCTGTGTTATTGTTGGTGTATGCTGCACCCCCAATGTCCACAACATGGTGGCAGTATGCTGGTTTTTTTCAATAAAATACTGGAAAGGATAGAAATGTAGTTTGTCTCTTTTATCCGATTATTAATCGATTAATCGAAGTAATAATCAACAGATTAATCGATTATCAAATTAATCGTTAGTTGCAGCCCTAGTTCAGTATTTATTGATAACCTGTGTTGGAAACATGAAACACACACACACACAGGTTTCAACTTTCTGGCGGAGTGATATCTGCTCCTTCTCATTCAAAAGTCCGAAGGAAGAGGAAGTAACAAACATTCATTCATATAAAAATAATAATAAATTAAATTACATTAACAAAAACGTTTTATCACAAAATAATAATAATGCACAAATCCACATACCTGTGTTGGAAACATGAAACACACACACACAGGTTTCAACTTTCTGGCGGAGTGATATCTGCTCCTGTGTGATGTAAATACCACGTGTAAATACTACCAAACAATTCACACAGTCGACGCTCTACTTCTAAATAAACGAAATTGTGCATAAAAATGACTCAAAACAACACATCACTTGTACACACAACATTATTGGGTTAACTTTTAAAGTATCTACAAACATTTAGGAAGAATATTTACAATATGAAGAAACACGGAGCAGTGAAGAACTATTACCTTGTACTCAAAAGTCAGAGGGAAGAGGAAGTAATGCAATCGAAAAAACAGCAAAGACACTTCCTGCACCGGACATCCGGTTCTTCAAAATAAAAGCGATACTTCAAAATGAAATATAACACCCTGTCTAGTTCATAATATAGCGCAACAACATCACACTATTACATATGCACGGGTCTTCGCGGGCTTGTCCGAGTGAGCAGCAGCAATGAAAATGTCATTCTTGCTCGAAAATGCGCCAGTTCTCCGCGACATTGTCATCATACTTGCCAACCTTGAGACCTCCAATATCGGGAGGGGGCGTGGTTGGGGCGGGGGGCGTGGCTAAGGGCGTGGTTAAGAGGAGAGTATATTTACAGCTAGAATTCACCAAATCAAGTATTTCATATATATATATATATATATATATATATATATATATATATATATATATATATATATATATATATATATATATATATATATTTTATTTTTTATTTTATTATACATATAAATAAAAGACATACTTGAATTTCAGTGTTCTGCAGGCTATCCAGTAGGTGGCAGTATTGTCCTGTTTAAGAGTGTCACAACATTGCTGTTTACGGCAGACGAACTGCTTTACGGTAGACTAAACGTGACTGCTGGTGTTGTGTGTTGTTACCGCGCTGGGAGGACGTTAATGAAACTGCCTAACAATAAACCCACATAAGAAACCAAGAACTCTCTCTCCTTGTTGTGCACTCTACTCTCTAAAAGCTGTAGATGTTATGACGTCATTGGGCAGGCAAGCTGCTGGGAAAGCGGACGTGAGAACGGCTGTCCCCACTCAGGTCCGCATTGAGCTGGAGGGGGCGTGGCCTCCAGCTCCGGCTGAATACCGGGAGTTTGTCGGGAGAAAATCTCTGCCGGGAGGTTGTCGGGAGAGGCGCTGAATACCGGGATTCTCTCGCTAAAAATGGGAGGGTTGGCAAGTATGATTGTCGTTGAAGACGACTGGGTCTGGACGACGAAACCCGTCCGCCATTAGGGATCGGCGTGTACACCGCATGGCAGGAAAAAAATCTCCGGCGGCAAATTTTAGTACAAAAAGTACTCACAGGCGAGAAGTTTGTCCGCTACTCTGACACCATGTTGTTGTTTGTGGTTACCAGTAGGAAGAACCATGCCGAGTTGCAGGAATAACTTGGCTTTAATAAAGACTTCAGGAGGACAGCAATTTTACATACGCACTGCATGAGAGAGTGGTAATAACTGATTTCCTGATGTGCACACCCTGGTGGTGTGTTCGAAAATTACAACAACAAAACAGTCATTTTACCAAATGATCTACACCAGGGGTGTCAAACATACGGCCCGAGGGCCGGATCAGGCTTTATCCGGCCCGCGGGATGAGTTTGCTAAGTGAAATAATGAGCCAAAATTTTTGAATGAAAGAAACTGCTGTTCTAAATGTGTCCACTGGATGTCGCAATAGCAATTCTTTGTATCTTTGTAGATTATGCTACATATGTAAAACAAAAATAAACCACTCGATGTTAGTGCACCAGTCGAGGAAAATGAGCAAACTACATAAATAACATCCTAATTGATTTTGATATTATTTTTTTATCTTGATAGATTGAAAATTAACACCAAAGAGTTGAACGTTTATCACACAATTTATTCAGAAAGTATAAATAGCAACAAATAAAGATAGAATACTATTAACCACAACATGTAAGTGTAAAAAAACAAAACAACAACATTATGATTCGTACATTTTCAGAATGTGCTTGTTCTACTTTTAAACAAAGAAAACAATCTGAAGTTGTCTTTATTTTTTAAGTTATCGTGCCATAATTTTACCAGTCCGGCCCACTTGGGAGTTGATTTTTCTCCATGTGGCCCCGGATCTAAAATGAGTTTGACACCCCTGATCTACACAGAGTAATCATTTGACTTTCTAAAGGTTTTGAACTAAAACAACTAAGTAGCTTGAAAAAATGTTTCTGTGTTTTTCCTCGATGTTTGCCCTTTTTCTGGTTTGAACAACAGCCATGGAAAAAGTCTGTGCACGTGCTTGTATATATATATTTTTTATTTTCAAACAGTAGTTGTCCATTATTTGATGTTAGATACTTTTACTAACCATTGTTTTAAAATAAGATTAAATTGCCTTTATTTTGGGGAAAAAAATGATGTGGAGTAGGAAACGGAAGTTGCGGACTTATTGCGCATGCGCAAATGTACTTGAAGCCAAGCAAAAAGACGAAGACCGCATGCTATGGTTGTTCGGAGATTCTTCGAATTCACGATCTTAAAGTTATATGATTCACAGCAAATATAGCAACAAATATCTCAATTCGCATTTTCCAAAGCCACGAAACGTGCATTGAGTTTGGAGCGATATCTGAAGTGAAGATTGAAGACGTGATAGAAGATGGACGACTACTGCTATGCTAAGATGGCGACGTCCGCTAAAAGAGAACATGAAAGAGAATCAGCGCCACCAACTTCCAGCAAATCACCAACGGAGATAAAGACGAAAGATGAAGGTGAGTGACTTGAAGTTTTGTCATTTGAAAACTATTTCAAGCCCTTAAAATCGAAATTAGCCGGCTTTGTTGAAGAATGTAAAGAAAGAGCCGCCATGATTGTTAGCTTGAAGAAGGCAGTGGAGTTCACATCAGAGGAGATGAAAGAATGCAAAAGTCAAATGAAGAAAGTGGAAGAGCAAAACAAGCGCTTCCCATGTTTGGCAAACGCCACATTTCAAATATTTAGCTCGCATTACTAAGCTAAGTTATTCATGGAGTCCATCAAGTTATGGGTGAGGGCCGACATCCGGGCAACTGAGCTACATACGGGTTCTTCGAGCCATAGTAACCAGACTGGCGTTGAAAACAAACCGTTGCCATTACTCTTTAACCTGTCGACCTACGCTGGTTAGACCCGTCATTCTGCCTCCAAAATGCCGAAAAACGGTGTTGTTTTTGGTTGTGCTAACCACAACTGGAAACAGGGAAAACAAAGGTTGTATTTTGTTCTGCCAAAGCGTGATAAAAGCCCACAGAGACGAGACAAATGACTCGCAGCTTTACACCGGGAAAACGAGGACGGTTCTCACTGGAGTCCCCCAAAGTCCCGGGTCGTGTGTTCGGATCACTTTGTTTCTGGTAAATATAAGGAACAAAAATCCACCTTCTTAACCACAACTTGGCTATACCGTCCGTGCTAATGTTGTACTTGTTGAATTTGTACCTTATAACGTTCGACAGCTGAAGTTGTTGTTGTACAAAAATAACATGCGGTATATACTATATAGTCTATAGCCTGTATAGGCTATTTTCTAAAACCGGTTTCGTTTAAATTTGAATCGGCTTTCTATAGATATGAAATAATATACCTGGTGTGTGTGTGAGGTAGACATATAGATTTCCAAATTCCATGTCCGGCCATTGTGTCGGATTATCAGTCCACGCATCTGCTGGAAGGCGGTAAGGGCAGTCGTTTAATCCAACTACAGAACATTTTAACTCGTATCTTAACCTAGCCTCACTGGAAAGACTATTTACATAATCATACGCCATTTAGAACAGTTTCAAATGCCGTGAAACCTCGTTAAATGCTTTTTCTGTCAATGCTGTGTTCGCTGTGAGCTGGTTTGTTTTCAACGAATTCAATATGGCGACCGGCTGCTAGGGGATTGGTAGGCGGAAGTGACGTAGGTCCGCCCTCGCCCATTGGATGGATGTTAGAGTGGACATAACAGCCACTATCTCTAAGTCATCCTCCATCTTGTAAACACTGTAGCAGCTAGTGAAAGATTAAAATGATGTTGTTGCGCCAGGATTTGATTTTGAGCATTTTTTAATTGTATTTCCTAGTTCTTAGTAGGGCTGGACAATTAATCCCATTTTAATCTCAACTTCATTTAAGACATGACACGATCATAAACATGTTATTGTAAAAAAAAGAAAAGAAAAAAAGATGAACAGCCCGCGGAACGTGCATGCAAATTCTTGAGCCTGTAACGGTTAAAGGGATGAGTGAGTGTATGATTGAAAAAAAGACCATGTCTACTAGAATGTGATACTTTTTATTTGACACAGTGCTAGTATGTCTAATCAGTAGGGGTGTAACGGTACACAACAATTTTGGTTCGGTACGTACCTCGGTTTAGAGGTCACGGTTCGGTTCATTTTCGGTACAGTAAGAAAACAACAAAATATAAATTTTTGGGTTATTTATTTACCAAATTTGTAAACAATGGCTTTATCCTTTTAACATTGGGAACACTATAATAATTCTTCCCACGTTAATCAACATTAAACTGCCTCAAGTTGTTGCTCTGATTAAATAAAATGACACAATTTTTCTTCTACATATAAAAAGTGCAACATTAAACCGTTTCAAGTCAACTCATCATGCTTAATTTATTACAGCATTTGGGAAGCCTGTAGTTGATTTTTATTATGTAAATGTTATATTTTTATCAACATGTGATAGCAGGGACCCTGCCATTCAAAACTAGGCTGCTCCATTACTAATGATTAATGTAACTATAGCACATTTTTTAAGCTTCTCAGGTGTAATTCTTTCCCATTCTTGCTTGATGTACAGCTTAAGTTGTTCAACAGTCCGGGCGTCTCCGTTGTGGTATTTTAAGCTTCATAATGCACTACACATTTTCAATGGGAGACAGGTCTGGACTACAGGCAGGCCAGTCTAGTACCCGCACTCTTTTACTATGAAGCCACGTTGATGTAACACGTGGCTTGGCATTGTCTTGCTGAAATAAGCAGGGGCGTCCATGGTAACGTTGCTTGGATGGCAACATATGTTGCTCCAAAACCTGTATGTACCTTTCAGCATTAATGGTGCCTTCACATATGTGTAAGTTACCCATGCCTTGGGCACTAATACACCCCCATACCATCACACACGCTGGCTTTTCAACTTTGCGTCTATAACAATCCGGATGGTTCTTTTCCTCTTTGGTCCGGAGGACACGACGTCCACAGTTTCCAAAAAAGAATTTGTGGCCAGCTATTAAGTCGTCTGTTTTCATCGCAAAATTCCACAGTATTAATTAAATAGTAATTCCACAGTATATAGGTGGGAAGCTGTGTATTAGCGGCTGGCTGCAGCAACACAACCAGGAGGACTTTGAGTTGGATAGCAGACGCGCTACCGTGAGTACGCAGCTTTGGCTTCCAAACATTTGATCGCTTGCCCGTACGTGCGTGCCGCTATGTGCATGTAACGTACGTGACTTTGGGGAAATATATGTGCTGTATGAACTTTACGGAGGTGAACGGTACTTTGGGCTGTGGGATTGAGTGTGTTGTGCGGGTGTTTGATTTGTATTGGTGGGTTATATGGACGGGAGGGGGGAGGTGTTTGTTATGTGGATTAATGTGTGGCATATTAGATATAAGCCTGGTTGTGTTGTGGCTAATAGAGTATATATATGTCTTGTGTTTATTTACTGTTTTAGCATGGTAGATGTCCGCTTGTGCCCCGTGGAAATGATAAATAAAGTGAGCAAGTTGTAACTAATCGACGGCCTCGTCCTTCCGACCAAAGAGCGGAGCTTTATGGACCCAGTGTTACCCCCGACACAACATGGGCCCTGGAGGGAACGTCTCCCCTGCGCTCCTCGACCACGGTCTGGGAGCCCACAAACAGGAAAGGTGTAAAGCAACCCTTGCAGAGCGGCGGCTCCCTGTTTAAAGTGTCACCTTTATTGTTAGTTTAGAAGCCCAAATACCTCCATATTGCACTTCACGCACCCTCTTTATTAACCAGTAGAATTGTCCTTTGTTGCCTTTCTTCCTCTCCACCATGTTATTGCTTGTATGCACTTTGTGTGTGCGTTTTGACACACTCAACATCATGCGCCTCGGCTCAGTAGTCACCGCCGCACAGCAGCATTCAGGTGAAAGAACGGTACCGGTACTTTTCAAAGGTGCTATAGTACCGATTTCAATTGATTAGTACCACGATACTTTATTAGTCGCAGTATACTGTACAACCCTACTACACACACATACAGTACATAGAAGAAAGTGTGTTTTTGTTGTTTGTGTCTTGCAGACGTCCAGCAGCTGATCGGTAATCCAGAAGAAGTTTCCCCTCAGTTAGGGGGGAGCTCCACTTTGAAGCAGGAGACTCCACAACCACCCTGCATTAAAAAGGAAGAGGAGGAACTCTGCATCACTCAGGAGGGAGAGTGTCTTCTAGGACGAGAGGAAGCTGATTACACCAAGTTTCCACTGAGTATTCTCTCTGTGAAGACTGAAGATGATGAAGAGAGACCACAAGTAGACAACCTCTTAGCTCCACTATCAGATAGTGAGGCTGAAGACGAGATTGAAGTAACTTTGAGCAGCGATACAGACTGTGAAGGTGATATGAGGACTCACACTGACAACAAACACTCTGAATGCTCTACAAAGAAGAGAGGTAAAACATGTTTGAGCTGCTCAGTTTGTGCTGAAAGTTTTACTAAAAAGAGCAGTTTGACTCTACACATGAGAACACACACAGGTGAAAAACCCTTTAATTGTTCAGTTTGTGGCAACAGCTTTTCTGGAAATGGCTCATTGACTCAACACATGAGAACACACACAGGTGAAAAAACATTTAAGTGTTCAGTTTGTGGCAACAGCTTTTCTCAAAATAGAAAGTTGACTCGACACATGAGAACACACACAGGTAAAAAACCCTTTAATTGTTCAGTTTGTGACAAAAGCTTTTTTAATAAGAGCATTTTGACTCAACACATGAGAACACACACAGGTGAAAAACCCTTCAATTGTTCAGTTTGTGCCAAAAGCTTTTCTCAAAATAGCAATTTGACTCAACACATGAGAACGCACACAGGTGAAAAAACATTTAAGTGTTCAGTTTGTGGCAAACGCTTTTTTAATAAGAGCATTTTGACTCAACACATGAGAACACACACAGGTGAAAAAACATTAAAGTGTTCAGTTTGTGGCAAAAGCTTTTATTTTAAGAGCATTTTGACTAAACACATGAGAACACACACAGGTGAAAAACCATTTAGTTGTTCAGTTTGTGGCAAAAGCTTTTCTATTAAGAGCAATTTGACTCCACACATGAGAACACACACAGGTGAAAAAACATTTAAGTGTTCAGTTTGTAGCAAAAGCTTTTCTTTTAAGAGCAGTTTGACTAAACACATGAGAACACACACAGGTGAAAAACCCTTTAATTGTTCAGTTTGTGGCAACAGCTTTTCTATTAAGAGCATTTTGACTCGACACATGAGAACACACACAGGTGAAAAAACATTAAAGTGTTCAGTTTGTGGCAAAAGCTTTTATTTTAAGAGCATTTTGACTAAACACATGAGAACACACACAGGTGAAAAACCATTTAGTTGTTCAGTTTGTGGCAAAAGCTTTTCTATTAAGAGCAATTTGACTCCACACATGAGAACACACACAGGTGAAAAAACATTTAAGTGTTCAGTTTGTAGCAAAAGCTTTTCTTTTAAGAGCAGTTTGACTAAACACATGAGAACACACACAGGTGAAAAACCCTTTAATTGTTCAGTTTGTGGCAACAGCTTTTCCCAAAATAGCCATTTGACTAAACACATGACAACACACACTGGTGAAAAACCCTTTAAGTGTTCAGTTTGTGGCAAAAGCTTTTCTATTAAGAGCAGTTTGACTAAACACATGAGGACACACACAGGTGAAAAACCCTTTAATTGTTCAGTTTGTGGCAACAGCTTTTCTCAAAATAGCCATTTGACTCGACACATGAGAACACACACAGGTGAAAAAACATTTAAGTGTTCAGTTTGTGGCAAAAGCTTTCCTCATAACAGCTCTTTGTGGCGACACATGAGAACACACGCTGGAGAAAAACCATTTAGTTGTTCAGTGTGCTGTAAAAGGTTCCCACATAATGCAGACGCAGTAAAACACATAAGAACACACAAGGGAAAATAACCAATTAGCTGTTTAGTTTGTGGTATGTTGCTCATATGTGGTGACATCCACCCTACCCAGGACCTCCTCACTGCTTCTTTCACAAATATCTGAGGTATTCATACAAACTTGGATTATTTGGAGCATAATCTTATCCACTCATGACCCCATGTCTTCTCTGTATCTGAAACATTGCTGAACAGTAAGATAGATGATGCTTCAAGTGCTTGGTTACTCCTTCTTCAGTCCAGGGACCTCATGTGTCAAGTTTGTGCACGCTCAAAAACCTGCACTACACCCTTTTTCACTGCAAAGTTGAGATGTATCAAAACTGACGTTGACGCATAAGTGATGCTGGGTAACTGTTTGCATAACCAAGTGCCAACTTTTACTCCTCAGACTGGTTGATGTGCAAATCAGAGACTAATGAACAATTAACCCCCAACACCCACAACCCAACCCCCACCTCCCTCGACATTCGGGCATAACAGGTTCAATCCGGCCCGCGAGATGAGTTTGCAAAGTGTAAAATTCAGCTGTATTTTTAATGAAAGAAACTGCTGTTCTAAATGTGTCCACTGGATGTCACAATAGCAATTCTGTTAGGCAAGCAAATAGCATAGCAAGTATACCAAGCAAGAGGTAGACGGTAAAGCGGGGCTGTGACTCCTCCCCCTCCACCCAACGTAAAACAGGAGTAAAATAAGCAATCAGTAACCCCACTTAAAATGCAGCATGAGACACTGCACACTGATATAGTTCTGTGAAAATGATTGTCTTCTGTGCAAATGTAAAGAAAGTGAACAGTGTGTGATTTACTGCAATACTGTCAGTCTTTTCACTTTTTATTTGTGCTTTGTTGAAATTGTTCACACATTGCACAGCTTTTATTTTTCTATCAATACACATTATGTCTAGAAGACAGGAAGTAACTCAACACTCTTGAAAAGTTTCTACCTCAGTGTGTATGGTTTGTTGGGTGTTTTTGAAAATGCACCATTTTTTTCCCTCAGAATTTTTAACTAACTTGAAGTGTTTTGTCAAGAGGATTATTTGTGATGTGTACATTTTCCGAATGTGATCGTTCTATTTTGGGTTGAAGTAAAATAAAGAAAACAATCTGTCGTATTTTGAAGTTATCATGCCATGATTTTACCCGTCCCGCCCACGTGGAAATAGATTTTCCTCCATGCGGCCCCTGAGCTAAAATGAGTTTGAAACCCCTGCTGTAATCAAGATTCAAGATGCTTTATTATTGTTCATTCTTTAACATGTACAAGACATATGAGAACTGAAATGTCATTTTCGGCACAGTCCCACTAAGAGCTGACATACGTTACAGGGGAACAAGACTGGACCGCCAACGGATCGCCACTTAGTGTTCCTTAGAAAAGGTGGGAAAAAGGTGATATTGGGAAAGCAGATAACTGAAATGAATATCTATATGTAACTGAGATTAAATCTCTTAACTGTGTAGGGTGAGTACAAACAATTAACTATCTGTATAAAATATCTAAACACATCACAGAACAGGTAGAAAAAATACTCTCTCTCAAAATAAATCACTCGTACATATTTCTTTTCTTACTGCACGTACTTTGGATTGGGTCTACACACTCGACCTGCGCGTGTTGTGTCAGTCTGCGTCGTGAATCTGGGTCGAATTGGTGATGCACATTCCGTTTGCCTAATCGATGTCTCTTCTCTCAGTGGTGTGGGAGGGACTAAGTCCACCATGGTATGTCTACCATCCTGAGTCTGCTTCGTCGTTCTGGAGCGGTGTTGGTGGTCGTTCTTGAACCGGGAGGATGTGGCGACGATTCCTCCTGTATCATCTCCCATCGGATTGGATGATGTAGGAACGTGGCTCTTCGCACGACTTTTCCACTATTCCAAGTCGGTCATGTCCAGCAGGAGTTTGCATACGGATCACTTGCCCTTCTGCCAAGGGACTCAGTGGGCGACTTGACTTGTCGTAGTGACGTTTCACCGTAGTTCTCTTGTCGACTAGTCGAGCTTGTACTTGTCTTGAGTCTTTTGCTGTTGGCTGTAGTAGTCTGGTACACACTGGGATAGCTGCACGCGTTGGTCTTGACATTAACCGTTCGGCAGGGAACCAAGGTCTGCATCTCGGGGAATGTTTCTGAGGTTAAGGAGGTTTAGGAAGACATCAGTTTTGTCCCAGTGGGATTCTCCATCAGTTGCTTGGCACTCCTGACAGCTCTTTCCGCGAGTCCATTCGACTGGGGAAACTCTGGGCTGCTGGTGGTGTGGATGAAGTCCCACTCCTCAGCAAACTTCCTGAATTGCTCACACTTGTACTGTCTTGCATTGTCAGATAGCAGTGTGTGTGGTGTACCATGCACTGAAAAATGTCTTTTCAATTTGGAAATGAAAGCTGTTGCTGTGATGTTTTGTAGAAGGTCCATTTCAAACCATCCAGAATAGGAATCCACTAGCACCTGGTAGTGTTGTCCACGCCATTCAAAAATGTCTGTAGCAACTGTGGACCACGGAAGGTCTGGAACTGGATGGAGATGGAGCGGTTCTTTCTGCTGATGTGGTTTTGTGCTGTTGCACACTGTGCAAGAAAGTACCGTATTTCCTTGAATAGCCGCAGGGGCGTTAATTAATTTAAAACCTCCTGTCACACCGGCGTTTACCGGAAACCGGCGGGATGGCCGTGCATGCGGTAATTATTTTAAAACCTCTTCTCACTCCGGCGTTTACCAAAAGGAATCCATAAAATTTAGGCGTGCGCTTTGAGTGTGATGTAAGCATACCATCATGAAAAGCACATTTAATTAAAAAAAACGTTATTATGGTCTTACCTGTACTTATAAATGGAGTCCATTTGCAGCTCCTTCTGACCAAAAGCATCGATAACTTGTTTATAGAAGTCTTCCTTATTTTCTTTCTTCAGTTTTAAAAGTCTCTGTTTCGATGGAGATATTCCTTTAATTATTACCTCCTGCTTCCATTGAAAGTCCAGTTTAGAAAACTGTTTTATTTTAGATACCGGTATGTAATCCTCCATGGTAAAAGTTCAGGCAGAGGGAAAAAATAAATCTCTTGCTGCGTGTGTTCACTTCTTCTGCAGTACAGGAAGTCGCAAGAAGGATCACTAGCGCGGCAGCGCCCTCTACCACCAGGAGGCGGGAGTCATTTAATGACTTATACAGTATTTCACACACGCAGCTACGGTATATTAATAAAACATAGCTGCTTACTGTTCTCTTTAGCATACTGTACCGGTATTCAATAGCTTGAACCTTAAATCCTACTGAAAAGCTCTTTATCTTTTTTCCTTTGTGCGATTGTAAACTACTGAAAGCAGCTTCCTCCATTTTGAAATTGAGGACAGTTGCGTCACTCGTGACGTAACGAATTTGACCCGGTGGAAGTTCTAGCCATATGCTAAATATTTTGCGAAACGAGTTTGACCCGGCGAAAATTATAGACATGCGATAATAAAATTAATATTTTGCGAAACGAATTTGATCCAGCTTCAATAATAAACCGGCGATAAGGCCAAGCATGCGTTAATTATTTTGAGAAACGAGTTTGACCCGGCAGTAATTCTAGACGTGCGAATACTATATTCCCTGCGCCAATTCAAGGAAATACGGTAGTTCTTCAGTGATGTCTCGTGACATTGATGGCCAAAAGATGATACCTCTTGCTCTGCGTTTGGTCGCTTCAATACCTGGCTGACCTTTATGTACAATCTTAATGAACTCTTTTTGTAGTGACCGGGGAATAACTGCTTTCTGCCCTTTCATGACGATTCCATCTTCCACAGTGAGTTCGTCTCTGTAGGGGAAGAAAACTTCAATGGCAGGCTGCAGCTGAGTCTGTCTGGCAGGCCATCCACGCTGGATAACTGCATTGAGAGCCTGCAATACTTCATCCTCCTCCGTGTGTTTCTTGAGCTCTTCCAGGCGGGCTGTAGAAATGTAGCTCACCGACATGACGTCGAAAGAACCACTATCAGATGGGCTCTCACTGTCTGTTGCATTAGGGGCTCTTGAAAGAGTGTCAGCTAAGTACATGTGCTTTCCTTTTTTTGTAGACTAAGATTATGTCATAGCTTTGCAGGCGTAGCAGCATCCGCTGAAGACGGGCAGGGGCATTGTGAATTGGTTTCTTCAAGATAGTCACCAACGGTTGGTGGTCAGTTTCTACTATGGTGGGCTTGCCATATACATAGTCTCGGAACTTGGTGCACGCAAACACAACAGCTAGGAGCTCCTTCTCAATTTGAGCTTATCGAGTTTCTGTTTCTGTAAGGGTGCGGGATGCAAAGGCTACTGGCCTTCCAGTTTGCATGCAAGCAGCTCCTAGTCCAAAACATGACGCGTCACAGGTCAGCGTCACTGGCCCTTTGACATCGTAGTAGGCCAATGCTGGTGGAAAGGAGAGACATGCTTTCAGGCGGTCGAAAGCATCTTGGTGTTGCTGGAACCAGCACCATGCGGTCTCTTTGTGAGTCAGTTTCCTCAGTGGCGTTGCGATGTCACTGAGGTTTGGAATGTACTTGCCAAGATAGTTGACCATTCCCAGGAAACATTGAAGTGAAGTGACATCTGTGGGGACTGGCATCTCTGTGATAGCAGCGGTTTTGGAGGGGTCAGCTTTCAATCCTTTACTTGTGAAGATATGACCAACGTAGCATACTTGGTCAAGTCTAAACTTGCATTTCTGCGGGTTGAGTTTGAGGTTTATTTCCTTCACACGTTCAAGCACTTTTTTTAGGTTGGCGTCGTGCTCCGCCACATCGCGGCCTCCGATGATGATGTCATCGACAATGACTGAGCATGGATATCCAGTAAAGAGTTGATCCATTGTGCGCTGGAATACCTCGCTTGCAGAGTTAATACCGAAAGGCATGCGAAGGAATCTGTAACGTCCAAAAGGAGTACTGAATGTTGTCTTCATTGAGGACTTCTTGTCCAGGCGGATCTGCCAGAATGAGTTTTTTGCGTCTGGCACTGAAAACACTGTCGCACCTGACATTTGTGCTGCTACCTCCTCCACGCTTCTCATGGGGTGGTGGGGTTGTTTTAGTGCTTCATTTAACTCTTTGGGGTTGATGCATAATCTGATTTCTGATTTGCCTTTCTTGTGCGCAGCGACCATGGATGACACCCAATCTGTTGGTTCGGTGACTGAAGTAATAACGCCTATGCGTTCAAGTTCAGCTTTCACACAATCTTGCATCACTACGGGGATGCAGTGGGCCGTCCTAACAACAGGCGGCACATTGGGGTCCTCTGTCATCGTGTAGACAACTGGTAGTTCTCCGAGCTCTTCACTGAAAATATCTTGGTATCGTGTGAGGATCCGTGCGCTGAACTCTCCAGTGTTCTCTGTGGGGACATGGTGCACATCGGGACTCAACTCGACTAGCCCCACACGCAGGCATGCACGGAAGCCCAACAGCGATGTCACATTTTTATCCACTATGAAAAATGTCAGTAAGTGGCGCTGTCCCTTTAAAAAGCATGTCAGTGTAGCTTCACCTTGTCTCGATTTTGGCTCCTCCGTAAGCAACCAAATTTGTGCTTTTGTGTTGTTTGGCGAGTTTCACGCCCGCATTTAGCACCTGTATCCACTTTCATTTCGGTTGGCACGTCATTTATGCACACTGTGACAAATCCTTCATCTTGGTCTCTTTGTTGTGGATTTACAGTGTCAACACAATTTTCCATTTCCAAGCCATCCACATAGAATGTGTCATTTTCACTTTGGCTGTGTTGATCCATGGTCACATCATGCACAGACTGTCCATAGCGCTTGTTTGTGGTAAACTTGGACTGGCTCTGTGGCTTTGACTTGCAGCATTTTTTGTAGTGATTTTGTTTCATGCAGTTGTCCAAACGCCGGACACATTCCCCTTTTTGCTGTGTGACTCCCTCCACAATTGTTACACTTTGTGATAGTCTGGGCAATTTTCTGGAATGTGCCTTTAAATTGCTTGTATTGTGTGGGTTTAATCTCATCAACATTGGTAGCTTGTGTAGCCAATGTTTTGATATTTTCCTCTGTCATTTCGTGAATGCGGCAGATTGAGATTGCCTTGGCAAGAGTCAATTCACTGTCCCTCAGTAATGTCTTTCTCAGAGAGTCGTTTGTGATGCCACACACAAATTTGTCACATATGAGTTCGTCCGTTAGATCTCCAAATTGACATGTTTTAGCTTTAATCTTTAAATCACTGATGAATGATTCCATGCTCTCCCCATGCTTTTGAATTCTCGAATGGAACTTGTCCCTTTCCAATGTTTTGGTCGTTCGCGAATTGCACATTTCTCTGAACTTCCTCTTCAGGCACTCGGGATCTTCCCGCGACTCCGCAGGAGCGAGAATAGCACCGCCCTCTCAGGCGGCACGGACCTCTGGCGCGTACACAAACGAGCGCTCCCTCTCAATCGCTTGTGGACCAGCGAGGTATAATAGGATGTATGTGTAGTGAGTCTCATTCTGCGTTGTGTAGTTTTTTAAAATAAAAGACACTTCACCATGCCGTCGGTTCAGTATAGGGCGGCAACAACTAATCGATTAAAATCGATTACCAAAATAGTTGGCGATTAATTTAATCATCGATTCGTTGGAACTATGCTATGCGCATGCGCGGAGGCTTTTTTGGGGGGTTTTTTTGTTGTTTTTTTTTGTTTTATAAACCTTAATTTATAAACTGCAACATTTACAAACAGCTGAGGAACAATTATCAAAATAAGTACAAAAACAGTACAAAACAGCGCCAGGGCGGCGCTGAGGCTACGTCTCATGAGGTGGCGTAAGCTAGCCAATGATGTGGTCATGTGCAGCTCACGTGACGACGGCGTCTCCTTTGCTGGAAAAATTTGAAAAATGGCGCAGGAAAACACTACCGATAGTTTAGCGGAGAAACATCTTGAGGTTATTGCTTCAATGGAGAAAAGTGTACGACCTAAGTCGTCAAAGGTGTGGGAACACTTCGCTTTAAAGACTTCATAGAAGACCGTTTCCTGCAAAATGGCACGGAAGTACAACATTGCTTCAGGAGCACCTGAAGAAGAAACATGTTGGAGCCATGGATGAAGGGAGGAACTCACAGTACGTAACTTTTTAAGTCCATAGTGGCAACAAGCATTCATGAGTTCAGCTTTTTTGTGAGTAACGTTAAAGTTATGCCTTTGTTGCAACGCGGGGCTGATAATGTGTCTCCGGCACATTTGACTCCGTTTTGAGAGAGAAAACGCACGGTTACCAATTTGGAAATAAACATAACGGACAGAAATATCTCAGGTTGGTTTCATAATGGATCAATGTAGCCGGGCCCATAAAGCTATATAAATATATTTAGATTTGAGTGACGCTTTAGTATAACTAAACGTTATGAAGGTGCTGGAATATTTCATGCTATTATTCAGAGGCAGCCTGAAATGAATCCTTTATTATTCACAACAGAAACGTGTACAATATCTGATTCAGTTCTGATGAATTACATTTCTGTGTTATTGTTGGTGTATGCTGCACCCCCAATGTCCACAACATGGTGGCAGTATGCTGGTTTTTTTCAATAAAATACTGGAAAGGATAGAAATGTAGTTTGTCTCTTATATCCGATTATTAATCGATTAATCGAAGTAATAATCAACAGATTAATCGATTATCAAATTAATCGTTAGTTGCAGCCCTAGTTCAGTATTTATTGATAACCTGTGTTGGAAACATGAAACACACACACACAGGTTTCAACTTTCTGGCGGAGTGATATCTGCTCCTTCTCATTCAAAAGTTCGAAGGAAGAGGAAGTAACAAACATTAATTCATATAAAAATAATAATAAATTAAATTACATTAACAAAAACGTTTTATCACAAAATAATAATAATGCACAAATCCACATACCTGTGTTGGAAACATGAAACACACACACACAGGTTTCAACTTTCTGGCGGAGTGATATCTGCTCCTGTGTGATGTAAATACCACGTGTAAATACTACCAAACAATTCACACAGTCGACGCTCTACTTCTAAATAAACGAAATTGTGCATAAAAATGACTCAAAACAACACATCACTTGTACACACAACATTATTGGGTTAACTTTTAAAGTATCTAGAAACGTTTGGGAAGAATATTTACAATATGAAGAAACACGGAGCAGTGAAGAACTATTACCTTGTACTCAAAAGTCAGAGGGAAGAGGAAGTAAAGCAATCGAAAAAACAGCAAAGACACTTCCGGTTCTTCAAAATAAAAGCGATACTTCAAAATAAAATATAACACCCTGTCTAGTTCATAATATAGCGCAACAACATCACACTATTACATATGCACGGGTCTTCGCGGGCTTGTCCGAGTGAGCAGCAGCAATGAAAATGTCATATTCTTGCTCGAAAATGTGCCAGTTCTCCGCGACATTGTCGTCATACTTGCCAACCTTGAGACCTCCAATATCGGGAGGGTGGGCGTGGTTGGGGCGGGGGGCGTGGCTAAGGGCGTGGTTAAGAGGAGAGTATATTTACAGCTAGAATTCACCAAATCAAGTATTTCATATATATATAATATATATATGTATGAAATACTTGACTTTCAGTGAATTCTAGCTACATATATATATATATATATATATATATATATATATATATATATATATATATATATATATATATATATATATATATATATATATATATTTTATTTTTTATTTTATTATACATATAAATAAAAGACATACTTGAATTTCAGTGTTCTGCAGGCTATCCAGTAGGTGGCAGTATTGTCCTGTTTAAGAGTGTCACAACATTGCTGTTTACGGCAGACGAACTGCTTTACGGTAGACTAAACGTGACTGCTGGTGTTGTGTGTTGTTACCGCGCTGGGAGGACGTTAATGAAACTGCCTAACAATAAACCCACATAAGAAACCAAGAACTCTCTCTCCTTGTTGTGCACTCTACTCTCTAAAAGCTGTAGATGTTATGACGTCATTGGGCAGGCAAGCTGCTGGGAAAGCGGACGTGAGAACGGCTGTCCCCACTCAGGTCCGCATTGAGCTGGAGGGGGCGTGGCCTCCAGCTCCGGCTGAATACCGGGAGTTTGTCGGGAGAAAATCTCTGCCGAAAGCAATGGATGTCGAGTGGGTCTGACATAATATTGTGAAAGTCCAACACATATATATATATTTTTTATTTTTAAACAGTAGTTGTCCATTATTTGATGTTAGATACTTTTAATAACCATTGTTTTAAAATAAGATTAAATTTCCTTTATTTTGGGGGAAAAAATGAGGTGGAGTAGGAAACGGAAGTTGCGGACTTCTTGCGCATGCGCAAATGTACTTGAAGCCAAGCAAAAAGACGAAGACCGCATGCTATGGTTGTTCGGAGATTCTTCGAATTCACGTTCTTAAAGTTATATGATTCACAGCAAATATAGCAACAAATATCTCAATTCGCATTTTCCAAAGCCACGAAACGTGCACTGAGTTTGGAGCGATATCTGAAGTGAAGATTGAAGACGTGATAGAAGATGGACGACTACTGCTATGCTAAGATGGCGACGTCCGCTAAAAGAGAACATGAAAGAGAATCAGCGCCACCAACTTCCAGCAAATCACCAACGGAGATAAAGACGAAAGATGAAGGTGAGTGACTTGAAGTTTTGTCATTTGAAAACTATTTCAAGCCCTTAAAGTCGAAATTAGCCGGCTTTGTTGAAGAATGTAAAGAAAGAGCCGCCATGATTGTTAGCTTGAAGAAGGCAGTGGAGTTCACATCAGAGGAGATGAAAGAATGCAAAAGTCAAATGAAGAAAGTGGAAGAGCAAAACAAGCGCTTCCCATGTTTGGCAAACGCCACATTTCAAATATTTAGCTCGCATTACTAAGCTAAGTTATTCATGGAGTCCATCAAGTTATGGGTGAGGGCCAACATCCGGGCAACTGAGCTACATACGGGTTCTTCGAGCCATAGCAACCAGACTGGCGTTGAAAACAAACCGTTGCCATTACTCTTTAACCTGTCGACCTACGCTGGTTAAACCCGTCATTCTGCCTCCAAAATGCCGAAAAACGGTGTTGTTTTTGGTTGTGCTAACCACAACTGGAAACAGGGAAAACAAAGGTCGTATTTTGTTCTGCCAAAGCGTGATAAAAGCCCACAGAGACGAGACAAATGGCTCGCAGCTTTACACCGGGAAAACGAGGACGGTTCTCACTGGAGTCCCCCAAAGTCCCGGGTCGTGTGTTCGGATCACTTCGTTTCTGGTAAATATAAGGAACAAAAATCCACCTTCTTAACCACAACTTGGCTATACCATCCGTGCTAATGTTGTACTTGTTGAATTTGTTCCTTATAACGTTCGACAGCTGAAGTTGTTGTTGTACAAAAATAACATGCGGTATATACTATATAGTCTATAGCCTGTATAGGCTATTATCGAAAACCGGTTTCGTTTAAATTCGAATCGGCTTTCTATAGATATGAAATAATATACCTGGTGCGCTTGTGAGGTAGACATATAGATTTCCAAATTCCATGTCCAGCCATTGTGTCGGATTATCAGTCCACGCATCTGCTGGAAGGCGGTAAGGGCAGTCGTTTAATCCAACTACAGAACATTTTATCTCGTATCTTAACCTAGCCTCACTGGAAAGACTATTTACATAATCATACGCCATTTAGAACAGTTTACAATGCCGTGAAACCTCGTTAAATGCTTTTTCTGTCAATGCTGTGTTCGCTGTGAGCTGGTTTGTTTTCAACGAATTCAATATGGCGACCGGCTGCTAGGGGATTGGTAGGCGGAAGTGACGTAGGTCCGCCCTCGCCCATTGGATGGATGTTAGAGTGGACATAACAGCCACTATCTCTAAGTCATCCTCCATCTTGTAAACACTGTAGCAGCTAGTGAAAGATTAAAATGATGTTGTTGCGCCAGGATTTGATTTTGAGCATTTTTTAAATTGTATTTCCTAGTTCTTAGTACGGCTTGACAATTAATCCCATTTTAATCTCAACTTCATTTAAGACATGACACGATCATAAACATGTTATTGTAAAAAAAAGAAAATAAAAAAAGATGAACAGCCCGCGGAACGTGCATGCAAATTCTTGAGCCTGTAACGGTTAAAGGGATGAGTGAGTGTATGATTGAAAAAAAGACCATGTCTACTAGAATGTGCTACTTTTTATTTGACACAGTGCTAGTATGTCTAATCAGTAGGGGTGTAACGGTACACAACAATTTTGGTTCGGTACGTACCTCGGTTTAGAGGTCACGGTTCGGTTCATTTTCGGTACAGTAAGAAAACAACAAAATATACATGTTTGTGTTATTTATTTACCAAATTTGTAAACAATGGCTTTATCCTTTTAACATTGGGAACACTATAATAATTCTTCCCACGTTAATCAACATTAAACTGCCTCAAGTTGTTGCTCAGATTAAATAAAATGACACAACTTTTCTTCTACATATAAAAAGTGCGACATTAAACGGTTTCAAGTCAACTCATCATGCTTAATTTATTACAGCATTTGGGAAGCCTGTAGTTGATTTTTATTATGTAAATGTTATATTTTTATCAACATGTGATAGCAGGGACCCTGCCATTCAAAACTAGGCTGCTCCATTACTAATGATTAATGTAACTATAGCACATTTTTTAAGCTTCTCAGGTGTAATTCTTTCCCATTCTTGCTTGATGTACAGCTTAAGTTGTTCAACAGTCCGGGGGTCTCCCTTGTGCTATTTTAGGCTTCATAATGCACCACACATTTTCAATGGGAGACAGGTCTGGACTACAGGCAGGCCAGTCTAGTACCCGCACTCTTTTACTATGAAGCCACGTTGATGTAACACGTGGCTTGGCATTGTCTTGCTGAAATAAGCAGGGGCGTCCATGATAACGTTGCTTGGATGGCAACATATGTTGCTCCTCCCTGGAACACACTTGGTGCAAAGCCAAAGAGAAGACCACCTCCCTGCGACAAGGGAGAATGGATATCTGGCAGGACCCAGCGCCCCGATATCTCTGATCTGACCGGCTGGCCTGCGCTACCATCTTCAGCCAGGCATACTGCGTCATCAACTCCACTGCCACGTAGGACACAGCAGCGGACAGCTGAGAAGAGGAGAACTACCAATAAACCTCCCCAGCAAGCAAGTGTCCAACTAAAGAACAGGTTTGCCCCACTGTTGATGGACAATGGATCCCCCTCTGATTGCCTGAATAACCCACCATCACCACGCAGAAGGGTAAGACCTGCTAACTTTACACCACAGAGAAAGCTAACGAGAGCTCCTGAAAATCTGATTGTGGGGGACTTTTCTGTAAAAGATATGAAAAGCAATAATAACACCAAAGTACTCTGCTTTCCGAAGGATATGGTATCTGACATGGAAAAAAGAATCCTGGAAATTGTCGCTGCACACCCAAATGTGAAAAATATCATCCTGCACATTGGTTTTAATGACATTGTAAAACAACAATCAAGAGAGCTGAAAGAGCACTTCAATAAACTCTTTGAAACAGTCAGCGCTGTGAATGCTGACGTTTTTATCAGTGGTCCTCTACCCCCAATCAGGAGAGGAGCTGAGAGATTCAGTAGACTTTACTCGCTGAATGAGTGGCTATCAAGTGCACTTCCTGCTCGTTCAATGCATTTTATTGACAATTTTAGCTTTTTCTGGGACCGCAGGCATCTTTTTAAGGCAGACGGACTTTGCCTGAATAAGATGGGAGTAAAGCTATTCATGAACAACATGTTTCACTTCCTGCATCTTGCATCTATCATCACTGCCAAGGACAAGAGACAAGAGGAGCCACCGAGGAAGGAAGACACAACACAGCCTATCAGGAACGTCGAAGGAGGACCGCCACTGCAAAAGGAGAACGTCGACCATGAGATACACCAGAGCAAAGAGGAGAGGTGTCTATCCTCCTCTACCGCCCCTCCCTCCATTCTGAATGCATGTGAAGATCCCTCCCCCACATCCCCCAAGCCATCCACGTCTCCATCTTTCTCCCTCCCTCAAGTAGACCTTTCTCCCCCCTTCTCCCCCTTGGAGTTCCGGGAGCTACCCCCACTCACGCCCCACCCTACTCAGATTTTTACCCCCCTAGATCATCGCTCACCTCCACCACCCCCTCCACGAAGGCGTGCTCCACAACCCCCCAGCCATACTTCACCTTTCTCACGCCAACCCCTTACACGCCCTCAACGTCCACCTTCAGTAGTTCGTCCCAGCTCTGACGCTGCTCACTCCCCCTCCCCCTTACGGCAAACCCCGCCTCGCCCTGACAGCAGTCCTGAATATTTCTGATACAGAAAAGGGTTCAGCAGTAGACCACATTATCAGCTGGGCCCAAGGTTGCCTACATCAAATCATGGCACCTTCTACATCCCTGTTGTGACTACCAAGAGAGTAAACATTGGGAAACTTAGCCACCCTGCTAACCTAAACAATCTCATTCCTATTATCTCCAAATCAAAGCCAACATGGAAGCCTGTCAATAACACCATCAGGATGGGTCTGCTCAATGTCAGGTCTCTGAATAGCAAATCATTTTTAGTCAATGATTTTATTAGCACTTCTAAACTTGACTTTATGTTTTTAACTGAAACATGGCTGGAACAAAATAACAGTGCAAGCATTCTGATCGAGACAGCACCCCCCAACTATAACTTCATTGATATATGTAGATCGGGGAAAAGAGGTGGAGGGGTTGCTGCTATATTTAAAAACATGTTTCAGGGGAAACAGATGTCACTCGGTGAGTTTACATCATTTGAATACCTGTGTGCTGTGTTGAAATGCTCTCCCAAAATTCTCTTGTTAATTATCTACAGGCCACCTAAATATTCTGCAAATTTTTTTGATGATTTTACTGAACTATTGTCTAGCATCTCCACTGACTTTGACTGCCTGGTTATAACTGGTGATTTTAATTTTCATATTGACGATTTAAATGACAAGGGCGCAAAATAACTTTTTACTATTTTAGACACATTTGAACTGTCTCAACATGTGAAAGAGGCTACACATTATAAGGGACACACCCTGGACCTGATTATCACAAAAGGTCTCAATGTTTCTGATGTTCTTGTGATTGATCCTTCATTGTCTGATCATTTCTGTGTTTTCTTTAATATTTCTGTAATTCCGGACACACAAACAGAATCAAAGAATGTCAAAAAGCGGTACATAAATGAACATGCTAATGTCCTCTTTAAAAACGCCATCTCCTCACTACCACCTCTAAACCCATGTCATGCTGATGATCTTGTAAGCAACTTTAATTCCAAAATTGTGAATATCATAGATATCATTGCACCTGTTACAGTTAAAACGATTTCTGGCAAGCAAAAGGCACCCTGGAGAAAATCTGCTGCTGTAACAGCCCAGAGAAGAGAGTGCAGGAAGGCTGAACGAATCTGGCGGAATACAAAACTTCATATTCACCATGACATCTATAAAGAGAGCCTCCAGGCCTACAATTTAGTCTTAAAAAGTGCTAGAGAAACATTCTTCTCCAATATCATAAACAGCAACACAAATAAGGCCAAAACCCTATTCACAATCGTTGACAGACTGACTAAACCCCCAACACAAATACCAGCCGAACTCCATTCCACGCAGAAATGCAATGACTTTGCATTCTTTTATACTGATAAAATTGAAGGCATCAGACGCACCATCAATATCTCAAGTAAAAAAGTTGGATCACCACCCCATTTAGGCAAAAGTAACACAGCAATGATGGCAAGCTTTAATGCCATAGACTCTAAAACTCTAGTGGAAACGGTGACAGCTCTAAAGTCATCCACCTGCTGCCTTGATGTTTTACCTACCAACTTCTTTAAGAATGTTTTTGACTGCCTATCAACAGACATCTTGCAAATAGTTAATAATTCTATTAAATCGGGCAATTTCCCGAAGGCTTTCAAAACTGCAGTCATTAAACCTCTTCTAAAAAAGCAGAGCCTAGATGCCTCTGTTATCAACAACTACAGACCAATTTCAAATCTACCATTCATAAGTAAAATAATTGAGAAAGTTGTCCTCCAACAACTAAATCACTTCTTGGCTTCTACTGGCTGCCACAACAACTTCCAGTCAGGATTTCGACCTCTTCATAGCACAGAGACGGCCCTTCTTAAAGTTATAAATGACATCCGTCTAAACACAGACTCTGGCAAAACTTCAGTATTAATGCTTTTGGACCTCAGTGCTGCATTTGACACTGTCGACCACTCAATACTTTTGGACAGGTTGGAAAACTGGGTGGGGATCTCAGGCACAGTTTTAAGCTGGTTCAAGTCATATCTACAAGATAGGAACTAGTTTGTTTCCATTGGTGACTTTGTATCAGAACCAACCAACGTAACGTGTGGAGTCCCCCAAGGTTCAATCTTGGGGCCGACTTTATTTAACATCTATATGCTCCCACTAGGACAAATCATGCAAAATAATAACATTGACCATCATTGCTATGCCGATGACACCCAAATCTATGTAGCGCTATCACCAAATGACTATCGCCCCATAGATCTCCTGTGCCAGTGCATTGAGCAAGTCAAACACTGGATGTGCCAAAATTTCCTACAACTAAATGAAGATAAAACTGAGATAATTGTTTTTGGTGCTAAAAAAGAAAGGTTTAAAGTCATCCAACACCTTCAATCACTGTCCCTGAAAACCTCAAATAAAGCCAGAAATCTTGGGGTTATTTTAGATTCTGATTTACATTTCGACAGTCACATCAAATCAGTAACAAAATCGGCCTACTATCACCTCAAAAATGTAAAAAGACTTAGAGGGCTCATGTCAGCTCAAGACTTAGAAAAACTTGTACATGCCTTTATTACCAGTAGGCTAGACTATTGTAATGGTCTCCTTGCAGGTCTTCCAAAAAAAACTGTCAGGCAGCTACAGCTTGTTCAGAACGCTGCTGCTAGAGTTCTAACAAAGACCAAAAAATGTGAGCACATTACACCAATTCTTAAATCCTTACATTGGCTCCCTGTACATCAGAGAATAGATTTCAAAATCCTCCTGCTCACATATAAATCACTACATGGTCTAGGGCCCAAGTATATCACTGATATGCTCCCACTATATACGCCCTCTAGATCACTAAGATCTTCTGAGACCAATCTGTTAGCGGTTCCAAGAGTAAACTCAAATCAAGGGAGATCATCATTCAGTCACTGTGCAACACATAGCTGGAATAAACTTCCTGAAGATGTCAGACTCTCCCCAACTCTCACTACTTTTAAAACTAGACTGAAGACTTTTATGTTCACCTTAGCTTTCAGCTAAATCTTTTAATCTTTTAACTTTTAACGTCTGCACTGTTTTTATTTTTATTGTCTGCATTTTAATTTTGCTTTTATTTTCTTTCATTTCACTTTGTTGTCTGTGAAGCACTTTGAGTCTGCCTTGTGTATGAAAAGCGCTATACAAATAAAGTTGCCTTGCCTTGCCTTGCCTTTCAGCATTAATGGTGCCTTCACAGATGTGTAAGTTACCCATGCCTTGGGCACTAATACACCCCCATACCATCACACATGCTGGCTTTTCAACTTTGCGTCTATAACAATCCGGATGGTTCTTTTCCTCTTTGGTCCGGAGGACACGACGTCCACAGTTTCCAAAAACAATTTGTGGCCAGCTATTAAGTCGTCTGTTTTCATCGCAAAATTCCACAGTATTAATTAAATAGTAATTCCACAGTATATAGGTGGGAAGCTGTGTATTAGCGGCTGGCTGCAGCAACACAACCAGGAGGACTTTGAGTTGGATAGCAGGCGCGCTACCGTGAGTACGCAGCTTTGGCTTCCAAACATTTGATCGCTTGCCCGTACGTGCGTGCCGCTATGTGCATGTCACGTACGTGACTTTGGGGAAATATATGTGCTGTATGAACTTTACGGAGGTGAACGGTACTTTGGGCTGTGGGATTGAGTGTGTTGTGCGGGTGTTTGATTTGTATTGGTGGGTTATATGGACGGGAGGGGGGAGGTGTTTGTTATGTGGATTAATTTGTGGCATATTAAATATAAGCCTGGTTGTGTTGTGGCTAATAGAGTATATATATGTCTTGTGTTTATTTACTGTTTTAGCATGGTGGATGTCCGCTTGTGCCCCGTGGAAATAATAAATAAAGTGAGCAAGTTGTAACTAATCGACGGCCTCGTTCTTCCGACCAAAGAGCGGAGCTTTATGGACCCAGTGTTACCCCCGACACAACATGGGCCCTGGAGGGAACGTCTCCCCTGCGCTCCTCGACCACGGTCTGGGAGCCCACAAACAGGAAAGGTGTAACGCAACCCTTGCAGAGCGGCGGCTCCCTGTTTAAAGTGTCACCTTTATAGTTAGTTTAGAAGCCCAAATACCTCCATATTGCACTCCACGCACCCTCTTTATTAACCAGTAGAATTGTCCTTTGTTGCCTTTCTTCCTCTCCACCATGTTATTGCTTGTATGCACTTTGTGTGTGCGTTTTGACACACTCAACATCATGCGCCTCGGCTCTGTAGTCACCGCCTCACAGCAGCATTCAGGTGAAAGAACGGTACCGGTACTTTTCAAAGGTGCTATAGTACCGATTTCAATTGATTAGTACCACGATACTTTATTAGTCGCAGTATACTGTACAACCCTACTACACACACATACAGTACATAGAAGAAAGTGTGTTTTTGTGTCTTGCAGACGTCCAGCAGCTGATCGGTAATCCAGAAGAAGTTTCCCCTCAGTTAGGGGGGAGCTCCACTTTGAAGCAGGAGACTCCACAACCACCCTGCATTAAAAAGGAAGAGGAGGAACTCTGCATCACTCAGGAGGGAGAGTGTCTTCTAGGACGAGAGGAAGCTGATTACACCAAGTTTCCACTGAGTATTCTCTCTGTGAAGACTGAAGATGATGAAGAGAAACCACAAGTAGACAACCTCTTAGCTCCACTATCAGATAGTGAGGCTGAAGACGAGATTGAAGTAACTTTGAGCAGCGATACAGACTGTGAAGGTGATATGAGGACTCACACTGACAACAAACACTCTGAATGCTCTACAAAGAAGAGAGGTAAAACATGTTTGAGCTGCTCGGTTTGTGCTAAAAGTTTTACTAAAAAGAGCAGTTTGACTCTACACATGAGAACACACACAGGTAAAAAACCCTTTAATTGTTCAGTTTGTGGCAACAGCTTTTCTGGAAATGGCTCATTGACTCAACACATGAGAACACACGCAGGTGAAAAAACATTTAATTGTTCAGTTTGTGGCAACAGCTTTTCTCAAAATAAAAAGTTGACTCGACACATGAGAACACACACAGGTGAAAAACCCTTTAATTGTTCAGTTTGTGACAAAAGCTTTTTTAATAAGAGCATTTTGACTCAACACATTAGAACACACACAGGTGAAAAACCCTTTAATTGTTCAGTTTGTGGCAAAAGCTTTTCTCAAAATAGCAATTTGACTCAACACATGAGAACGCACACAGGTGAAAAAACATTTAAGTGTTCAGTTTGTGGCAAACGCTTTTTTAATAAGAGCATTCTGACTCAACACATGAGAACACACACAGGTGAAAAACCCTTTAATTGTTCAGTTTGTGGCAACAGCTTTTCTATTAAGAGCATTTTGACTGGACACATGAGAACACACACAGGTGAAAAAACATTAAAGTGTTCAGTTTGTGGCAAAAGCTTTTATTTTAAGAGCATTTTGACTAAACACATGAGAACACACACAGGTGAAAAACCCTTTAATTGTTCAGTTTGTGGCAACAGCTTTTCTCAAACTAGCAAGTTGACTCAACACATGAGAACACACACAGGTGAAAAAACATTTAAGTGTTCAGTTTGTGGCAAAAGCTTTACTATTAAGAGCATTTTAACTCAACACATGAGAACACACACAGGTGAAAAACCATTTAGTTGTTCAGTTTGTGGCAAAAGCTTTTCTATTAAGAGCAATTTGACTCCACACATGAGAACACACACAGGTGAAAAAACATTTAAGTGTTCAGTTTGTAGCAAAAGCTTTTCTTTTAAGAGCAGTTTGACTAAACACATGAGAACACACACAGGTGAAAAACCCTTTAATTGTTCAGTTTGTGGCAACAGCTTTTCCCAAAATAGCCATTTGACTCAACACATGAGAACACACACAGGTGAAAAAACATTTAAGTGTTCAGTTTGTGGCAAAAGCTTTTCTTTTAAGAGCAGTTTGACTAAACACATGAGAACACACACAGGTGAAAAACCCTTTAATTGTTCAGTTTGTGGCAACAGCTTTTCTCAAAATAGCCATTTGACTCGACACATGAGAACACACACAGGAGAAAAAACATTTACCTGTTCGGTTTGTGGCAAAAGCTTTCCTCATAACAGCTCTTTGTGGCGACACATGAGAACACACGCTGGAGAAAAACCATTTAGTTGTTCAGTGTGCTGTAAAAGGTTCACACATAATGCAGACGCAGTAAAACACATAAAAACACACAAGGGAAAATAACCAATTAGCTGGTTAGTTTGTGGTATGTTGCTCATATGTGGTGACATCCACCCTACCCAGGACCTCCTCACTGCTTCTTTCACAAATATCTGAGGTATTCATACAAACTTGGATTATTTGGAGCATAATCTTATCCACTCATGACCCCATGTCTTCTCTGTATCTGAAACCTTGCTGAACACTAAGATAGATGATGCTTCAAGTGCTTGGTTACTCCTTCTTCAGTCCTGGGGCCTCATGTGTCAAGTTTGTGCACGCTCAAAAACCTGCACTACACCCTTTTTCACTGCAAAGTTGAGATTTATCAAAACTGACGTTGACGCATAAGTGATGCTGGGTAACTGTTTGCATAACAAACTGCCAACTTTTACTCCTCAAACTGGTTGATGTACAAATCAGAGACTTATGAACAATTAACCCCCAACACCCACAACCCAACCCCCACCTCCCTCGACATTCGGGCATAACAGGTTCAATCTGGCCCGCGAGATGAGTTTGCAAAGTGTAAAATTCAGCTGTATTTTTAATGAAAGAAACTGCTGTTCTTAATGTGTCCACTGGATGTCACATTAGCAATTCTGTTAGGCAAGCAAATAGCATATCAAGTATACCAAGCAAGAGGTAGACGGTAAAGCGGGACTGTGACTCCTCCCCCTCCACCCAACGTAAAACAGGAGTAAAATAAGCAATCAGTAACCCCACTTAAAATGCAGCATGAGACACTGCACACTGATATAGTTCTGTGAAAATGATTGTCTTCTGTGCAAATGTAAAGAAAGTGAACAATGTGTGATTTACTGCAATACTGTCAGTCTTTTCACTTTTTATTTGTGCTTTGTTGAAATTGTTCACACATTGCACAGCTTTTATTTTTCTATCAATACACATTATGTCTAGAAGACAGGAAGTAACTCAACACTCTTGAATAGTTTCTACCTCAGTGTATATGGTTTGTTGAGTTAGCACAGGATTAATATGTGGAAATGACAAATGAGGTAGTTGATAGAAAGAATAGTTTTTATTCATGCTTTATTTTGTTTTTTGTTCAATCTTAGATGGGTTGAGACTTAAAGTTTAATAGAAACACTGAGATTAAGTTTAAGTTCATTGCGTTCTTTAAGGTGTTTTTGAAAATGCACCATTTTTTTCCCTCAGAATTTTTAACTAACTTGAAGTGTTTTGTCAAGAGGATTATTTGTGATGTGTACATTTTCCGAATGTGATCGTTCTATTTTGGGTTGAAGTAAAATAAAGAAAACAATCTGTCGTATTTTGAAGTTATCATGCCATGACTTTACCCGTCCCGCCCACGTGGAAATAGATTTTCCTCCATGCGGCCCCTGAGCTAAAATGAGTTTGAAACCCCTGCTGTAATCAAGATTCAAGATGCTTTATTATTGTTCATTCTTTAAAGGCCTACTGAAATGAATTTTTTTTATTTAAACGGGGATAGCAGATCTATTCTATGTGTCATACTTGATCATTTCGCGATATTGCCATATTTTTGCTGAAAGGATTTAGTATAGAACAACGACGATAAAGATTGCAACTTTTGGTATCTGATAAAAAAAAGGCTTGCACCTACCGGAAGTAGCGTGACGTAGTCAGTTGAACATATACGCAAAGTTCCCTATTGTTTACAATGATGGCCGCATGAAGTGAGAGAGATTCGGACCGAGAAAGCGACAATTTCCCCATTAATTTGAGCGAGGATGAAAGATTTGTGGATGAGTAAAGTGCAAGTGAAGGACTAGTGGGGAGTTGAAGCTATTCAGATAGGGAAGATGCTGTGAGAGCCGAGGGTGACCTGATATTCAGCTGGGAATGACTACAACAGTAAATAAACACAAGACATATATATACTCTATTAGCCACAACACAACCAGGCTTATATTTAATATGCCACAAATTAATCCTGCATAAAAACACCTGCGTGTTTGTTATGCTAGCTCCTAGCTCCTCTGCTAGCTCCTAGCTCCATAGAACACGCCAATACAATTCAAACACCTGATCAACACACACAATCACTCAGCCCAAAAGACCGTTTACCTAACCCAAGGTTCATAAAGCTTATATATTTTTAAAAAGTTACGTACGTGACGCGCACATACGGTCAAGTTATCGAATGTTTAGCAGCCAAGGCTGCATACTCACGGTACCTGATATTCAGCTGGGAATGACTACAACAGTAAATAAACACAAGACATATATATACTCTATTAGCCACAACACAACCAGGCTTATATTTAATATGCCACAAATTAATCCTGCATAATAACACCTGCGTGTTTGTTATGCTAGCTCCTAGCTCCTCTGCTAGCTCCTAGCTCCATAGAACACGCCAATACAATTCAAACACCTGATCAACACACACAATCACTCAGCCCAAAAGACCGTTCACCTAACCCAAGGTTCATAAAGCTTATATATTTTTAAAAAGTTAGTACGTGACGCGCACGTACGGTACGGTACGTGTTATGCTAGCTCCTAGCTCCTCTGCTAGCTCCTAGCTCCATAGAACACGCCAATACAATTCAAACACATGATCAACACACACAATCACTCAGCCCAAAAGACCGTTCACCTAACCCAAGGTTCATAAAGCTTATATATTTTAAAAAAGTTACGTACATACGCAAAAAAAAGCCAAAGCTGCATACTCACAGTAGCACGTCTGCGTCTTTGTCATCCAAATCAAAGTAATCCTGGTAAGAGTCTGTGTTGTCCCAGTTCTCTACAGGCGTCTGTGTATCCAAATCAAAAGTCCTCCTGGTTAGAGTCTCTGTTATCCGAGTTCTTCCATCTTGACTGCATCTTCCGGGAATGTAAACAAAGAAGCGCCGGCTGTGTACTGTTGTGGCTGACTACGTTCGAAAAATACGTCCATTTCGCACCGACAACTTTCTTCTTTGCTTGCTTGGCTTCCTTCTCCATAATGCAATGAACATGATTGAAACAGATTCACGAACACAGATGTCCAGAATACTGTGGAATTATGAAATGAAAAGAGAGCTTTTTCGTATCGGCTTCAATGTGGAAGGCATACCCGTGTTCGCCGGGCTACGTCACACGCATACGTCATCCGCAGAGGCGTTTCGAACCGGAAGTTTAGCGGCAAATTTAAAATGTCACTTTATAAGTTAACCCGGCCGTATTGGCATGTGTTATAATGTTAAGATTTCATCATTGATATATAAACTATCAGACTGCGTGGTCGGTAGTAGTGGGTTTCAGTAGGCCTTTAACATGTACAAGACATATGAGAACTGAAATGTCATTTTCGGCACAGTCCCACTAAGAGCTGACATACGTTACAGGGGAACAAGACTGGACCGCCAACGGATCGCCACTTACAGTGTTCCTTAGAAAAGGTGATATTGGGAAAGGGGGGTGGGGGGGTGAAAAAACAAACAGATTAAGGCTGGACCCTCGGGAGGGGGGTCCAGCCTTAGTCCAAGGAAAAAACCTCACATAGCATAGCACACGTAAACATGTTACATATAATCACAACAACACGGGGGGGGGGGGGGGGGGATTTGGGGCCCTGGAGGCCGGCCTGCTGCTATAAAGCGCTACTCTAACCGTCCATAACACTGAAGAGGAATCAAGCGGTGGTGAAGGCGGTGGTGAAGGCGTTGATTGGGGAAGGGGCGTGTGCGTGCATGTATGCCCAATTAACTTGGGTGAGATGATGAAATGTTTTTGTGGACTGGGGCCGATCTCAAGGTTCGACATCAGGTGTTGTTGAACAAAAGGAAGGTCAGAAGCGTCCATCTTTGAGGTGTCTGACTCATGTGAGCAGGTTACTGTATAAACACATTTTGTTATAAGTTATAAAAATGTGTTCAGTTCTCAGAGACACATCAATGTCAGGCTGACAATTGCTCTTCCGCTTTCTCCAAACACGAGAACAAAGCACCTCCTACTGACTTGTGATTGGTCAGACCGTGCCCATCTTAATCACATGGCTCATTTCAATATAATAAATTGTGATGTAACACAATTGAATATCTTATATGCTCAGACAGTAATGTGTTTATATAAGTTTAGATTGGGTTATGATGTTTGTAATGGGGAAAGACGTTAAATTGTCTTGTTTTCTTGTTTGCATTTAAGATAGTTGACATTTAGCATGATAGCTGTTAACTGGCGATTAGTGATGTTAAGTGCCTAAGATGGTAGTTATTGATTAGCAGTGCGATGAGGGCTTTCTGCTTGTGAGTGATTAGCACTACAGTTAGAGCCACCTATCGCTAGGTAGAAATGAGCCGTTTCACCAACATTTTTATGTGAAACCATATTACTAACTGTTGTTGTTTGTGGTTACCAGTAGGAGGAACCATGCCGAGTTGCAGGAATAACTTGGCTTTAATAAAGACTTCAGGAGGACAGCAATTTTACATACGCACTGCATGAGAGAGTGGTAATAACTGATTTCCTGATGTGCACACCCTGGTGGTGTGTTCAAAAATTACAACAACAAAACAGTCATTTTACCAAATGATCTACATCCTTCCCTTTTAGTTAGGAGTCCTTCATAAAAAACAAAAGCAGATAACTGAAATGAATATCTATATGTAACTGAGATTAAATATCTTAACTGTGTAGGGTGAGTACAAACAATTAACTATCTGTATGAAATATCTAAACACATCACAGAACAGGTAGAAAAAATACTTTCTCTCAAAATAAATCACTCGTACATTTTTCTTTTCTTACTGCACGTACTTTGGATTGGGTCTACACACTCGACCTGCGCGTGTTGTGTCAGTCTGCGTCGTGAATCTGGGTCGAATTGGTGATGCACTTTCCGTTTGCCTAATCGATGTCTCTTCTCTCAGTGGTGTGGGAGGGACTAAGTCCACCATGGTATGTCTACCATCCTGAGTCTGCTTCGTCGTTCTGGAGCGGTGTTGGTGGTCGTTCTTGAACCGGGAGGATGTGGCGACGATTCCTCCTGTATGTTCTCCCATTGGATTGGATGATGTAGGAACGTGGCTCTTCGCACGACTTTTCCACTATTCCAAGTCGGTCATGTCCAGCAGGAGTTTGCATACGGATCACTTGCCCTTCTGCCAAGGGACTCAGTGGGCGACTTGACTTGTCGTAGTGACGTTTCACCGTAGTTCTCTTGTCGACTAGTCGAGCTTGTACTTGTCTTGAGTCTTTTGCTGTTGGCTGTAGTAGTCTGGTACACACTGGGGTAGCTGCACGCGTTTGTCTTGACATTAACCGTTCGGCAGGGAACCAAGGTCTGCATCTCGGGGAATGTTTCTGAGGTTAAGGAGGTTTAGGAAGACATCAGTTTTGTCCCAGTGGGATTTCTCCATCAGTTGCTTGGCACTCCTGACAGCTCTTTCCGCGAGTCCATTCGACTGGGGAAACTCTGGGCTGCTGGTGGTGTGGATGAAGTCCCACTCCTCAGCAAACTTCCTGAATTGCTCACACTTGTACTGTCTTGCATTGTCAGATAGCAGTGTGTGTGGTGCACCATGCACTGAAAAATGTCTTTTCAATTTGGAAATGAAAGCTGTTGCTGTGATGTTTTGTAGAAGGTCAATTTCAAACCATCCAGAATAGGAATCCACTAGCACCTGGTAGTGTTGTCCACGCCATTCAAAAATGTCTGTAGCAACTGTGGACCACGGAAGGTCTGGACCTGGATGGAGATGGAGCGGTTCTTTCTGCTGATGTGGTTTTGTGCTGTTGCACACTGTGCAAGAAAGTAGTTCTTCAGTGATGTCTCGTGACATTGATGGCCAAAAGATGATACCTCTTGCTCTGCGTTTGGTCGCTTCAATACCTGGCTGACCTTTATGTACAATCTTAATGAACTCTTTTTGTAGTGACCGGGGAATAACTGCTTTCTGCGCTTTCATGACGATTCCATCTTCCACAGTGAGTTCGTCTCTGTAGGGGAAGAAAACTTCAATGGCAGGCTGCAGCTGAGTCTGTCTGGCAGGCCATCCACGCTGGATAACTGCATTGAGAGCCTGCAATACTTCATCCTCCTCCGTGTGTTTCTTGAGCTCTTCCAGGCGGGCTGTAGAAATGTAGCTCACCGACATGACGTCGAAAGAACCACTATCAGATGGGCTCTCACTGTCTGTTGCATTAGGGGCTCTTGAAAGAGTGTCAGCTAAGTACATGTGCTTTCCTTTTTTTGTAGACTAAGATTATGTCATAGCTTTGCAGGCGTAGCAGCATCCGCTGAAGACGGGCAGGGGCATTGTGAATTGGTTTCTTCAAGATAGTCACCAACGGTTGGTGGTCAGTTTCTACTATGGTGGCCTTGCCATACACATAGTCTCTGAACTTGGTGCACGAAAACACAACAGCTAGGACAGGGGTCGGCAACCTTTACCACTCAAAGAGCCATTTTGGCAAGTTTCACAAATTTAAGAAAGTAATGGGAGCCACAAAAAAATTTTTAAAATGAAAAACACTGCATACAAAGCTTAAATGCTTTGTGCTATGTTAACCAGGGGTCTTTGACACACGCACCGGCACGCACTTTAATGTGGAAACTTGATGTTAGTGCAGCCCGCGAGTTTTGAACAAATGCCGCTTGATAGCGTCGTACTTGCCAACCCTCTCACTATTCCCGGGAGACTCCCGAATATCAGAGCGTGATGACACTGCATTTGGCGCCCTCTACAGTCTGCCCTAACAGTGTACCTGCTCGACCACACGTAGAATGCAATTTCAGCTTGCTCACGTAAGTGACAGCAAGGCGTACTAACTCAGCAGCCACACATCTTACACTGACGGTACCAATACCCAGAATCCCATGCAGCCCTAACTCTTCCGCTCAACCAACGCACGGAGAGGGGGGGCGGGTTGATGTGTGGGGGGATTTGGTGGTAGCGGGGGTGTATAATGTAGACCGGAAGAGTTAGGGCTGAATGGGATTCTGGGTAATGGTTGTGTTGTGTTTATGTTGTGTTACGGTGGGATGTTCTCCAGAAATGTGTTTTTCATTCTTATTTGGTGTGGGTTCACAGTGTGGCGCATATTTGTAACGTAACAATGTTAAAGTTGTTTGATACGGCTACCGTCAGTGTAAGCTGTGTGGCTGATGAGTAAGTATGCTTTGCTGTCTCCTGTGTGTGCAAGTAATAACAACATGCAACATGTGGCTGGACTGGCACGCTGTATGTAAATGCTATAGAGGACAATTACTGCAGTGCAATTAGGGCATGCCCTTTATTTAGTAATTAGAGTGTAAATTGGATTATTTTTTCCCTGGGAGTAATTTATGAGACACACTGAGATCCATCAATCTCCTGGGAAAATCGGGGGGGTCGGCATGTATGTATGCGACTGAGCCGCATCAGAGTGGTCAAGGAGCCGCATGCGGCTCCGGAGCCGCGGGTTGCCGACCCCTGAGCTAGGAGCTCCTTCTCAATTTGAGCGTATCGAGTTTCTGTTTCTGTAAGGGTGCGGGATGCAAAGGCTACTGGCCTTCCATTTTGCATGCAAGCAGCTCCTAGTCCAAAACATGACACGTCACAGGTCAGCGTGACTGGCCCTTTGACATCGTAGTAGGCCAATACTGGTGGAAAGGAGAGACGTGCTTTCAGGCGGTCGAAAGCATCTTGGTGTTGCTGGAACCAGCACCATGCGGTCTCTTTGTGAGTCAGTTTCCTCAGTGGCGTTGCGATGTCACTGAGGTTTGGAATGTACTTGCCAAGATAGTTGACCATTCCCAGGAAACGTTGAAGTGAAGTGACATCTGTGGGGACTGGCATCTCTGTGATAGCAGCGGTTTTGGAGGGGTCAGCTTTCAATCCTTTACTTGTGAAGATATGACCAACGTAGCATACTTGGTCAAGTCTAAACTTGCATTTCTGCGGGTTGAGTTTGAGGTTTATTTCCTTCACACGTTCAAGCACTTTTTTTAGGTTGGCGTCGTGCTCCGCCACATCGCGGCCTCCGATCGACAATGACTGAGCATGGATATCCAGTAAAGAGTTGATCCATTGTGCGCTGGAATACCTCGCTTGCAGAGTTAATACCGAAAGGCATGCGAAGGAATCTGTAACGTCCAAAAGGAGTACTGAATGTTGCCTTCATTGAGGACTTCTTGTCCAGGCGGATCTGCCAGAATGAGTTTTTTGCGTCTGGCACTGAAAACACTGTCGCACCTGACATTTGTGCTGCTACCTCCTCCACGCTTCTCATGGGGTGGTGGGGTTGTTTTAGTGCTTCATTTAACTCTTTGGGGTTGATGCATAATCTGATTTCTGATTTGCCTTTCTTGTGCGCAGCGACCATGGATGACACCCAATCTGTTGGTTCGGTGACTGAAGTAATAACGCCTATGCGTTCAAGTTCAGCTTTCACACAATCTTGCATCACTACGGGGATGCGGTGGGCCGTCCTAACAACAGGCGGCACATTGGGGTCCTCTGTCATCGTGTAGACAACTGGTAGTTCTCCGAGCTCTTCACTGAAAATATCTTGGTATCGTGTGAGGATCCGTGCGCTGAACTCTCCAGTGTTCTCTGTGGTGACATGGTGCACATCGGGACTCAACTCGACTAGCCCCACACGCAGGCATGCACGGAAGCCCAACAGCGATGTCACATTTTTATCCACTATGAAAAATGTCAGTAAGTGGCGCTGTCCCTTTAAAAACATGTCAGTGTAGCTTCACCTTGTGTCTCGATTTTGGCTCCTCCGTAAGCAACCAAATGTGTGCTTTTGTGTTGTTTGGCGAGTTTCACGCCGCTGTTTACTCTATTGAAAGTCTTCAGTGACATTACATTGCATTTAGCACCTGTATCCACTTTCATTTCGGTTGGCACGTCAATTATGCACACTGTGACAAATCCTTCATCTTGGTCTCTTTGTTGTGGATTTACAGTGTCAACACAATTTTCCATTTCCAAGCCATCCACATAGAATGTGTCATTGTCACTTTGGCTGTGTTGATCCATGGTCACATCGTGCACAGACTGTCCATAGCGCTTGTTTGTGGTAAACTTGGACTGGCTCTGTGGCTTTGACTTGCAGCACTTTTTGTAGTGATTTTGTTTCATGCAGTTGTGACATTGTTGTCCAAACGCCGGACACATTCCCCTTTTTGCTGTGTGACTCCCTCCACAATTGTTACACTTTGTGATAGTCTGGGCAATTTTCTGGAATGTGCCTTTAAATTGCTTGTATTGTGTGGGTTTAATCTCATCAACATTGGTAGCTTGTGTAGCCAATGTTTTGATATTTTCCTCTGTCATTTCGTGAATGCGGCCGATTGAGATTGCCTTGGCAAGAGTCAATTCACTGTCCCTCAGTAATGTCTTTCTCAGAGAGTCGTTTGTGATGCCACACACAAATTTGTCACATATGAGTTCGTCCGTTAGATCTCCAAATTGACATGTTTTAGCTTTAATCTTTAAATCACTGATGAATGATTCCATGCTCTCCCCATGCTTTTGAATTCTCGAATGGAACTTGTCCCTTTCCAATGTTTTGGTCGTTCGCGAATTGCACATTTCTCTGAACTTCCTCTTCAGGCACTCGGGATCTTCCCGCGACTCCGCAGGAGCGAGAATAGCACCGCCCTCTCAGGCGGCACGGACCTCTGGCGCGTACGCAAACGAGCGCTCCCTCTCAATCGCTTGTGGACCAGCGAGGTTTAATAGGATGTATGTGTAGTGAGTCTCATTCTGCGTTGTGTAGTTTTTTTTAAATAAAAGACACTTCACCATGCCGTCGGTTCAGTATAGGGCGGCAACAACTAATCGATTAAAATCGATTACCAAAATAGTTGGCGATTAATTTAGTCATCGATTCGTTGGAACTATGCTATGCGCATGCGCGGAGGCTTTTTTTGGTTATTTTTTTGTTGTTTTTTTTTGTTTTATAAACCTTAATTTATAAACTGCAACATTTACAAACAGCTGAGGAACAATAATCAAAATAAGTACTAAAACAGTACAAAACAGCGCCAGGGCGGCAGTGAGGCTACGTCTCATGAGGTGGCGTAAGCTAGCCAATGATGTGGTCATGTGCAGCTCACGTGACGACGGCGTCTCCTTTGCTGGAAAATTTTGAAAAATGGCGCAGGAAAACACTACCGATAGTTTAGCAGAGAAACATCTTGAGGTTAGTGCTTCAACGGAGAAAAGTGTACGACCTAAGTCGTCAAAGGTGTGGGAACACTTCACTTTAAAGACTTCATAGAAGACCGTTTCCTGCAAAATGGCACGGAAGTACAACATTGCTTCAGGAGCACCTGAAGAGGAAACATGTTGAAGCCATGGATGAAGGGAGGAACTCACAGTACGTAACTTTTTAAGTCCATAGTGGCAACAAGCATTCATGAGTTCAGCTTTTTTGTGAGTAACGTTAAAGTTATGCCTTTGTTGCAACGCGGGGCTGATAATGTGTCTCCGGCACATTTGACTCCGTTTTGAGAGAGAAAACGCACGGTTACCAATTTGGAAATAAACATAACGGACAGAAATATCTCAGGTTGGTTTCATAATGGATCAATGTAGCCGGGCCGATAAAGCTATATAAATATATTTAGATTTGAGTGATGCTTTAGTATAACTAAACGTTATGAAGGTGCTGGAATATTTCATGCTATTATTCAGAGGCAGCCTGAAATGAATCCTTTATTATTCACAACAGAAACGTGTACAATATCTGATTCAGTTCTGATGAATTACATTTCTGTGTTATTGTTGGTGTATGCTGCACCCCCAATGTCCACAACATGGTGGCAGTATGCTGGTTTTTTTCAATAAAATACTGGAAAGGATAGAAATGTAGTTTGTCTCTTATATCCGATTATTAATCGATTAATCGAAGTAATAATCAACAGATTAATCGATTATCAAATTAATCGTTAGTTGCAGCCCTAGTTCAGTATTTATTGATAACCTGTGTTGGAAACATGAAACACACACACACAGGTTTCAACTTTCTGGCGGAGTGATATCTGCTCCTTCTCATTCAAAAGTCCGAAGGAACAAACATTCATTCATATAAAAATAATAATAAATTAAATTACATTAACAAAAACGTTTTTTCACAAAATAATAATAATGCACAAATCCACATACCTGTGTTGGAAACATGAAACACACACACACAGGTTTCAACTTTCTGGCGGAGTGATATCTGCTCCTGTGTGATGTAAATACCACGTGTAAATACTACCAAACAATTCACACAGTCGACGCTCTACTTCTAAATAAACGAAATTGTGCATAAAAATGACTCAAAACAACACATCACTTGTACACACAACATTATTGGGTTAACTTTTAAAGTATCTAGAAACGTTTAGGAAGAATATTTACAATATGAAGAAACACGGAGCAGTGAAGAACTATTACCTTGTACTCAAAAGTCCGAAGGAAGAGGAAGTAAAGCAATCGAAAAAACAGCAAAGACACTTCCTGCACCGGACATCCGGTTCTTCAAAATAAAAGCGATACTTCAAAATAAAATATAACACCCTGTCTAGTTCATAATATAGCGCAACAACATCACACTATTACATATGCACGGGTCTTCGCGGGCTTGTCCGAGTGAGCAGCAGCAATGAAAATGTCATATTCTTGCTCGAAAATGCGCCAGTTCTCCGCGACATTGTCGTCATACTTGCCAACCTTGAGACCTCCAATATCTGGAGGGGGGGGGCGTGGTTGGGGCGGGGGCGTGGCTAAGGGCGTGGTTAAGAGGAGAGTATATTTACAGCTAGAATTCACCAAATCAAGTATTTCATATATATATAATATATATATATATATATATATATATATATATATATATATATATATATATATATATATATATATATATATATATATATATATATATATATATATATATATGTATGAAATACTTGACTTTCAGTGAATTCTAGCTACATATATATATGTATATATATATTTTATTTTTTATTTTATTATACATATAAATAAAAGACATACTTGAATTTCAGTGTTCTGCAGGCTATCCAGTAGGTGGCAGTATTGTCCTGTTTAAGAGTGTCACAACATTGCTGTTTACGGCAGACGAACTGCTTTACGGTAGACTAAACGTGACTGCTGGTGTTGTGTGTTGTTACCGCGCTGGGAGGACGTTAATGAAACTGCCTAACAATAAACCCACATAAGAAACCAAGAACTCTCTCTCCTTGTTGTGCACTCTACTCTCTAAAAGCTGTAGATGTTATGACGTCATTGGGCAGGCAAGCTGCTGGGAAAGCGGACGTGAGAACGGCTGTCCCCACTCAGGTCCGCATTGAGCTGGAGGGGGCGTGGCCTCCAGCTCCGGCTGAATACCGGGAGTTTGTCGGGAGAAAATCTCTGCCGAAAGCAATGGATGTCGAGTGGGTCTGACATAATATTGTGAAAGTCCAACACATATATATATATTTTTTATTTTTAAACAGTAGTTGTCCATTATTTGATGTTAGATACTTTTAATAACCATTGTTTTAAAATAAGATTAAATTTCCTTTATTTTGGGGAAAAAAATGATGTGGGGTAGGAAACGGAAGTTGCGGACTTCTTGCGCATGCGCCAATGTACTTGAAGCCAAGCAAAAAGACGAAGACCGCATGCTATGGTTGTTCGGAGATTCTTCGAATTCACGTTCTTAAAGTTATATGATTCACAGCAAATATAGCAACAAATATCTCAATTGGTATTTTCCAAAGCCACGAAACGTGCATTGAGTTTGGAGCGATATCTGAAGTGAAGATTGAAGACGTGATAGAAGATGGACGACTACTGCTATGCTAAGATGGCGACGTCCGCTAAAAGAGAACATGAAAGAGAATCAGCGCCACCAACTTCCAGCAAATCACCAACGGAGATAAAGACGAAAGATGAAGGTGAGTGACTTGAAGTTTTGTCATTTGAAAACTATTTCAAGCCCTTAAAATCGAAATTAGCCGGCTTTGTTGAAGAATGTAAAGAAAGAGCCGCCATGATTGTTAGCTTGAAGAAGGCAGTGGAGTTCACATCAGAGGAGATGAAAGAATGCAAAAGTCAAATGAAGAAAGTGGAAGAGCAAAACAAGCGCTTCCCATGTTTGGAAAACGCCACATTTAAAATATTTAGCTCGCATTACTAAGCTAAGTTATTCATGGAGTCCATCAAGTTATGGGTGAGGGCGACATCCGGGCAACTGAGCTACATACGGGTTCTTCGAGCCATAGCAACCAGACTGGCGTTGAAAACAAACCGTTGCCATTACTCTTTAACCTGTCGACCTACGCTGGTTAAACCCGTCATTCTGCCTCCAAAATGCCGAAAAAACGGTGTTGTTTTTGGTTGTGCTAACCACAACTGGAAACAGGGAAAACAAAGGTTGTATTTTGTTCTGCCAAAGCGTGATAAAAGCCCACAGAGACGAGACAAATGGCTCGCAGCTTTACACCGGGAAAACGAGGACGGTTCTCACTGGAGTCCCCCAAAGTCCCGGGTCGTGTGTTCGGATCACTTCGTTTCTGGTAAATATAAGGAACAAAAATCCACCTTCTTAACCACAACTTGGCTATACCGTCCATGCTAATGTTGTACTTGTTGAATTTGTACCTTATAACGTTCGACAGCTGAAGTTGTTGTTGTACAAAAATAACATGCGGTATATACTATATAGTCTATAGCCTGTATAGGCTATTTTCGAAAACCGGTTTTGTTTAAATTTGAATCGGCTTTCTATAGATATGAAATAATATACCTGGTGCGCTTGTGAGGTAGACATATAGATTTCCAAATTCCATGTCCGGCCATTGTGTAGGATTATCAGTCCACGCATCTGCTGGAAGGCGGTAAGGGCAGTCGTTTAATCCAACTACAGAACATTTTAACTCGTATCTTAACCTAGCCTCACTGGAAAGACTATTTACATAATCATACGCCATTTAGAACAGTTTAAAATGCCGTGAAACCTCGTTAAATGCTTTTTCTGTCAATGCTGTGTTCGCTGTGAGCTGGTTTGTTTTCAACGAATTCAATATGGCGACCGGCTGCTAGGGGATTGGTAGGCGGAAGTGACGTAGGTCCGCCCTCGCCCATTGGATGGATGTTAGAGTGGACATAACAGCCACTATCTCTAAGTCATCCTCCATCTTGTAAACACTGTAGCAGCTAGTGAAAGATTAAAATGATGTTGTTGCGCCAGGATTTGATTTTGAGCATTTTTTAATTGTATTTCCTAGTTCTTAGTAGGGCTGGACAATTAATCCCATTTTAATCTCAACTTCATTTAAGACATGACACGATCATAAACATGTTATTGTAAAAAAAAGAAAAGAAAAAAAGATGGACAGCCCGCGGAACGTGCATGCAAATTCTTGAGCCTGTAACGGTTAAAGGGATGAGTGAGTGTATGATTGAAAAAAAAGACCATGTCTACTAGAATGTGCTACTTTTTATTTGACACAGTGCTAGTATGTCTAATCAGTAGGGGTGTAACGGTACACAACAATTTTGGTTCGGTACGTACCTCGGTTTAGAGGTCACGGTTCGGTTCATTTTCGGTACAGTAAGAAAACAACAAAATATACATTTTTGGGTTATTTATTTACCAAATTTGTAAACAATGGCTTTATCCTTTTAACATTGGGAACACTATAATAATTCTTCCCACGTTAATCAACATTAAACTGCCTCAAGTTGTTGCTCAGATTAAATAAAATGACACAATTTTTCTTCTACATATAAAAAGTGCAACATTAAACAGTTTCAAGTCAACTCATCATGCTTAATTTATTACAGCATTTGGGAAGCCTGGAGTTGATTTTTATTATGTAAATGTTATATTTTTATCAACATGTGATAGCAGGGACCCTGCCATTCAAAACTAGGCTGCTCCATTACTAATGATTAATGTAACTTTAGCACATTTTTTAAGCTTCTCAGGTGGAATTCTTTCCCATTCTTGCTTGATGTACAGCTTAAGTTGTTCAACAGTCCGGGGGTCTCCGTTGTGGTATTTTAGGCTTCATAATGCACTACACATTTTCAATGGGAGACAGGTCTGGACTACAGGCAGGCCAGTCTAGTACCCGCACTCTTTTACTATGAAGCCACGTTGATGTAACACGTGGCTTGGCATTGTCTTGCTGAAATAAGCAGGGGCGTCCATGATAACGTTGCTTGGATGGCAACATATGTTGCTCCAAAACCTGTATGTACCTTTCAGCATTAATGGTGCCTTCACAGATGTGTAAGTTACCCATGCCTTGGGCACTAATACACCCCCATACCATCACACACGCTGGCTTTTCAACTTTGCGTTTATAACAATCCGGATGGTTCTTTTCCTCTTTGGTCCGGAGGACACGACGTCCACAGTTTCCAAAAACAATTTGTGGCCAGCTATTAAGTCGTCTGTTTTCATCGCAAAATTCCACAGTATTCTGGACATCTGTGTTGGTGAATCTTTTGCAATTTGTTTAATGAACAATGAAGGCAGCAAAGACGAAAGCTGTAGGTGGGAAGCTGTGTATTAGCGGCTGGCTGCAGCAACACAACCAGGAGGACTTTGAGTTGGATAGCAGACGCGCTACCGTGAGTACGCAGCTTTGGCTTCCAAACATTTGATCGCTTGCCCGTACGTGCGTGCCGCTATGTGCATGTCACGTACGTGACTTTGGGGAAATATATGTGCTGTATGAACTTTACGGAGGTGAACGGTACTTTGGGCTGTGGGATTGAGTGTGTTGTGCGGGTGTTTGATTTGTATTGGTGGGTTATATGGACGGGAGGGGGGAGGTGTTTGTTATGTGGATTAATTTGTGGCATATTAAATATAAGCCTGGTTGTGTTGTGGCTAATAGAGTATATATATGTCTTGTGTTTATTTACTGTTTTAGCATGGTGGATGTCCGCTTGTGCCCTGTGGAAATAATAAATAAAGTGAGCAAGTTGTAACTAATCGACGGCCTCGTCCTTCCGACCAAAGAGCGGAGCTTTATGGACCCAGTGTTACCCCCGACACAACATGGGCCCTGGAGGGAGCGTCTCCCTTGCGCTCCTCGACCACGGTCTGGGAGCCCACAAACAGGAAAGGTGTAAAGCAACCCTTGCAGAGCGGCGGCTCCCTGTTTAAAGTGTCACCTTTATAGTTAGTTTAGAAGCCCAAATACCTCCATATTGCACTTCATGCACCCTCTTTATTAACCAGTAGAATTGTCCTTTGTTGCCTTTCTTCCTCTCCACCATGTTATTGCTTGTATGCACTTTGTGTGTGCGTTTTGACACACTCAACATCATGCGCCTCGGCTCTGTAGTCACCGCCGCACAGCAGCATTCAGGTGAAAGAACGGTACCGGTACTTTTCAAAGGTGCTATAATACCGATTTCAATTGATTAGTACCACGATACTTTATTAGTAGCAGTATACTGTACAACCCTACTACACACACATACAGTACATAGAAGAAAGTGTGTTTTTGTTGTTTGTGTCTTGCAGACGTCCAGCAGCTGATCGGTAATCCAGAAGAAGTTTCCCCTCAGTTAGGGGGGAGCTCCACTTTGAAGCAGGAGACTCCACAACCACCCTGCATTAAAAAGGAAGAGGAGGAACTCTGCATCACTCAGGAGGGAGAGTGTCTTCTAGGACGAGAGGAAGCTGATTACACCAAGTTTCCACTGAGTATTCTCTCTGTGAAGACTGAAGATGATGAAGAGAAACCACAAGTAGACAACTTCTTAGCTCCACTATCAGATAGTGAGGCTGAAGACGAGGTTGAAGTAACTTTGAGCAGCGATAAAGACTGTGAAGGTGATATGAGGACTCACACTGACAACAAACACTCTGAATGCTCTACAAAGAAGAGAGGTAAAAAAAAAAGCTCTACAAAAAAGAGAGGTAAAAAAAAAAGCTCTACAAAGAAGAGAGGTAAAACATGTTTGAGCTGCTCGGTTTGTGCTAAAAGTTTTACTAAAAAGAGCAGTTTGACTCAACACATGAGAACACACACAGGTGAAAAACCCTTTAATTGTTCAGTTTGTGGCAAAAGCTTTTCTCAAAATGGCAATTTGACTGAACACATGAGAACACACACAGGTGAAAATACATTTAATTGTTCAGTTTGTGGCAACAGCTTTAATCATAACAGCTCTTTGTGTCGACACATGAGAACACACATTGGAGAAAAAACATTTAATTGTTCAGTTTGTGGCAACAGCTTTCATCATATTAGCTCTTTGTGGCGACACATGAGAACACACGCTGGAGAAAAAACATTTAATTGTTCAGTTTGTGGCAAAAATTTTAATCATAACATGTCTTTGTGGCGACACATGAGAACACACACAGGAGAAAAAACATTTAACTGTTCAGTTTGCGGCAAAAGCTTTCGTCATAACAGCTCTTTGTGGCGACACATGAGAACACACGCTGGAGAAAAACCATTTAGTTGTTCAGTGTGATGTAAAAGGTTCCCACATAATGCAGACGCAGTAAAACACATAAGAACACACAAGGGAAAATAACCTATTAGCTGTTTAGTTTGTGGTATGTTGCTCATATGTGGTGACATCCACCCTACCCAGGACCTCCTCACTGCTTCTTTCACAAATGTCTGAGGTATTCATACAAACTTGGATTATTTGGAGCATAATCTTATCCACTCATGACTCCATGTCTTCTCTGTATCTGAAACCTTGCTGAACAGTAAAATAGATTATGCTTCAAGTGCTTGGTTACTCCTTCTTCAGTCCAGGGACCTGGGGCCTCATGTGGACTAGGCTCAGTGCAAGTTGTTTTACTCTGTCCTCCACCCTGAGCCAGCCCACTTTGGAGAAGTGGGTAGGAGTGAGGTGGGATCTGGGGTGGAGGTCTAGAAGTAATCTGACTAGCTTGTTCTGGGATGTTTGGAGTCTAGATTTGAGGGTTGACTTTCTTAAGGTCGATGTGGGACCCAAATAGGATGGATTCTGTTTTACCCAAGTGTATGTATAGCTTGTTGTCAGCGAGCCAGGTGCAAGTTCTACAGAGTTCAGCACTGAGGATTTTCTCCACCTGTGACTTGTCCCTGTCTGATACCAGCAGGGCAGAGTCATCCGCAAACAAGAACAATTCACAGTCGCATGCCGATGACAAGTTGTTTATGTATATTAGGAACAGTAAAGGCCCCAATATACTGCCTTGGGGGACTCCACAGCTCACCGAGAGGGGGGGGAACACGGTGCCGTTCACCTCTACCACCTGCTCCTTCCCCTCCAAGTAAGATTGCATCCAGCTCCATGAGGTTTTGTTAAATCCGAATGCTCTGAGCTTATCCAACAGTATAGCGTGGTTAACGGTGTCAAAGGCCTTCTGAAGGTCCAGCGTGACCATGCCGCAGTATTTGCCCGCGTCCACCTCATGTTTGATGTGGTCGCTCAGATAGAGAAGGCATGTGTCAGTGGAGTGGTTAGTTCTGAAGCCGGATTGGAATTTGTACATGAGTTTATTAGTGGCAAGGTAACTATCGACCTGTTCATAAACTATTTTCTCCATTACTTTCGAAATGGAACTGAGAATAGAAACAGGTCGGTAGTTGCCAGGTTCCTATTTGCTTACTTTTTTAAAGATGGGAGTTACTCTTGCTATCTTAAAATCTTTTGGTACTTGGCCTTGTGTAATTGAGAGGTTTATTATGTGCCTGATGATCGGGGCAATGATGGAGGCAGAGTCCCTGAGGAATCTGGAGGGGATATTATCAAGGCCGGCGGCCTTGTTTGGGTGGAGCGCGCTCAATTTTTTAAACACCTCATCAGCTGTGACCATTTCTAATTTGAAATCATTGTTGGATACTCCTAGCTTTCTGTAGAAGGCTTTAATGTGTTCTACACCAAAGCGACCAGAGTGGTAGGACAGCTTGTTGACAAAAGTTGCGGCTATGCTGGTGAAAAAGATGTTAAGGCTGCTTGCTACCTCCATTTTGTCTGTAATGAGGGAGTCTCCCTCCTTGATGCTGATGTTGGTGAGTCTGGTTTTAAGTTTCTGGCTGCAACCGGGAAGCTGGTTGTTGAGAATTTTCCAGAGCTCACGTGGCTTATTTGTGTTTTCCTCTATTTTGTCGTTAATGTGATTTTTTTTTAAGGATTTAGTCAGGTTTGTTGACTTATTTCTTAATTTATTGCATTGCTTTTTGAGAGTTGAAAGGAGTGATTTGAGGTTGATATTATTGGGTTGTTTATCTACTTCTGTTTTACACTTTTGGTTTTCGGAGTATTTTCTGTCTCTGTCTTTTATGGCAGCTAATAGGTCCGGATTCATCCATGGTTCCGAGCGGGCTTTGATCCTGACTGTTTTCACAGGAGCCATGTCATTTAGTATCTTTAGGAACGCTGTTTTGAAGCGATCCCAAGCAACATCGACCAGGTTGCTCACGAGCACAGGGGACCAGTCCCACTCATCTAATTTTAAATTGAAATTATCACTGGAGTATTTTTTAAGGGATCTGGATTGGGCTGTTATGTGGCCATTGGCTTTGGGTTTAGCTATTTTGCGGGTGCAGAAGGTTAGATAGTGGTCGCTAAGACCACAGATCATGACCCCACAATTTTTTATTTTAGGTCGGTCTGAAGTGAGAATGAGATCTATAACCATAGATCTCATGGGTGTGTGATTGGGTGGAATCACACACCCTTGTAGGTAGTGCTATTAGCTGGGAAAGACCGTGTAGATTACAAAACTAGCTGTAGGGTCTGAGAACAGGCGCATCTCTGCGTTGAATATCTGTGTTCAGATCCCCAGTTATAATTTTCTCCACCTTGTCTGCCGCAGCCAAGCACTCCTCCAGAGCCCCATAGAAATCACTCTGATTAGGGGGTCTGTAAACAGTCCCTATTGGTACCGGCTTAGCGTTTTTAAATTTGATTTCCACCCACACAGATTCCAGGTCATTGTGGTTAAGATCAGTGCGAGTTATGTATTTCATATATTGGTGAATATACATACAAACGCCCCCACCGTGTTTATTCCTGTCCTTTCTGATAACCGAAAAGTTTTCTATTTCTATCTCTGAGTCAGAAATACTTTGATCAAATTTGGTTTCAGAGAAACACAGGATTTTTACCTTCGTGTTGAGGAACATTTCTCTGATTTGGTCGAGTTTGGTTCCAGAGAGGCTGTTCACATTAAGGTGGATGATGTGTAGTCCACTGGAACCAAAAAGAGCATCAGACTCCGATGTGTAGTGGTACTGTCCAGAAAAGCTGTTGGTTGTGGTTGGGGGTGGGGGGCGTGGTTAAGGCAAGGCAAGGCAACTTTATTTGTATAGCGCTTTTCATACACAAGGCAGACTCAAAGTGCTTCACAGACAACAAAGTGAAATGAAAGAAAATAAAAGCAAAATTAAAATGCAGACAATAAAAATAAAAACAGTGCAGACGTTAAAAGTTAAAAGATTTAGCTGAAAGCTAAGGTGAACATAAAAGTCTTCAGTCTAGTTTTAAAAGTAGTCAGAGTTGGGGAGAGTCTGACATCTTCAGGAAGTTTATTCCAGCTATTTGTTGCATAGTGACTGAATGATGCTCTCCCTTGATTTGAGTTTACTCTTGGAACCGCTAACAGATTGGTCTCAGAAGATCTTAGTGATCTAGAGGGCTTATATAGTGGGAGCATATCAGTGATATACTTGGGCCCTAGACCATGTAGTGATTTATATGTGAGCTGGAGGATTTTGAAATCAATTCTCTGATGTACAGGGAGCCAATGTAAGGATTTAAGAATTGGTGTAATGTGCTCACATTTTTTGGTCTTTGTTAGAACTCTAGCAGCAGCGTTCTGAACAAGCTGTAGCTGCCTCACAGTTTTTTTGGGAAGACCTGCAAGGAGACCATTACAATAGTCTAGCCTACTGGTAATAAAGGCATGTACAAGTTTTTCAAAGTCTTGAGCTGACATGAGCCCTCTAAGTCTTTTTACATTTTTGAGGTGATAGTAGGCTGATTTTGTTACTGATTTGATGTGACTGTCGAAATGTAAATCCGAATCTAAAATAACCCCAAGATTTCTGGCTTTATTTGAGGTTTTCAGGGACAGTGATTGAAGGTGTTGGACGACTTTAAACCTTTCTTTTTTAGCACCAAAAACAATTATCTCAGTTTTATCTTCATTTAGTTGTAGGAAATGTTGGCACATCCAGTGTTTGACTTGCTCAATGCACTGGCACAGAACATCTATGGGGCGATAGTCATTTGGTGATAGCGCTACATAGATTTGGGTGTCATCGGCATAGCAATGATGGTCAATGTTATTATTTTGCATGATTTGTCCTAGTGGGAGCATATAGATGTTAAATAAAGTCGGCCCCAAGATTGAACCTTGGGGGACTCCACACGTTACGTTGGTTGGTTCTGATACAAAGTCACCAATGGAAACAAAATAGTTCCTATCTTGTAGATATGACTTGAACCAGCTTAAAACTGTGCCTGAGATCCCCACCCAGTTTTCCAACCTGTCCAAAAGTATTGAGTGGTCGACAGTGTCAAATGCAGCACTGAGGTCCAAAAGCATTAATACTGAAGTTTTGCCAGAGTCTGTGTTTAGACGGATGTCATTTATAACTTTAAGAAGGGCCGTCTCTGTGCTATGAAGAGGTCGAAATCCTGACTGGAAGTTGTTGTGGCAGCCAGTAGAAGCCAAGAAGTGATTTAGTTGTTGGAGGACAACATTCTCAATTATTTTACTTATGAATGGTAGATTGTAAATTGGTCTGTAGTTGTTGATAACAGAGGCATCTAGGCTCTGCTTATTTAGAAGAGGTTTAATGACTGCAGTTTTGTTTTTGTTTGTATAGTATTGTTCTTGTATTATATTGTTTATGTTGAATGTGGAGTGAGTGAGAGAGGTTGGGATATAATAAGCATCTGCTTCATCCAACCCCTTTTCAAGCCTTGCATAAATGTCTCTGCCAAAATGTAAAAAAAAAATGTTTTGTTGTACTGTGCAGGTTTGGAATAAATAATTCAATTCAATATATATATATATTTATCCTATTATACATATAAATACTTGAATTTCAGTGTCCCGGAGGCTATCCAGTAGATGGCAGTATTGTCCTGTTTAAGAGTGTCACAACATTGCTGTTTACGGCAGACGAACTGCTTTACGGTAGACAAAAACGTTACTGCTGTTGGTGTGTGTTGTTACCGCGCTGGGAGGACGTTAATGAAACTGCCTAACAATAAACCCACATAAGAAACCAAGAACTCGCCCTCAATCATTCTACAGTTATAACGTGATTGGGCAGGCACGCTGTTTATATCGTGGGAAAGCGGACGTGAAAACAGACTGTCGCCGCTGTCCCCACTCAGGTCCGCATGGAGCTGGAGGGGGCGTGGCCTCCAGCTCCGGCTGAATTCCGGGAGATTTTCGGGAGAAAATTTCTTCCGGGAGGTTTTCGGGAGAGGCGCTGAATTCCGGGAGTCTCCTGGAAAATCAGGGAGGGTTGGCAAGTATGGTTTATTGTCATAGCAGCACACGATACACATGAGATGGCACACAATTTAGTAGCACGTGAACAATAGGATTGGTCCTGGTGGAGATCTACACTCTTAGTGCTTTTCTTCTTTATTCAGAGTAATCATTTGACTTTATAAAGGTTTTTAACTAAAACAACTAAGTAGCTTGAAAAATATTTCTGTGTTTCTTGTAGTATTTAAAATGTAGGATTTTTTTCCCTCGATGTTTGCCCTTTTTCTGGTTTGAACAACAGCCATGGAAAAAGTCTGTGCACGTGCTTGTATATATATATATATATATTTTATTTTCAAACAGTAGTTGTAGATTATTTGATGTTAGATACTTTTACTAACCATTGTTTTAAACTAAGATTAAATTGACTTTATTTTGAAAAAAAACCTGATGTGGAGTAGGAAACGGAAGTTGCAGACTTTTAGCGCATGCGCAAATGTACTTGAAGCCAAGCAAAAAGACGAAGACCGCATGCTATGGTTGTTCGGATAATTTTCGAATTCACGTTCTTAAAGTTATATGATTCACAGCAAATATAGCAACAAATATCTCAATTCGCATTTTCCAAAGCCACGAAACGTGCATTGAGTTTGGAGCGATATCTGAAGTGAAGATTGAAGACGTGATAGAAGATGGACGACTACTGCTATGCTAAGATGGCGACGTCCGCTAAAAGAGAACATGAAAGAGAATCAGCGCCACCAACTTCCAGCAAATCACCAACGGAGATAAAGACGAAAGATGAAGGTGAGTGACTTGAAGTTTTGTCATTTGAAAAGTATTTGAATTTCAAGCCCTTAAAGTCTAAATTAGCCGGCTTTGTTGAAGAATGTAAAGAAAGAGCCGCCATGATTGTTAGCTTGAAGAAGGCAGTGGAGTTCACATCAGAGGAGATGAAAGAATGCAAAAGTCAAATGAAGAAAGTGGAAGAGCAAAACAAGCGCTTGCTATGTTTGGCAAACGCCACATTTAAAATATTTAGCTCGCATTACTAAGCTAAGTTATTCATGGAGTCCATCAAGTTATTGGATGGATGTTAGAGTGGACATAACAGCCACTATGTCGAAGTCATCCTCCATCTTGTAAACACTGTAGCAGCTAGTGAAAGATTAAAATGATGTTGTTGCGCCAGGATTTGATTTTGAGCATTTTTTAATTGTATTTCCTAGTTCTTAGTAGGGCTGGACAATTAATCCCATTTTAATCTCAACTTCATTTAAGACATGACACGATCATAAACATGTTATTGTAAAAAAAAGAAAAGAAAAAAAGAGCCCGCGGAACGTGCATGCAAATTCTTGAGCCTGTAACGGTTAAAGGGATGAGTGAGTGTATGATTGAAAAAAGACCATGTCTACTAGAATGTGCTACTTTTTATTTGACACAGTGCTAGTATGTCTAATCAGTAGGGGTGTAACGGTACACAACAATTTTGGTTCGGTACGTACCTCGGTTTAGAGGTCACGGTTCGGTTCATTTTCGGTACAGTAAGAAAACAACAAAATATACATTTTTGGGTTATTTATTTACCAAATTTGTAAACAATGGCTTTATCCTTTTAACATTGGGAACACTATAATAATTCTTCCCACGTTAATCAACATTAAACTGCCTCAAGTTGTTGCTCAGATTAAATAAAATGACACAACTTTTCTTCTACATATAAAAAGTGCAACATTAAACAGTTTCAAGTCAACTCATCATGCTTAATTTATTACAGCATTTGGGAAGCCTGTAGTTGATTTTTATTATGTAAATGTTATATTTTTATCAACATGTGATAGCAGGGACCCTGCCATTCAAAACTAGGCTGCTCCATTACTAATGATTAATGTAACTATAGCACATTTTTTAAGCTTCTCAGGTGTAATTCTTTCCCATTCTTGCTTGATGTACAGCTTAACTTGTTCAACAGTCCGGGGGTCTCCCTTGTGCTATTTTAGGCTTCATAATGCGCCACACATTTTCAATGGGAGACAGGTCTGGACTACAGGCAGGCCGGTCTAGTACCCGCACTCTTTTACTATGCAGCCACGTTGATGTAACACGTGGTTTGGCATTGTCTTGCTGAAATAAGCAGGGGCGTCCATGGTAACGTTGCTTGGATGGCAACATATGTTGCTCCAAAAGCTGTATGTACCTTTCAGCATTAATGGTGCCTTCACAGATGTGTAAGTTACCCATGCCTTGGGCACTAATACACCCCCATACCATCACAGATGCTGGCTTTTACACTTTGCGTCTATAACAATCCGGATGGTTCTTTTCCTCTTTGGTCCGAAGGACACGACGTCCACAGTTTCCAAAAACAATTTGAAATGTGGACTCGTCAGACCACAGAACAGGCTTAGCTGCTTACATGCAGTGATTTCTCCAGATTCTCGGAACCCTTTGATGATATTACGGAGCGTAGATGGTGAAATCCCTAAATTCCTTGCAATAGCTGGTTGAGAAAGGTTTTTCTTAAACTGTTCAACCATTTGGTCACGCATTTGTTGACAAAGTGGTGACCCTCGCCCCATCCTTGTTTGTGAATGACTGAGCATTTCATGGAATCTACTTTTATACCCAATCATGGCACCCACCTGTTCCCAATTTGCCTGTTCACCTGTGGGATGTTCCAAATAAGTGTTTGATGAGCATTCCTCAACTTTATCAGTATTTATTGCCACCTTTCCCAACTTCTTTGTCACGTGTTGCTGCCATGAAATTCTAAAGTTAATGATTATTTGCAAAAAAAAAAAGTTTATCAGTTTGAACATCAAATATGTTGTCTTTGTTGCATATTCAACTGAATATAGGTTGAAAATGATTTGCAAATCATTATATTCCGTTTATATTTACATCTAACACAATTTCCCAACTCATATGGAAACGGGGTTTGTACATGTAGCTGTTTCTCCATTACCAGGGAAATACAATAGAACAAGGATGCCAGACGAACTGGGTAGCGATTGGGACAGCACCAACGGCAATGACTAGTAGCAAGAGCACCCAAACAGGGAAAGTACATCATAGATCAAAGGGTATGTCTATTTCGGTGATGAACATGATTCTGCACATCACAGTACACATTGCACAGCTGCCTGTGCAGAGTAGAGTAGACAGATACATTAGGTGATTCAAAGACAATACTTAGTATGTGATCCTACTTTAATTTTAACAGATTATATAAAACAACTTGTGTTTTATTTTATTGCTAGAACACCAGGTGACCCCAGAGATCCTCGAGAGGGTTAGAGCTCGGCCAGCCAGGGTTTGTGAAGTCCCATCGTCAAGTGTGGCAGCTCCATCTGACAGCCCCGAGATGCAGCCCAACATAGCAACTCCAGGTGCGTCTGGAGTGCAAGCCAAGCTATGACCACCTCCTGCATTGTTTGATGAAGGACCAGCGTCAAGTCCCGCTGTTAGTGGTTCTTCCGATGTCAGCTATGTGCCGAGTGGGTCATCGACATCGGATCCGTGTCAAGCCAGGGTGGTCTATGATGCACGTCTCCACCCCTTCCTGCTCCATTGTTCTGGCCACTGCCTCTAGCTCATGACAGCAGGCACACTCAGCCACTGTCTCCATGTTCCCACAGTTGTGACATGTACACCTGGAAATAGAAATATTCATAATATTTGTAAATCAAATCATATTATTGACACCTGCAATCTGCATACATGTGCAATAATTAATATTGTCATTGTCTTGTTGTGGATCTTATTAATCCATATGCATATTTTTAGTATTGCCGGTATATGGAGCTGTGGCCCATAGAAATAATGGGTAATTAATTAGGTTTGACATTGGGTCAATGATAGATACTTAGTCTATAGATAGGCCTGGGCTTGGGGTGTAAGTTGTAACACTAACAGTAACAGTGCAAGACTAGGCTACAAGCTAAAACTAGTCTACAAATAAATAACATTTTACCATTCTGTATTCTGAAGGCGATCTATGTTGTGTGCTACTCCAGCATCAATATCAGCAGCGTCCTCCTGACCGTCACCGTCAGCGTCGGGTTCAAAGCGGTATGGCTCTATAATTTGTTGCGGTTGGGCCTGGCCGAGTGGTCCTGCCACGCCCACGGCTGCCACGGCGCCTCTCACAGCATCTTCCCTATCTGAATCGCTCCGACTGCCCTCTAGTCCTTCACTCTCACTTTCCTCATCCACAAATCTTTCATCCTCGCTCAAATTAATGGGGGAATCGTCGCTTTCTCGGTCCGAATCGCTCTCGCTGCTGGTGGCCATGATTGTAAACAATGTGCAGATGCGAGGAGCTCCACAACCTGTGGCGTCACGCGCATATCGTCTGCTACTTCCGGTACAGGCAAGGCTTTTTTATCAGCGACCAAAAGTTGCAAACTTTATCGTCGATGTTCTCTACTAAATCCTTTCAGCAAAAATATGGCAATATCGCGAAATGATCAAGTATGACACATAGAATGGACCTGCTATCCCCGTTTAAATAAGAAAATCGCATTTCAGTAGGCCTTTAAGAGTGGCAGTATGTGGGGTGAGTGACGTGAGTAAGTGAGTGGGCGAGTAAGGAGAGGTAGTGGTAGCATGTGCAGGAGTGTTAATAGCATGGTGGATGTCCGCTTGTGCCCCGTGGAAATAATAAATAAAGTGAGCAAGTTGTAACTAGTCGACGGCCTCGTCCTTCCGACCAAAGAGCGGAGCTTTATGGACCCAGTGTTACCCCCGACACAACATGGGCCCTGGAGGGAACGTCTCCCCTGCGCTCCTCGACCACGGTCTGGGAGCCCACAAACAGGAAAGGTGTAAAGCAACCCTTGCAGAGCGGCGGCTCCCTGTTTAAAGTGTCACCTTTATAGTTAGTTTAGAAGCCCAAATACCTCCATATTGCACTCCACGCACCCTCTTTATTAACCAGTAGAATTGTCCTTTGTTGCCTTTCTTCCTCTCCACCATGTTATTGCTTGTATGCACTTTGTGTGTGCGTTTTGACACACTCAACATCATGCGCCTCGGCTCTGTAGTCACCGCCGCACAGCAGCATTCAGGTGAAAGAACGGTACCGGTACTTTTCAAAGGTGCTATAGTACCGATTTCAATTGATTAGTACCACGATACTTTATTAGTAGCAGTATACTGTACAACCCTACTACACACACATACAGTACATAGAAGAAAGTGTGTTTTTGTTGTTTGTGTCTTGCAGACGTCCAGCAGCTGATCGGTAATCCAGAAGAAGTTTCCCCTCAGTTAGGGGGGAGCTCCACTTTGAAGCAGGAGACTCCACAACCACCCTGCATTAAAAAGGAAGAGGAGGAACTCTGCATCACTCAGGAGGGAGAGTGTCTTCTAGCACGAGAGGAAGCTGATTACACCAAGTTTCCACTGAGTATTCTCTCTGTGAAGACTGAAGATGATGAAGAGAAACCACAAGTAGACAACTTCTTAGCTCCACTATCAGATAGTGAGGCTGAAGACGAGGTTGAAGAACCTTTGAGCAGCGATACAGACTGTGAAGGTGATATGAGGACTCACACTGACAACAAACACTCTGAATGCTCTACAAAGAAGAGAGGTAAAACATGTTTGAGCTGCTCAGTTTGTGCTGAAAGTTTTACTAAAAAGAGCAGTTTGACTCTACACATGAGAACACACACAGGTGAAAAACCCTTTAATTGTTCAGTTTGTGGCAACAGCTTTTCTGGAAATGGCTCATTGACTCAACACATGAGAACACACACAGGTGAAAAAACATTTAAGTGTTCAGTTTGTGGCAACAGCTTTTCTCAAAATAGAAAGTTGACTCGACACATGAGAACACACACAGGTAAAAAACCCTTTAATTGTTCAGTTTGTGACAAAAGCTTTTTTAATAAGAGCATTTTGACTCAACACATTAGAACGCACAGAGGTGAAAAACCCTTCAATTGTTCAGTTTGTGGCAAAAGCTTTTCTCAAAATAGCAATTTGACTCAACACATGAGAACGCACACAGGTGAAAAAACATTTAAGTGTTCAGTTTGTGGCAAACGCTTTTTTAATAAGAGCATTTTGACTCAACACATGAGAACACACACAGGTGAAAAACCCTTTAATTGTTCAGTTTGTGGCAACAGCTTTTCTATTAAGAGCATTTTGACTCGACACATGAGAACACACACAGGTGAAAAAACATTAAAGTGTTCAGTTTGTGGCAAAAGCTTTTATTTTAAGAGCATTTTGACTAAACACATGAGAACACACACAGGTGAAAAACCCTTCAATTGTTCAGTTTGTGGCAAAAGCTTTTCTCAAAATAGCAATTTGACTCAACACATGAGAACGCACACAGGTGAAAAAACATTTAAGTGTTCAGTTTGTGGCAAACGCTTTTTTAATAAGAGCATTTTGACTCAACACATGAGAACACACACAGGTGAAAAACCCTTTAATTGTTCAGTTTGTGGCAACAGCTTTTCTATTAAGAGCATTTTGACTCGACACATGAGAACACACACAGGTGAAAAAACATTGAAGTGTTCAGTTTGTGGCAAAAGCTTTTATTTTAAGAGCATTTTGACTAAACACATGAGAACACACACAGGTGAAAAACCATTTAGTTGTTCAGTTTGTGGCAAAAGCTTTTCTATTAAGAGCAATTTGACTCCACACATGAGAACACACACAGGTGAAAAAACATTTAAGTGTTCAGTTTGTAGCAAAAGCTTTTCTTTTAAGAGCAGTTTGACTAAACACATGAGAACACACACAGGTGAAAAACCCTTTAATTGTTCAGTTTGTGGCAACAGCTTTTCCCAAAATAGCCATTTGACTCAACACATGAGAACACACACAGGTGAAAAAACATTTAAGTGTTCAGTTTGTGGCAAAAGCCTTTCTTTTAAGAGCAGTTTGACTAAACACATGAGGACACACACAGGTGAAAAACCCTTTAATTGTTCAGTTTGTGGCAACAGCTTTTCTCAAAATAGCCATTTGACTCGACACATGAGAACACACACAGGAGAAAAAACATTTACCTGTTCGGTTTGTGGCAAAAGCTTTCCTCATAACAGCTCTTTGTGGCGACACATGAGAACACACGCTGGAGAAAAACCATTTAGTTGTTCAGTGTGCTGTAAAAGGTTCCCACATAATGCAGACGCAGTAAAACACATAAGAACACACAAGGGAAAATAACCAATTAGCTGTTTAGTTTGTGGTATGTTGCTCATATGTGGTGACATCCACCCTACCCAGGACCTCCTCACTGCTTCTTTCACAAATATCTGAGGTATTCATACAAACTTGGATTATTTGGAGCATAATCTTATCCACTCATGACCCCATGTCTTCTCTGTATCTGAAACATTGCTGAACAGTAAGATAGATGATGCTTCAAGTGCTTGGTTACTCCTTCTTCAGTCCAGGGACCTCATGTGTCAAGTTTGTGCACGCTCAAAAACCTGCACTACACCCTTTTTCACTGCAAAGTTGAGATGTATCAAAACTGACGTTGACGCATAAGTGATGCTGGGTAACTGTTTGCATAACCAAGTGCCAACTTTTACTCCTCAGACTGGTTGATGTGCAAATCAGAGACTAATGAACAATTAACCCCCAACACCCACAACCCAACCCCCACCTCCCTCGACATTCGGGCATAACAGGTTCAATCCGGCCCGCGAGATGAGTTTGCAAAGTGTAAAATTCAGCTGTATTTTAATGAAAGAAACTGCTGTTCTAAATGTGTCCACTGGATGTCACAATAGCAATTCTGTTAGGCAAGCAAATAGCATAGCAAGTATACCAAGCAAGAGGTAGACGGTAAAGCGGGGCTGTGACTCCTCCCCCTCCACCCAACGTAAAACAGGAGTAAAATAAGCAATCAGTAACCCCACTTAAAATGCAGCATGAGACACTGCACACTGATATAGTTCTGTGAAAATGATTGTCTTCTGTGCAAATGTAAAGAAAGTGAACAGTGTGTGATTTACTGCAATACTGTCAGTCTTTTCACTTTTTATTTGTGCTTTGTTGAAATTGTTCACACATTGCACAGCTTTTATTTTTCTATCAATACACATTATGTCTAGAAGACAGGAAGTAACTCAACACTCTTGAAAAGTTTCTACCTCAGTGTGTATGGTTTGTTGGGTGTTTTTGAAAATGCACCATTTTTTTCCCTCAGAATTTTTAACTAACTTGAAGTGTTTTGTCAAGAGGATTATTTGTGATGTGTACATTTTCCGAATGTGATCGTTCTATTTTGGGTTGAAGTAAAATAAAGAAAACAATCTGTCGTATTTTGAAGTTATCATGCCATGATTTTACCCGTCCCGCCCACGTGGAAATAGATTTTCCTCCATGCGGCCCCTGAGCTAAAATGAGTTTGAAACCCCTGCTGTAATCAAGATTCAAGATGCTTTATTATTGTTCATTCTTTAACATGTACAAGACATATGAGAACTGAAATGTCATTTTCGGCACAGTCCCACTAAGAGCTGACATACGTTACAGGGGAACAAGACTGGACCGCCAACGGATCGCCACTTAGTGTTCCTTAGAAAAGGTGGGAAAAAGGTGATATTGGGAAAGCAGATAACTGAAATGAATATCTATATGTAACTGAGATTAAATCTCTTAACTGTGTAGGGTGAGTACAAACAATTAACTATCTGTATAAAATATCTAAACACATCACAGAACAGGTAGAAAAAATACTCTCTCTCAAAATAAATCACTCGTACATTTTTCTTTTCTTACTGCACGTACTTTGGATTGGGTCTACACACTCGACCTGCGCGTGTTGTGTCAGTCTGCGTCGTGAATCTGGGTCGAATTGGTGATGCACATTCCGTTTGCCTAATCGATGTCTCTTCTCTCAGTGGTGTGGGAGGGACTAAGTCCACCATGCTATGTCTACCATCCTGAGTCTGCTTCGTCGTTCTGGAGCGGTGTTGGTGGTCGTTCTAGAACCGGGAGGATGTGGCGACGATTCCTCCTGTATCTTCTCCCATCGGATTGGATGATGTAGGAACGTGGCTCTTCGCACGACTTTTCCACTATTCCAAGTCGGTCATGTCCAGCAGGAGTTTGCATACGGATCACTTGCCCTTCTGCCAAGGGACTCAGTGGGCGACTTGACTTGTCGTAGTGACGTTTCACCGTAGTTCTCTTGTCGACTAGTCGAGCTTGTACTTGTCTTGAGTCTTTTGCTGTTGGCTGTAGTAGTCTGGTACACACTGGGATAGCTGCACGCGTTGGTCTTGACATTAACCGTTCGGCAGGGGAACCAAGGTCTGCATCTCGGGGAATGTTTCTGAGGTTAAGGAGGTTTAGGAAGACATCAGTTTTGTCCCAGTGGGATTTCTCCATCAGTTGCTTGGCACTCCTGACAGCTCTTTCCGCGAGTCCATTCGACTGGGGAAACTCTGGGCTGCTGGTGGTGTGGATGAAGTCCCACTCCTCAGCAAACTTCCTGAATTGCTCACACTTGTACTGTCTTGCATTGTCAGATAGCAGTGTGTGTTTGGTGTACCATGCACTGAAAAATGTCTTTTCAATTTGGAAATGAAAGCTGTTGCTGTGATGTTTTGTAGAAGGTCCATTTCAAACCATCCAGAATAGGAATCCACTAGCACCTGGTAGTGTTGTCCACGCCATTCAAAAATGTCTGTAGCAACTGTGGACCACGGAAGGTCTGGAACTGGATGGAGATGGAGCGGTTCTTTCTGCTGATGTGGTTTTGTGCTGTTGCACACTGTGCAAGAAAGTACCGTATTTCCTTGAATAGCCGCAGGGGCGTTAATTAATTTAAAACCTCCTGTCACACCTGCGTTTACCGGAAACCGGCGGGATGGCCGTGCATGCGGTAATTATTTTAAAACCTCTTCTCACTCCGGCGTTTACCAAAAGGAATCCATAAAATTTAGGCGTGCGCTTTGAGTGTGATGTAAGCATACCATCATGAAAAGCACATTTAATTAAAAAAAACGTTATTATGGTCTTACCTGTACTTATAAATGGAGTCCATTTGCAGCTCCTTCTGACCAAAAGCATCGATAACTTGTTTATAGAAGTCTTCCTTATTTTCTTTCTTCAGTTTTAAAAGTCTCTGTTTCGATGGAGATATTCCTTTAATTATTACCTCCTGCTTCCATTGAAAGTCCAGTTTAGAAAACTGTTTTATTTTAGATACCGGTATGTAATCCTCCATGGTAAAAGTTCAGGCAGAGGGAAAAAATAAATCTCTTGCTGCGTGTGTTCACTTCTTCTGCAGTACAGGAAGTCGCAAGAAGGATCACTAGCGCGGCAGCGCCCTCTACCACCAGGAGGCGGGAGTCATTTAATGACTTATACAGTATTTCACACACGCAGCTACGGTATATTAATAAAACATAGCTGCTTACTGTTCTCTTTAGCATACTGTACCGGTATTCAATAGCTTGAACCTTAAATCCTACTGAAAAGCTCTTTATCTTTTTTCCTTTGTGCGATTGTAAACTACTGAAAGCAGCTTCCTCCATTTTGAAATTGAGGACAGTTGCGTCACTCGTGACGTAACGAATTTGACCCGGTGGAAGTTCTAGCCATATGCTAAATATTTTGCGAAACGAGTTTGACCCGGCGAAAATTATAGACATGCGATAATAAAATTAATATTTTGCGAAACGAATTTGATCCAGCTTCAATAATAAACCGGCGATAAGGCCAAGCATGCGTTAATTATTTTGAGAAACGAGTTTGACCCGGCAGTAATTCTAGACGTGCGAATACTATATTCCCTGCGCCAATTCAAGGAAATACGGTAGTTCTTCAGTGATGTCTCGTGACATTGATGGCCAAAAGATGATACCTCTTGCTCTGCGTTTGGTCGCTTCAATACCTGGCTGACCTTTATGTACAATCTTAATGAACTCTTTTTGTAGTGACCGGGGAATAACTGCTTTCTGCCCTTTCATGACGATTCCATCTTCCACAGTGAGTTCGTCTCTGTAGGGGAAGAAAACTTCAATGGCAGGCTGCAGCTGAGTCTGTCTGGCAGGCCATCCACGCTGGATAACTGCATTGAGAGCCTGCAATACTTCATCCTCCTCCGTGTGTTTCTTGAGCTCTTCCAGGCGGGCTGTAGAAATGTAGCTCACCGACATGACGTCGAAAGAACCACTATCAGATGGGCTCTCACTGTCTGTTGCATTAGGGGCTCTTGAAAGAGTGTCAGCTAAGTACATGTGCTTTCCTTTTTTTGTAGACTAAGATTATGTCATAGCTTTGCAGGCGTAGCAGCATCCGCTGAAGACGGGCAGGGGCATTGTGAATTGGTTTCTTCAAGATAGTCACCAACGGTTGGTGGTCAGTTTCTACTATGGTGGGCTTGCCATATACATAGTCTCGGAACTTGGTGCACGCAAACACAACAGCTAGGAGCTCCTTCTCAATTTGAGCTTATTGAGTTGCTGTTTCTGTAATGGTGCGGGATGCAAAGGCTACTGGCCTTCCATTTTGCATGCAAGCAGCTCCTAGTCCAAAACATGACGCGTCACAGGTCAGCGTCACTGGCCCTTTGACATCGTAGTAGACCAATACTGGTGGAAAGGAGAGACGTGCTTTCAGGCGGTCGAAAGCATCTTGGTGTTGCTGGAACCAGCACCATGCGGTCTCTTTGTGAGTCAGTTTCCTCAGTGGCGTTGCGATGTCACTGAGGTTTGGAATGTACTTGCCAAGATAGTTGACCATTCCCAGGAAACGTTGAAGTGAAGTGACATCTGTGGGGACTGGCATCTCTGTGATAGCAGCGGTTTTGGAGGGGTCAGCTTTCAATCCTTTACTTGTGAAGATATGACCAACGTAGCATACTTGGTCAAGTCTAAACTTGCATTTCTGCGGGTTGAGTTTGAGGTTTATTTCCTTCACACGTTCAAGCACTTTTTTTTAGGTTGGCGTCGTGCTCCGCCACATCGCGGCCTCCGATGATGATGTCATCGACAATGACTGAGCATGGATATCCAGTAAAGAGTTGATCCATTGTGCGCTGGAATACCTCGCTTGCAGAGTTAATACCGAAAGGCATGCGAAGGAATCTGTAACGTCCAAAAGGAGTACTGAATGTTGTCTTCATTGAGGACTTCTTGTCCAGGCGGATCTGCCAGAATGAGTTTTTTGCGTCTGGCACTGAAAACACTGTCGCACCTGACATTTGTGCTGCTACCTCCTCCACGCTTCTCATGGGGTGGTGGGGCCGTTTTAGTGCTTCATTTAAATCTTTGGGGTTGATGCATAATCTGATTTCTGATTTGCCTTTCTTGTGCGCAGTGACCATGGATGACACCCAATCTGTTGGTTCGGTGACTGAAGTAATAACGCCTATGCGTTCAAGTTCAGCTTTCACACAATCTTGCATCACTACGGGGATGCGGTGGGCCGTCCTAACAACAGGCGGCACATTGGGGTCCTCTGTCATCGTGTAGACAACTGGTAGTTCTTCGAGCTCTTCACTGAAAATATCTTGGTATCGTGTGAGGATCCGTGCGCTGAACTCTCCAGTGTTCTCTGTGGTGACATGGTGCACATCGGGACTCAACTCGACTAGCCCCACACGCAGGCATGCACGGAAGCCCAACAGCGATGTCACATTTTTATCCACTATGAAAAATGTCAGTAAGTGGCGCTGTCCCTTTAAAAAGCATGTCAGTGTAGCTTCACCTTGTGTCTCGATTTTGGCTCCTCCGAAAGCAACCAAATTTGTGCTTTTGTGTTGTTTGGCGAGTTTCACGCCGCTGTTTACTCTATTGAAAGTCTTCAGTGACATTACATTGCATTTAGCACCTGTATCCACTTTCATTTCGGTTGGCACGTCATTTATGCACACTGTGACAAATCCTTCATCTTGGTCTCTTTGTTGTGGATTTACAGTGTCAACACAATTTTCAATTTCCAAGCCATCCACATAGAATGTCATTTTCACTTTGGCTGTGTTGATCCATTGTCACATCATGCACAGACTGTCCATAGCGCTTGTTTGTGGTAAACTTGGACTGGCTCTGTGGCTTTGACTTGCAGCATTTTTTGTAGTGATTTTGTTTCGTGCAGTTGTGACATTGTTGTCCAAACGCCGGACACATTCCCCTTTTTGCTGTGTGACTCCCTCCACAATTGTTACACTTTGTGATAGTCTGGGCAATTTTCTGGAATGTGCCTTTAAATTGCTTGTATTGTGTGGGTTTAATCTCATCAACATTGGTAGCTTGTGTAGCCAATGTTTTGATATTTTCCTCTGTCATTTCGTGAATGCGGCCGATTGAGATTGCCTTGGCAAGAGTCAATTCACTGTCCCTCAGTAATGTCTTTCTCAGAGAGTCGTTTGTGATGCCACACACAAATTTGTCACATATGAGTTCGTCCGTTAGATCTCCAAATTGACATGTTTTAGCTTTAATCTTTAAATCACTGATGAATGATTCCATGCTCTCCCCATGCTTTTGAATTCTCGAATGGAACTTGTCCCTTTCCAATGTTTTCCAATGTTTTGTTCGTTCGCGAATTGCACATTTCTCTGAACTTCCTCTTCAGGCACTCGGGATCTTCCCGCGACTCCGCAGGAGCGAGAATAGCACCGCCCTCTCAGGCGGCACGGACCTCTGGCGCGTACGCAAACGAGCGCTCCCTCTCAATCGCTTGTGGACCAGCGAGGTTTAATAGGATGTATGTGTAGTGAGTCTCATTCTGCGTTGTGTACTTTTTTAAAATAAAAGACACTTCACCATGCCGTCGGTTCAGTATAGGGCGGCAACAACTAATCGATTAAAATCGATTACCAAAATAGTTGGCGATTAATTTAATCATCGATTCGTTGGAACTATGCGCATGCGCGGAGGCTTTTTTTGGGGTTTTTTTTGTTATTTTTTTGTTGTTGTTTTTTGTTTTATAAACCTTAATTTATAAACTGCAACATTTACAAACAGCTGAGGAACAATTATCAAAATAAGTACAAAAACAGTACAAAACAGCGCCAGGGCGGCGGTGAGGCTACGTCTCATGAGGTGGCGTAAGCTAGCCAATGATGTGGTCATGTGCAGCTCACGTGACGACGGCGTCTCCTTTGCTGGAAAATTTTGAAAAATGGCGCAGGAAAACACTACCGATAGTTTAGCGGAGAAACATCTTGAGGTTAGTGCTTCAACGGAGAAAAGTGTACGACCTAAGTCGTCAAAGGTGTGGGAACACTTCACTTTAAAGACTTCATAGAAGAGCGTTTCCTGCAAAATGGCACGGAAGTACAACATTGCTTCAGGAGCACCTGAAGAAGAAACATGTTGTAGCCATGGATGAAGGGAGGAACTCACAGTACGTAACTTTTTAAGTCCATAGTGGCAACAAGCATTCATGAGTTCAGCTTTTTTGTGAGTAACGTTAAAGTTATGCCTTTGTTGCAACGCGGGGCTGATAATGTGTCTCCGGCACATTTGACTCCGTTTTGAGAGAGAAAACGCACGGTTACCAATTTGGAAATAAACATAACGGACAGAAATATCTCAGGTTGGTTTCATAATGGATCAATGTAGCCGGGCCCATAAAGCTATATAAATATATTTAGATTTGAGTGACGCTTTAGTATAACTAAACGTTATGAAGGTGCTGGAATATTTCATGCTATTATTCAGAGGCAGCCTGAAATGAATCCTTTATTATTCACAACAGAAACGTGTACAATATCTGATTCAGTTCTGATGAATTACATTTCTGTGTTATTGTTGGTGTATGCTGCACCCCCAATGTCCACAACATGGTGGCAGTATGCTGGTTTTTTTCAATAAAATACTGGAAAGGATAGAAATGTAGTTTGTCTCTTACATCCGATTATTAATTGATTAATCGAAGTAATAATCAACAGATTAATCGATTATCAAATTAATCGTTAGTTGCAGCCCTAGTTCAGTATTTATTGATAACCTGTGTTGGAAACATGAAACACACACACACAGGTTTCAACTTTCTGGCGGAGTGATATCTGCTCCTTCTCATTCAAAAGTCCGAAGGAAGAGGAAGTAACAAACATTAATTCATATAAAAATAATAATAAATTAAATTACATTGACAAAAACGTTTTATCACAAAATAATAATAATGCACAAATCCACATACCTGTGTTGGAAACATGAAACACACACACACAGCTTTCAACTTTCTGGCGGAGTGATATCTGCTCCTGTGTGATGTAAATACCACGTGTAAATACTACCAAACAATTCACACAGTCGACGCTCTACTTCTAAATAAACGAAATTGTGCATAAAAATGACTCAAAACAACACATCACTTGTACACACAACATTATTGGGTTAACTTTTAAAGTATCTACAAACATTTAGGAAGAATATTTACAATATGAAGAAACACGGAGCAGTGAAGAACTATTACCTTGTACTCAAAAGTCAGAGGGAAGAGGAAGTAAAGCAATCGAAAAAACAGCAAAGACACTTCCTGCACCGGACATCCGGTTCTTCAAAATAAAAGCGATACTTCAAAATGAAATATAACACCCTGTCTAGTTCATAATATAGCGCAACAACATCACACTATTACATATGCACGGGTCTTCGCGGGCTTGTCCGAGTGAGCAGCAGCAATGAAAATGTCATATTCTTGCTCGAAAATGCGCCAGTTCTCCGCGACATTGTCGTCATACTTGCCAACCTTGAGACCTCCAATATCGAGAGGGGGCGTGGTTGGGGCGGGGGCGTGGCTAAGGGCGTGGTTAAGAGGAGAGTATATTTACAGCTAGAATTCACCAAATCAAGTATTTCATATATATATATATATATATATATATATATATATATATATATATATATATATATATATATATATATATATATATATATATATGTATGTATGTATGAAATTCTTGACTTTCAGTGAATTCTAGCTACATATATATATATATGTATATATATATTTTATTTTTTATTTTATTATACATATAAATAAAAGACATACTTGAATTTCAGTGTTCTGCAGGCTATCCAGTAGGTGGCAGTATTGTCCTGTTTAAGAGTGTCACAACATTGCTGTTTACGGCAGACGAACTGCTTTACGGTAGACTAAACGTGACTGCTGGTGTTGTGTGTTGTTACCGCGCTGGGAGGACGTTAATGAAACTGCCTAACAATAAACCCACATAAGAAACCAAGAACTCTCTCTCCTTGTTGTGCACTCTACTCTCTAAAAGCTGTAGATGTTATGACGTCATTGGGCAGGCAAGCTGCTGGGAAAGCGGACGTGAGAACGGCTGTCCCCACTCAGGTCCGCATTGAGCTGGAGGGGGCGTGGCCTCCAGCTCCGGCTGAATACCGGGAGTTTGTCGGGAGAAAATCTCTGCCGGGAGGTTGTCGGGAGAGGCGCTGAATACCGGGATTCTCTCGCTAAAAATGGGAGGGTTGGCAAGTATGATTGTCGTTGAAGACGACTGGGTCTGGACGACGAAACCCGTCCGCCATTAGGGATCGGCGTGTCCACCGCACGGCAGGAAAAAAATCTCCGGCGGCAAATTTTAGTACAAAAAGTACTCACAGGCGAGAAGTTTGTCTGCTACTCTGACACCATGTTGTTGTTTGTGGTTACCAGTAGGAAGAACCATGCCGAGTTGCAGGAATAACTTGGCTTTAATAAAGACTTCAGGAGGACAGCAATTTTACATACGCACTGCATGAGAGAGTGGTAATAACTGATTTCCTGATGTGCACACCATGGTGGTGTGTTCGAAAATTACAACAACAAAACAGTCATTTTACCAAATGATCTACACCAGGGGTGTCAAACATACGGCCCGAGGGCCGGATCAGGCTTTATCCGGCCCGCGGGATGAGTTTGCTAAGTGAAATAATGAGCCAAAATTTTTGAATGAAATAAACTGCTGTTCTAAATGTGTCCACTGGATGTCGCAATAGCAATTCTTTGTATCTTTGTAGATTATGCTACATATGTAAAACAAAAATAAACCACTCGATGTTAGTGCACCAGTCGAGGAAAATGAGCAAACTACATAAATAACATCCTAATTGATTTTGATATTATTTTTTTATCTTGATAGATTGAAAATTAACACCAAAGAGTTGAACGTTTATCACACAATTTATTCAGAAAGTATAAATAGCAACAAATAAAGATAGAATACTATTAACCACAACATGTAAGTGTAAAAAAACAAAACAACAACATTATGATTCGTACATTTTCAGAATGTGCTTGTTCTACTTTTAAACAAAGAAAACAATCTGAAGTTGTCTTTATTTTTTAAGTTATCGTGCCATAATTTTACCAGTCCGGCCCACTTGGGAGTTGATTTTTCTCCATGTGGCCCCGGATCTAAAATGAGTTTGACACTCCTGATCTACACAGAGTAATCATTTGACTTTCTAAAGGTTTTGAACTAAAACAACTAAGTAGCTTGAAAAAATGTTTCTGTGTTTTTCCTCGATGTTTGCCCTTTTTCTGGTTTGAACAACAGCCATGGAAAAAGTCTGTGCACGTGCTTGTATATATATATTTTTTATTTTCAAACAGTAGTTGTCCATTATTTGATGTTAGATACTTTTACTAACCATTGTTTTAAAATAAGATTAAATTGCCTTTATTTTGGGGAAAAAAATGATGTGGAGTAGGAAACGGAAGTTGCGGACTTATTGCGCATGCGCAAATGTACTTGAAGCCAAGCAAAAAGACGAAGACCGCATGCTATGGTTGTTCGGAGATTCTTCGAATTCACGTTCTTAAAGTTATATGATTCACAGCAAATATAGCAACAAATATCTCAATTGGTATTTTCCAAAGCCACGAAACGTGCATTGAGTTTGGAGCGATATCTGAAGTGAAGATTGAAGACGTGATAGAAGATGGACGACTACTGCTATGCTAAGATGGCGACGTCCGCTAAAAGAGAACATGAAAGAGAATCAGCGCCACCAACTTCCAGCAAATCACCAACGGAGATAAAGATGAAAGATGAAGGTGAGTGACTTGAAGTTTTGTCATTTGAAAACTATTTCAAGCCCTTAAAGTCGAAATTAGCCGGCTTTGTTGAAGAATGTAAAGAAAGAGCCGCCATGATTGTTAGCTTGAAGAAGGCAGTGGAGTTCACATCAGAGGAGATGAAAGAATGCAAAAGTCAAATGAAGAAAGTGGAAGAGCAAAACAAGCGCTTCCCATGTTTGGCAAACGCCACATTTCAAATATTTAGCTCGCATTACTAAGCTAAGTTATTCATGGAGTCCATCAAGTTATGGGTGAGGGCCAACATCCGGGCAACTGAGCTACATACGGGTTCTTCGAGCCATAGCAACCAGACTGGCGTTGAAAACAAACCGTTGCCATTACTCTTTAACCTGTCGACCTACGCTGGTTAAACCCGTCATTCTGCCTCCAAAATGCCGAAAAACGGTGTTGTTTTTGGTTGTGCTAACCACAACTGGAAACAGGGAAAACAAAGGTCGTATTTTGTTCTGCCAAAGCGTGATAAAAGCCCACAGAGACGAGACAAATGGCTCGCAGCTTTACACCGGGAAAACGAGGACGGTTCTCACTGGAGTCCCCCAAAGTCCCGGGTCGTGTGTTCGGATCACTTCGTTTCTGGTAAATATAAGGAACAAAAATCCACCTTCTTAACCACAACTTGGCTATACCATCCGTGCTAATGTTGTACTTGTTGAATTTGTTCCTTATAACGTTCGACAGCTGAAGTTGTTGTTGTACAAAAATAACATGCGGTATATACTATATAGTCTATAGCCTGTATAGGCTATTATCGAAAACCGGTTTCGTTTAAATTCGAATCGGCTTTCTATAGATATGAAATAATATACCTGGTGCGCTTGTGAGGTAGACATATAGATTTCCAAATTCCATGTCCAGCCATTGTGTCGGATTATCAGTCCACGCATCTGCTGGAAGGCGGTAAGGGCAGTCGTTTAATCCAACTACAGAACATTTTATCTCGTATCTTAACCTAGCCTCACTGGAAAGACTATTTACATAATCATACGCCATTTAGAACAGTTTACAATGCCGTGAAACCTCGTTAAATGCTTTTTCTGTCAATGCTGTGTTCGCTGTGAGCTGGTTTGTTTTCAACGAATTCAATATGGCGACCGGCTGCTAGGGGATTGGTAGGCGGAAGTGACGTAGGTCCGCCCTCGCCCATTGGATGGATGTTAGAGTGGACATAACAGCCACTATCTCTAAGTCATCCTCCATCTTGTAAACACTGTAGCAGCTAGTGAAAGATTAAAATGATGTTGTTGCGCCAGGATTTGATTTTGAGCATTTTTTAAATTGTATTTCCTAGTTCTTAGTACGGCTTGACAATTAATCCCATTTTAATCTCAACTTCATTTAAGACATGACACGATCATAAACATGTTATTGTAAAAAAAAGAAAATAAAAAAAGATGAACAGCCCGCGGAACGTGCATGCAAATTCTTGAGCCTGTAACGGTTAAAGGGATGAGTGAGTGTATGATTGAAAAAAAGACCATGTCTACTAGAATGTGCTACTTTTTATTTGACACAGTGCTAGTATGTCTAATCAGTAGGGGTGTAACGGTACACAACAATTTTGGTTCGGTACGTACCTCGGTTTAGAGGTCACGGTTCGGTTCATTTTCGGTACAGTAAGAAAACAACAAAATATACATGTTTGTGTTATTTATTTACCAAATTTGTAAACAATGGCTTTATCCTTTTAACATTGGGAACACTATAATAATTCTTCCCACGTTAATCAACATTAAACTGCCTCAAGTTGTTGCTCAGATTAAATAAAATGACACAACTTTTCTTCTACATATAAAAAGTGCGACATTAAACGGTTTCAAGTCAACTCATCATGCTTAATTTATTACAGCATTTGGGAAGCCTGTAGTTGATTTTTATTATGTAAATGTTATATTTTTATCAACATGTGATAGCAGGGACCCTGCCATTCAAAACTAGGCTGCTCCATTACTAATGATTAATGTAACTATAGCACATTTTTTAAGCTTCTCAGGTGTAATTCTTTCCCATTCTTGCTTGATGTACAGCTTAAGTTGTTCAACAGTCCGGGGGTCTCCCTTGTGCTATTTTAGGCTTCATAATGCACCACACATTTTCAATGGGAGACAGGTCTGGACTACAGGCAGGCCAGTCTAGTACCCGCACTCTTTTACTATGAAGCCACGTTGATGTAACACGTGGCTTGGCATTGTCTTGCTGAAATAAGCAGGGGCGTCCATGATAACGTTGCTTGGATGGCAACATATGTTGCTCCTCCCTGGAACACACTTGGTGCAAAGCCAAAGAGAAGACCACCTCCCTGCGACAAGGGAGAATGGATATCTGGCAGGACCCAGCGCCCCGATATCTCTGATCTGACCGGCTGGCCTGCGCTACCATCTTCAGCCAGGCATACTGCGTCATCAACTCCACTGCCACGTAGGACACAGCAGCGGACAGCTGAGAAGAGGAGAACTACCAATAAACCTCCCCAGCAAGCAAGTGTCCAACTAAAGAACAGGTTTGCCCCACTGTTGATGGACAATGGATCCCCCTCTGATTGCCTGAATAACCCACCATCACCACGCAGAAGGGTAAGACCTGCTAACTTTACACCACAGAGAAAGCTAACGAGAGCTCCTGAAAATCTGATTGTGGGGGACTTTTCTGTAAAAGATATGAAAAGCAATAATAACACCAAAGTACTCTGCTTTCCGAAGGATATGGTATCTGACATGGAAAAAAGAATCCTGGAAATTGTCGCTGCACACCCAAATGTGAAAAATATCATCCTGCACATTGGTTTTAATGACATTGTAAAACAACAATCAAGAGAGCTGAAAGAGCACTTCAATAAACTCTTTGAAACAGTCAGCGCTGTGAATGCTGACGTTTTTATCAGTGGTCCTCTACCCCCAATCAGGAGAGGAGCTGAGAGATTCAGTAGACTTTACTCGCTGAATGAGTGGCTATCAAGTGCACTTCCTGCTCGTTCAATGCATTTTATTGACAATTTTAGCTTTTTCTGGGACCGCAGGCATCTTTTTAAGGCAGACGGACTTTGCCTGAATAAGATGGGAGTAAAGCTATTCATGAACAACATGTTTCACTTCCTGCATCTTGCATCTATCATCACTGCCAAGGACAAGAGACAAGAGGAGCCACCGAGGAAGGAAGACACAACACAGCCTATCAGGAACGTCGAAGGAGGACCGCCACTGCAAAAGGAGAACGTCGACCATGAGATACACCAGAGCAAAGAGGAGAGGTGTCTATCCTCCTCTACCGCCCCTCCCTCCATTCTGAATGCATGTGAAGATCCCTCCCCCACATCCCCCAAGCCATCCACGTCTCCATCTTTCTCCCTCCCTCAAGTAGACCTTTCTCCCCCCTTCTCCCCCTTGGAGTTCCGGGAGCTACCCCCACTCACGCCCCACCCTACTCAGATTTTTACCCCCCTAGATCATCGCTCACCTCCACCACCCCCTCCACGAAGGCGTGCTCCACAACCCCCCAGCCATACTTCACCTTTCTCACGCCAACCCCTTACACGCCCTCAACGTCCACCTTCAGTAGTTCGTCCCAGCTCTGACGCTGCTCACTCCCCCTCCCCCTTACGGCAAACCCCGCCTCGCCCTGACAGCAGTCCTGAATATTTCTGATACAGAAAAGGGTTCAGCAGTAGACCACATTATCAGCTGGGCCCAAGGTTGCCTACATCAAATCATGGCACCTTCTACATCCCTGTTGTGACTACCAAGAGAGTAAACATTGGGAAACTTAGCCACCCTGCTAACCTAAACAATCTCATTCCTATTATCTCCAAATCAAAGCCAACATGGAAGCCTGTCAATAACACCATCAGGATGGGTCTGCTCAATGTCAGGTCTCTGAATAGCAAATCATTTTTAGTCAATGATTTTATTAGCACTTCTAAACTTGACTTTATGTTTTTAACTGAAACATGGCTGGAACAAAATAACAGTGCAAGCATTCTGATCGAGACAGCACCCCCCAACTATAACTTCATTGATATATGTAGATCGGGGAAAAGAGGTGGAGGGGTTGCTGCTATATTTAAAAACATGTTTCAGGGGAAACAGATGTCACTCGGTGAGTTTACATCATTTGAATACCTGTGTGCTGTGTTGAAATGCTCTCCCAAAATTCTCTTGTTAATTATCTACAGGCCACCTAAATATTCTGCAAATTTTTTTGATGATTTTACTGAACTATTGTCTAGCATCTCCACTGACTTTGACTGCCTGGTTATAACTGGTGATTTTAATTTTCATATTGACGATTTAAATGACAAGGGCGCAAAAGAACTTTTTACTATTTTAGACACATTTGAACTGTCTCAACATGTGAAAGAGGCTACACATTATAAGGGACACACCCTGGACCTGATTATCACAAAAGGTCTCAATGTTTCTGATGTTCTTGTGATTGATCCTTCATTGTCTGATCATTTCTGTGTTTTCTTTAATATTTCTGTAATTCCGGACACACAAACAGAATCAAAGAATGTCAAAAAGCGGTACATAAATGAACATGCTAATGTCCTCTTTAAAAACGCCATCTCCTCACTACCACCTCTAAACCCATGTCATGCTGATGATCTTGTAAGCAACTTTAATTCCAAAATTGTGAATATCATAGATATCATTGCACCTGTTACAGTTAAAACGATTTCTGGCAAGCAAAAGGCACCCTGGAGAAAATCTGCTGCTGTAACAGCCCAGAGAAGAGAGTGCAGGAAGGCTGAACGAATCTGGCGGAATACAAAACTTCATATTCACCATGACATCTATAAAGAGAGCCTCCAGGCCTACAATTTAGTCTTAAAAAGTGCTAGAGAAACATTCTTCTCCAATATCATAAACAGCAACACAAATAAGGCCAAAACCCTATTCACAATCGTTGACAGACTGACTAAACCCCCAACACAAATACCAGCCGAACTCCATTCCACGCAGAAATGCAATGACTTTGCATTCTTTTATACTGATAAAATTGAAGGCATCAGACGCACCATCAATATCTCAAGTAAAAAAGTTGGATCACCACCCCATTTAGGCAAAAGTAACACAGCAATGATGGCAAGCTTTAATGCCATAGACTCTAAAACTCTAGTGGAAACGGTGACAGCTCTAAAGTCATCCACCTGCTGCCTTGATGTTTTACCTACCAACTTCTTTAAGAATGTTTTTGACTGCCTATCAACAGACATCTTGCAAATAGTTAATAATTCTATTAAATCGGGCAATTTCCCGAAGGCTTTCAAAACTGCAGTCATTAAACCTCTTCTAAAAAAGCAGAGCCTAGATGCCTCTGTTATCAACAACTACAGACCAATTTCAAATCTACCATTCATAAGTAAAATAATTGAGAAAGTTGTCCTCCAACAACTAAATCACTTCTTGGCTTCTACTGGCTGCCACAACAACTTCCAGTCAGGATTTCGACCTCTTCATAGCACAGAGACGGCCCTTCTTAAAGTTATAAATGACATCCGTCTAAACACAGACTCTGGCAAAACTTCAGTATTAATGCTTTTGGACCTCAGTGCTGCATTTGACACTGTCGACCACTCAATACTTTTGGACAGGTTGGAAAACTGGGTGGGGATCTCAGGCACAGTTTTAAGCTGGTTCAAGTCATATCTACAAGATAGGAACTATTTTGTTTCCATTGGTGACTTTGTATCAGAACCAACCAACGTAACGTGTGGAGTCCCCCAAGGTTCAATCTTGGGGCCGACTTTATTTAACATCTATATGCTCCCACTAGGACAAATCATGCAAAATAATAACATTGACCATCATTGCTATGCCGATGACACCCAAATCTATGTAGCGCTATCACCAAATGACTATCGCCCCATAGATGTTCTGTGCCAGTGCATTGAGCAAGTCAAACACTGGATGTGCCAAAATTTCCTACAACTAAATGAAGATAAAACTGAGATAATTGTTTTTGGTGCTAAAAAAGAAAGGTTTAAAGTCATCCAACACCTTCAATCACTGTCCCTGAAAACCTCAAATAAAGCCAGAAATCTTGGGGTTATTTTAGATTCTGATTTACATTTCGACAGTCACATCAAATCAGTAACAAAATCGGCCTACTATCACCTCAAAAATGTAAAAAGACTTAGAGGGCTCATGTCAGCTCAAGACTTAGAAAAACTTGTACATGCCTTTATTACCAGTAGGCTAGACTATTGTAATGGTCTCCTTGCAGGTCTTCCCAAAAAAACTGTCAGGCAGCTGCAGCTTGTTCAGAACGCTGCTGCTAGAGTTCTAACAAAGACCAAAAAATGTGAGCACATTACACCAATTCTTAAATCCTTACATTGGCTCCCTGTACATCAGAGAATTGATTTCAAAATCCTCCTGCTCACATATAAATCACTACATGGTCTAGGGCCCAAGTATATCACTGATATGCTCCCACTATATACGCCCTCTAGATCACTAAGATCTTCTGAGACCAATCTGTTAGCGGTTCCAAGAGTAAACTCAAATCAAGGGAGATCATCATTCAGTCACTATGCAACACATAGCTGGAATAAACTTCCTGAAGATGTCAGACTCTCCCCAACTCTCACTACTTTTAAAACTAGACTGAAGACTTTTATGTTCACCTTAGCTTTCAGCTAAATCTTTTAATCTTTTAACTTTTAACGTCTGCACTGTTTTTATTTTTATTGTCTGCATTTTAATTTTGCTTTTATTTTCTTTCATTTCACTTTGTTGTCTGTGAAGCACTTTGAGTCTGCCTTGTGTATGAAAAGCGCTATACAAATAAAGTTGCCTTGCCTTGCCTTGCCTTTCAGCATTAATGGTGCCTTCACAGATGTGTAAGTTACCCATGCCTTGGGCACTAATACACCCCCATACCATCACACATGCTGGCTTTTCAACTTTGCGTCTATAACAATCCGGATGGTTCTTTTCCTCTTTGGTCCGGAGGACACGACGTCCACAGTTTCCAAAAACAATTTGTGGCCAGCTATTAAGTCGTCTGTTTTCATCGCAAAATTCCACAGTATTAATTAAATAGTAATTCCACAGTATATAGGTGGGAAGCTGTGTATTAGCGGCTGGCTGCAGCAACACAACCAGGAGGACTTTGAGTTGGATAGCAGGCGCGCTACCGTGAGTACGCAGCTTTGGCTTCCAAACATTTGATCGCTTGCCCGTACGTGCGTGCCGCTATGTGCATGTCACGTACGTGACTTTGGGGAAATATATGTGCTGTATGAACTTTACGGAGGTGAACGGTACTTTGGGCTGTGGGATTGAGTGTGTTGTGCGGGTGTTTGATTTGTATTGGTGGGTTATATGGACGGGAGGGGGGAGGTGTTTGTTATGTGGATTAATTTGTGGCATATTAAATATAAGCCTGGTTGTGTTGTGGCTAATAGAGTATATATATGTCTTGTGTTTATTTACTGTTTTAGCATGGTGGATGTCCGCTTGTGCCCCGTGGAAATAATAAATAAAGTGAGCAAGTTGTAACTAATCGACGGCCTCGTTCTTCCGACCAAAGAGCGGAGCTTTATGGACCCAGTGTTACCCCCGACACAACATGGGCCCTGGAGGGAACGTCTCCCCTGCGCTCCTCGACCACGGTCTGGGAGCCCACAAACAGGAAAGGTGTAACGCAACCCTTGCAGAGCGGCGGCTCCCTGTTTAAAGTGTCACCTTTATAGTTAGTTTAGAAGCCCAAATACCTCCATATTGCACTTCACGCACCCTCTTTATTAACCAGTAGAATTGTCCTTTGTTGCCTTTCTTCCTCTCCACCATGTTATTGCTTGTATGCACTTTGTGTGTGCGTTTTGACACACTCAACATCATGCGCCTCGGCTCTGTAGTCACCGCCGCACAGCAGCATTCAGGTGAAAGAACGGTACCGGTACTTTTCAAAGGTGCTATAGTACCGATTTCAATTGATTAGTACCGTGATACTTTATTAGTAGCAGTATACTGTACAACCCTACTACACACACATACAGTACATAGAAGAAAGTGTGTTTTTGTGTCTTGCAGACGTCCAGCAGCTGATCGGTAATCCAGAAGAAGTTTCCCCTCAGTTAGGGGGGAGCTCCACTTTGAAGCAGGAGACTCCACAACCACCCTGCATTAAAAAGGAAGAGGAGGAACTCTGCATCACTCAGGAGGGAGAGTGTCTTCTAGGACGAGAGGAAGCTGATTACACCAAGTTTCCACTGAGTATTCTCTCTGTGAAGACTGAAGATGATGAAGAGAAACCACAAGTAGACAACCTCTTAGCTCCACTATCAGATAGTGAGGCTGAAGACGAGATTGAAGTAACTTTGAGCAGCGATAAAGACTGTGAAGGTGATATGAGGACTCACACTGACAACAAACACTCTGAATGCTCTACAAAGAAGAGAGGTAAAACATGTTTGAGCTGCTCGGTTTGTGCTAAAAGTTTTACTAAAAAGAGCAGTTTGACTCTACACATGAGAACACACACAGGTAAAAAACCCTTTAATTGTTCAGTTTGTGGCAACAGCTTTTCTGGAAATGGCTCATTGACTCAACACATGAGAACACACGCAGGTGAAAAAACATTTAATTGTTCAGTTTGTGGCAACAGCTTTTCTCAAAATAAAAAGTTGACTCGACACATGAGAACACACACAGGTGAAAAACCCTTTAATTGTTCAGTTTGTGACAAAAGCTTTTTTAATAAGAGCATTTTGACTCAACACATTAGAACACACACAGGTGAAAAACCCTTTAATTGTTCAGTTTGTGGCAAAAGCTTTTCTCAAAATAGCAATTTGACTCAACACATGAGAACGCACACAGGTGAAAAAACATTTAAGTGTTCAGTTTGTGGCAAACGCTTTTTTAATAAGAGCATTTTGACTCAACACATGAGAACACACACAGGTGAAAAACCCTTTAATTGTTCAGTTTGTGGCAACAGCTTTTCTATTAAGAGCATTTTGACTGGACACATGAGAACACACACAGGTGAAAAAACATTTAAGTGTTCAGTTTGTAGCAAAAGCTTTTCTATTAAGAGCAGTTTGACTAAACACATGAGAACACACACAGGTGAAAAACCCTTTAATTGTTCAGTTTGTGGCAACAGCTTTTCCCAAAATAGCCATTTGACTAAACACATGACAACACACACAGGAGAAAAAACATTTACCTGTTCGGTTTGTGGCAAAAGCTTTCCTCATAACAGCTCTTTGTGGCGACACATGAGAACACACGCTGGAGAAAAACCATTTAGTTGTTCAGTGTGCTGTAAAAGGTTCCCACATAATGCAGACGCAGTAAAACACATAAAAACACACAAGGGAAAATAACCAATTAGCTGTTTAGTTTGTGGTATGTTGCTCATATGTGGTGACATCCACCCTACCCAGGACCTCCTCACTGCTTCTTTCACAAATATCTGAGGTATTCATACAAACTTGGATTATTTGGAGCATAGTCTTATCCACTCATGACCCCATGTCTTCTCTGTATCTGAAACCTTGCTGAACAGTAAGATAGATGATGCTTCAAGTGCTTGGTTACTCCTTCTTCAGTCCTGGGGCCTCATGTGTCAAGTTTGTGCACGCTCAAAAACCTGCACTACACCCTTTTTCACTGCAAAGTTGAGCTGTATCAAAACTGACATTGACGCATAAGTGATGCTGGGTAACTGTTTGCATAACAAACTGCCAACTTTTATTCCTCAGACTGATTGATGTGCAAATCAGAAACTTATGAACAATTAACCCCCAACACCCACAACCCAACCCCCACCTCCCTCGACATTCGGGCATAACAGGTTCAATCCGGCCCGCGAGATGAGTTTGCAAAGTGTAAAATTCAGCTGTATTTTTAATGAAAGAAACTGCTGTTCTTAATGTGTCCACTGGATGTCACATTAGCAATTCTGTTAGGCAAGCAAATAGCATAGCAAGTATACCAAGCAAGAGGTAGACGGTAAAGCGGGACTGTGACTCCTCCCCCTCCACCCAACGTAAAACAGGAGTAAAATAAGCAATCAGTAACCCCACTTAAAATGCAGCATGAGACACTGCACACTGATATAGTTCTGTGAAAATGATTGTCTTCTGTGCAAATGTAAGTGAACAATGTGTGATTTACTGCAATACTGTCAGTCTTTTCACTTTTTATTTGTGCTTTGTTGAAATTGTTCACAGATTGCACAGCTTTTATTTTTCTATCAATACACATTATGTCTGTCAGACAGGAAGTAACTCAACACTCTTGAAAAGTTTCTACCTCAGTTTGTATGGTTTGTTGAGTTAGCACACGATTAATATGTGGAAATGACAAATGAGGTAGTTGATAGAAAGAATAGTTTTTATTCATGCTTTATTTTGTTTTTTGTTCAATCTTAGATGGGTTGAGACTTAAAGTTTAATAGAAACACTGAGATTAAGTTTAAGTTCATTGCGTTCTTTAAGGTGTTTTTGAAAATGCACCATTTTTTTCCCTCAGAATTTTTAACTAACTTGAAGTGTTTTGTCAAGAGGATTATTTGTGATGTGTACATTTTCCGAATGTGATCGTTCTATTTTGGGTTGAAGTAAAATAAAGAAAACAATCTGTCGTATTTTGAAGTTATCATGCCATGACTTTACCCGTCCCGCCCACGTGGAAATAGATTTTCCTCCATGCGGCCCCTGAGCTAAAATGAGTTTGAAACCCCTGCTGTAATCAAGATTCAAGATGCTTTATTATTGTTCATTCTTTAACATGTACAAGACATATGAGAACTGAAATTTCATTTTCGGCACAGTCCCACTAAGAGCTGACATACGTTACAGGGGAACAAGACTGGACCGCCAACGGATCGCCACTTACAGTGTTCCTTAGAAAAGGTGATATTGGGAAAGGGGGGTGGGGGGGTGAAAAAACAAACAGATTAAGGCTGGACCCTCGGGAGGGGGGTCCAGCCTTAGTCCAAGGAAAAAACCTCACATAGCATAGCACACGTAAACATGTTACATATAATCACAACAACACGGGGGGGGGGGGGGGGGATTTGGGGCCCTGGAGGCCGGCCTGCTGCTATAAAGCGCTACTCTAACCGTCCATAACACTGAAGAGGAATCAAGCGGTGGTGAAGGCGGTGGTGAAGGCGTTGATTGGGGAAGGGGCGTGTGCGTGCATGTATGCCCAATTAACTTGGGTGAGATGATGAAATGTTTTTGTGGACTGGGGCCGATCTCAAGGTTCGACATCAGGTGTTGTTGAACAAAAGGAAGGTCAGAAGCGTCCATCTTTGAGGTGTCTGACTCATGTGAGCAGGTTACTGTATAAACACATTTTGTTATAAGTTATAAAAATGTGTTCAGTTCTCAGAGACACATCAATGTCAGGCTGACAATTGCTCTTCCGCTTTCTCCAAACACGAGAACAAAGCAGCTCCTACTGACTTGTAATTGGTCAGACCGTGCCCATCTTAATCACATGGCTCATTTCAATATAATAAATTGTGATGTAACACAATTGAATATCTTATATGCTCAGACAGTAATGTGTTTATATAAGTTTAGATTGGGTTATGATGTTTGTAATGGGGAAAGACGTTAAATTGTCTTGTTTTCTTGTTTGCATTTAAGATAGTTGACATTTAGCATGATAGCTGTTAACTGGCGATTAGTGATGTTAAGTGCCTAAGATGGTAGTTATTGATTAGCAGTGCGATGAGGGCTTTCTGCTTGTGTGTGATTAGCACTACAGTTAGAGCCACCTATCACCTAGGTAGAAATGAGCCGTTTCACCAACATTTTTATGTGAAACCATATTACTGACTGTTGTTGTTTGTGGTTACCAGTAGGAGGAACCATGCCGAGTTGCAGGAATAACTTGGCTTTAATAAAGACTTCAGGAGGACAGCAATTTTACATACGCACTGCATGAGAGAGTGGTAATAACTGATTTCCTGATGTGCACACCCTGGTGGTGTGTTCAAAAATTACAACAACAAAACAGTCATTTTACCAAATGATCTACATCCTTCCCTTTTAGTTAGGAGTCCTTCATAAAAAACAAAAGCAGATAACTGAAATGAATATCTATATGTAACTGAGATTAAATATCTTAACTGTGTAGGGTGAGTACAAACAATTAACTATCTGTATGAAATATCTAAACACATCACAGAACAGGTAGAAAAAATACTTTCTCTCAAAATAAATCACTCGTACATTTTTCTTTTCTTACTGCACGTACTTTGGATTGGGTCTACACACTCGACCTGCGCGTGTTGTGTCAGTCTGCGTCGTGAATCTGGGTCGAATTGGTGATGCACTTTCCGTTTGCCTAATCGATGTCTCTTCTCTCAGTGGTGTGGGAGGGACTAAGTCCACCATGGTATGTCTACCATCCTGAGTCTGCTTCGTCGTTCTGGAGCGGTGTTGGTGGTCGTTCTAGAACCGGGAGGATGTGGCGACGATTCCTCCTGTATGTTCTCCCATTGGATTGGATGATGTAGGAACGTGGCTCTTCGCACGACTTTTCCACTATTCCAAGTCGGTCATGTCCAGCAGGAGTTTGCATACGGATCACTTGCCCTTCTGCCAAGGGACTCAGTGGGCGACTTGACTTGTCGTAGTGACGTTTCACCGTAGTTCTCTTGTCGACTAGTCGAGCTTGTACTTGTCTTGAGTCTTTTGCTGTTGGCTGTAGTAGTCTGGTACACACTGGGGTAGCTGCACGCGTTTGTCTTGACATTAACCGTTCGGCAGGGAACCAAGGTCTGCATCTCGGGGAATGTTTCTGAGGTTAAGGAGGTTTAGGAAGACATCAGTTTTGTCCCAGTGGGATTTCTCCATCAGTTGCTTGGCACTCCTGACAGCTCTTTCCGCGAGTCCATTCGACTGGGGAAACTCTGGGCTGCTGGTGGTGTGGATGAAGTCCCACTCCTCAGCAAACTTCCTGAATTGCTCACACTTGTACTGTCTTGCATTGTCAGATAGCAGTGTGTGTGGTGTACCATGCACTGAAAAATGTCTTTTCAATTTGGAAATTAAAGCTGTTGCTGTGATGTTTTGTAGAAGGTCCATTTCAAACCATCCATAATAGGAATCCACTAGCACCTGGTAGTGTTGTCCACGCCATTCAAAAATGTCTGTAGCAACTGTGGACCACGGAAGGTCTGGAACTGGATGGAGATGGAGCGGTTCTTTCTGCTGATGTGGTTTTGTGCTGTTGCACAGTGCAAGAAAGTAGTTCTTCAGTGATGTCTCGTGACATTAATGGCCAAAAGATGATACCTCTTGCTCTGCGTTTGGTCGCTTCAATACCTGGCTGACCTTTATGTACAATCTTAATGAACTCTTTTTGTAGTGACCGGGGAATAACTGCTTTCTGCCCTTTCATGACGATTCCATCTTCCACAGTGAGTTCGTCTCTGTAGGGGAAGAAAACTTCAATGGCAGGCTGCAGCTGAGTCTGTCTGGCAGGCCATCCACGCTGGATAACTGCATTGAGAGCCTGCAATACTTCATCCTCCTCCGTGTGTTTCTTGAGCTCTTCCAGGCGGGCTGTAGAAATGTAGCTCACCGACATGACGTCGAAAGAACCACTATCAGATGGGCTCTCACTGTCTGTTGCATTAGGGGCTCTTGAAAGAGTGTCAGCTAAGTACATGTGCTTTCCTTTTTTTGTAGACTAAGATTATGTCATAGCTTTGCAGGCGTAGCAGCATCCGCTGAAGACGGGCAGGGGCATTGTGAATTGGTTTCTTCAAGATAGTCACCAACGGTTGGTGGTCAGTTTCTACTATGGTGGGCTTGCCATATACATAGTCTCGGAACTTGGTGCACGCAAACACAACAGCTAGGAGCTCCTTCTCAATTTGAGCTTATTGAGTTGCTGTTTCTGTAATGGTGCGGGATGCAAAGGCTACTGGCCTTCCATTTTGCATGCAAGCAGCTCCTAGTCCAAAACATGACGCGTCACAGGTCAGCGTGACTGGCCCTTTGACATGGTAGTAGGCCAATACTGGTGGAAAGGAGAGACGTGCTTTCAGGCGGTCGAAAGCATCTTGGTGTTGCTGGAACCAGCACCATGCGGTCTCTTTGTGAGTCAGTTTCCTCAGTGGCGTTGCGATGTCACTGAGGTTTGGAATGTACTTGCCAAGATAGTTGACCATTCCCAGGAAACGTTGAAGTGAAGTGACATCTGTGGGGACTGGCATCTCTGTGATAGCAGCGGTTTTGGAGGGGTCAGCTTTCAATCCTTTACTTGTGAAGATATGACCAACGTAGCATACTTGGTCAAGTCTAAACTTGCATTTCTGCGGGTTGAGTTTGAGGTTTATTTCCTTCACACGTTCAAGCACTTTTTTTAGGTTGGCGTCGTGCTCCGCCACATCGCGGCCTCCGATGATGATGTCATCGACAATGACTGAGCATGGATATCCAGTAAAGAGTTGATCCATTGTGCGCTGGAATACCTCGCTTGCAGAGTTAATACCGAAAGGCATGCGAAGGAATCTGTAACGTCCAAAAGGAGTACTGAATGTTGTCTTCATTGAGGACTTCTTGTCCAGGCGGATCTGCCAGAATGAGTTTTTTGCGTCTAGCACTGAAAACACTGTCGCACCTGACATTTGTGCTGCTACCTCCTCCACGCTTCTCATGGGGTGGTGGGGTTGTTTTAGTGCTTCATTTAACTCTTTGGGGTTGATGCATAATCTGATTTCTGATTTGCCTTTCTTGTGCGCAGCGACCATGGATGACACCCAATCTGTTGGTTCGGTGACTGAAGTAATAACGCCTATGCGTTCAAGTTCAGCTTTCACACAATCTTGCATCACTACGGGGATGCGGTGGGCCGTCCTAACAACAGGCGGCACATTGGGGTCCTCTGTCATCGTGTAGACAACTGGTAGTTCTTCGAGCTCTTCACCGAAAATATCTTGGTATTGTGTGAGGATCCGTGCGCTGAACTCTCCAGTGTTCTCTGTGGGGACATGGTGCACATCGGGACTCAACTCGACTAGCCCCACACGCAGGCATGCACGGAAGCCCAATAGCGATGTCACATTTTTATCCACTATGAAAAATGTCAGTAAGTGGCGCTGTCCCTTTAAAAAGCATGTCAGTGTAGCTTCACCTTGTGTCTCGATTTTGGCTCCTCCGTAAGCAACCAAATTTGTGCTTTTGTGTTGTTTGGCGAGTTTCACGCCGCTGTTTACTCTATTGAAAGTCTTCAGTGACATTACATTGCATTTAGCACCTGTATCCACTTTCATTTCGGTTGGCACGTCAATTATGCACACTGTGACAAATCCTTCATTTTGGTCTCTTTGTTGTGGATTTACAGTGTCAACACAATTTTCAATTTCCAAGCCATCCACATAGAATGTGTCATTTTCACTTTGGCTGTGTTGATCCATGGTCACATCGTGCACAGACTGTCCATAGCGCTTGTTTGTGGTAAACTTGGACTGGCTCTGTGGCTTTGACTTGCAGCATTTTTTGTAGTGATTTTGTTTCATGCAGTTGGGACATTGTTGTCCAAACGCCGGACACATTCCCCTTTTTGCTGTGTGACTCCCTCCACAATTGTTACACTTTGTGATAGTCTGGGCAATTTTCTGGAATGTGCCTTTAAATTGCTTGTATTGTGTGGGTTTAATCTCATCAACATTGGTAGCTTGTGTAGCCAATGTTTTGATATTTTCCTCTGTCATTTCGTGAATGCGGCAGATTGAGATTGCCTTGGCAAGAGTCAATTCACTGTCCCTCAGTAATGTCTTTCTCAGAGAGTCGTTTGTGATGCCACACACAAATTTGTCACATATGAGTTTGTCCGTTAGATCTCCAAATTGACATGTTTTAGCTTTAATCTTTAAATCACTGATGAATGATTCCATGCTCTCCCCATGCTTTTGAATTCTCGAATGGAACTTGTCCCTTTCCAATGTTTTGTTCGTTCGCGAATTGCACATTTCTCTGAACTTCCTCTTCAGGCACTTCCCGCGACTCTGCAGGAGCAAGAATAGCACCGCCCTCTCAGGCGGCACGGACCTCTGGCGCGTACGCAAACGAGCGCTCCCTCTCAATCGCTTGTGGACCAGCGAGGTTTAATAGGATGTATGTGTAGTGAGTCTCATTCTGCGTTGTGTAGTTTTTTAAAATAAAAGACACTTCACCATGCCGTCGGTTCAGTATAGGGCGGCAACAACTAATCGATTAAAATCGATTACCAAAATAGTTGGCGATTAATTTAATCATCGATTCGTTGGAACTATGCTATGCGCATGCGCGGAGGCTTTTTTGGGGGGTTTTTTTGTTATTTTTTTGTTGGTTTTTTTTGTTTTATAAACCTTAATTTATAAACTGCAACATTTACAAACAGCTGAGGAACAATAATCAAAATAAGTACAAAAACAGTACAAAACAGCGCCAGGGCGGCGCTGAGGCTACGTCTCATGAGGTGGCGTAAGCTAGCCAATGATGTGGTCATGTGCAGCTCACGTGACGACGGCGTCTCCTTTGCTGGAAAAATTTGAAAAATGGCGCAGGAAAACACTACCGATAGTTTAGCGGAGAAACATCTTGAGGTTATTGCTTCAATGGAGAAAAGTGTACGACCTAAGTCGTCAAAGGTGTGGGAACACTTCACTTTAAAGACTTCATAGAAGACCGTTTCCTGCAAAATGGCACGGAAGTACAACATTGCTTCAGGAGCACCTGAAGAGGAAACATGTTGTAGCCATGGATGAAGGGAGGAACTCACAGTACGTAACTTTTTAAGTCCATAGTGGCAACAAGCATTCATGAGTTCAGCTTTTTTGTGAGTAACGTTAAAGTTATGCCTTTGTTGCAACGCGGGGCTGATAATGTGTCTCCGGCACATTTGACTCCGTTTTGAGAGAGAAAACGCACGGTTACCAATTTGGAAATAAACATAACGGACAGAAATATCTCAGGTTGGTTTCATAATGGATCAATGTAGCCGGGCCGATAAAGCTATATAAATATATTTAGATTTGAGTGACGCTTTAGTACAACTAAACGTTATGAAGGTGCTGGAATATTTCATGCTATTATTCAGAGGCAGCCTGAAATGAATCCTTTATTATTCACAACAGAAACGTGTACAATATCTGATTCAGTTCTGATGAATTACATTTCTGTGTTATTGTTGGTGTATGCTGCACCCCCAATGTCCACAACATGGTGGCAGTATGCTGGTTTTTTTCAATAAAATACTGGAAAGGATAGAAATGTAGTTTGTCTCTTATATCCGATTATTAATCGATTAATCGAAGTAATAATCAACAGATTAATCGATTATCAAATTAATCGTTAGTTGCAGCCCTAGTTCAGTATTTATTGATAACCTGTGTTGGAAACATGAAACACACACACACAGGTTTCAACTTTCTGGCGGAGTGATATCTGCTCCTTCTCATTCAAAAGTTCGAAGGAAGAGGAAGTAACAAACATTAATTCATATAAAAATAATAATAAATTAAATTACATTAACAAAAACGTTTTATCACAAAATAATAATAATGCACAAATCCACATACCTGTGTTGGAAACATGAAACACACACACACAGCTTTCAACTTTCTGGCGGAGTGATATCTGCTCCTGTGTGATGTAAATACCACGTGTAAATACTACCAAACAATTCACACAGTCGACGCTCTACTTCTAAATAAACGAAATTGTGCATAAAAATGACTCAAAACAACACATCACTTGTACACACAACATTATTGGGTTAACTTTTAAAGTATCTACAAACGTTTGGGAAGAATATTTACAATATGAAGAAACACGGAGCAGTGAAGAACTATTACCTTGTACTCAAAAGTCAGAGGGAAGAGGAAGTAAAGCAATCGAAAAAACAGCAAAGACACTTCCGGTTCTTCAAAATAAAAGCGATACTTCAAAATAAAATATAACACCCTGTCTAGTTCATAATATAGCGCAACAACATCACACTATTACATATGCACGGGTCTTCGCGGGCTTGTCCGAGTGAGCAGCAGCAATGAAAATGTCATATTCTTGCTCGAAAATGTGCCAGTTCTCCGCGACATTGTCATCATACTTGCCAACCTTGAGACCTCCAATATCGGGAGGGGGCGTGGTTGGGGCGGGGGGCGTGGCTAAGGGCGTGGTTAAGAGGAGAGTATATTTACAGCTAGAATTCACATAATCAAGTATTTCATATATATATTATATATATATATATGTATGTATGAAATACTTGACTTTCAGTGAATTCTAGCTACATATATATATATATATATATATATATATATATATATATATATATATATATATATATATATGTATATATATATTTTATTTTTTATTTTATTATACATATAAATAAAAGACATACTTGAATTTCAGTGTTCTGCAGGCTATCCAGTAGGTGGCAGTATTGTCCTGTTTAAGAGTGTCACAACATTGCTGTTTACGGCAGACGAACTGCTTTACGGTAGACTAAACGTGACTGCTGGTGTTGTGTGTTGTTACCGCGCTGGGAGGACGTTAATGAAACTGCCTAACAATAAACCCACATAAGAAACCAAGAACTCTCTCTCCTTGTTGTGCACTCTACTCTCTAAAAGCTGTAGATGTTATGACGTCATTGGGCAGGCAAGCTGCTGGGAAAGCGGACGTGAGAACGGCTGTCCCCACTCAGGTCCGCATTGAGCTGGAGGGGGCGTGGCCTCCAGCTCCGGCTGAATACCGGGAGTTTGTCGGGAGAAAATCTCTGCCGAAAGCAATGGATGTCGAGTGGGTCTGACATAATATTGTGAAAGTCCAACACATATATATATATTTTTTATTTTTAAACAGTAGTTGTCCATTATTTGATGTTAGATACTTTTAATAACCATTGTTTTAAAATAAGATTAAATTTCCTTTATTTTGGGGGAAAAAATGAGGTGGAGTAGGAAACGGAAGTTGCGGACTTCTTGCGCATGCGCAAATGTACTTGAAGCCAAGCAAAAAGACGAAGACCGCATGCTATGGTTGTTCGGAGATTCTTCGAATTCACGTTCTTAAAGTTATATGATTCACAGCAAATATAGCAACAAATATCTCAATTCGCATTTTCCAAAGCCACGAAACGTGCACTGAGTTTGGAGCGATATCTGAAGTGAAGATTGAAGACGTGATAGAAGATGGACGACTACTGCTATGCTAAGATGGCGACGTCCGCTAAAAGAGAACATGAAAGAGAATCAGCGCCACCAACTTCCAGCAAATCACCAACGGAGATAAAGACGAAAGATGAAGGTGAGTGACTTGAAGTTTTGTCATTTGAAAACTATTTCAAGCCCTTAAAGTCGAAATTAGCCGGCTTTGTTGAAGAATGTAAAGAAAGAGCCGCCATGATTGTTAGCTTGAAGAAGGCAGTGGAGTTCACATCAGAGGAGATGAAAGAATGCAAAAGTCAAATGAAGAAAGTGGAAGAGCAAAACAAGCGCTTCCCATGTTTGGCAAACGCCACATTTCAAATATTTAGCTCGCATTACTAAGCTAAGTTATTCATGGAGTCCATCAAGTTATGGGTGAGGGCCAACATCCGGGCAACTGAGCTACATACGGGTTCTTCGAGCCATAGCAACCAGACTGGCGTTGAAAACAAACCGTTGCCATTACTCTTTAACCTGTCGACCTACGCTGGTTAAACCCGTCATTCTGCCTCCAAAATGCCGAAAAACGGTGTTGTTTTTGGTTGTGCTAACCACAACTGGAAACAGGGAAAACAAAGGTCGTATTTTGTTCTGCCAAAGCGTGATAAAAGCCCACAGAGACGAGACAAATGGCTCGCAGCTTTACACCGGGAAAACGAGGACGGTTCTCACTGGAGTCCCCCAAAGTCCCGGGTCGTGTGTTCGGATCACTTCGTTTCTGGTAAATATAAGGAACAAAAATCCACCTTCTTAACCACAACTTGGCTATACCATCCGTGCTAATGTTGTACTTGTTGAATTTGTTCCTTATAACGTTCGACAGCTGAAGTTGTTGTTGTACAAAAATAACATGCGGTATATACTATATAGTCTATAGCCTGTATAGGCTATTATCGAAAACCGGTTTCGTTTAAATTCGAATCGGCTTTCTATAGATATGAAATAATATACCTGGTGCGCTTGTGAGGTAGACATATAGATTTCCAAATTCCATGTCCAGCCATTGTGTCGGATTATCAGTCCACGCATCTGCTGGAAGGCGGTAAGGGCAGTCGTTTAATCCAACTACAGAACATTTTATCTCGTATCTTAACCTAGCCTCACTGGAAAGACTATTTACATAATCATACGCCATTTAGAACAGTTTACAATGCCGTGAAACCTCGTTAAATGCTTTTTCTGTCAATGCTGTGTTCGCTGTGAGCTGGTTTGTTTTCAACGAATTCAATATGGCGACCGGCTGCTAGGGGATTGGTAGGCGGAAGTGACGTAGGTCCGCCCTCGCCCATTGGATGGATGTTAGAGTGGACATAACAGCCACTATCTCTAAGTCATCCTCCATCTTGTAAACACTGTAGCAGCTAGTGAAAGATTAAAATGATGTTGTTGCGCCAGGATTTGATTTTGAGCATTTTTTAATTGTATTTCCTAGTTCTCAGTAGGGCTGGACAATTAATCCCATTTTAATCTCAACTTCATTTAAGACATGACACGATCATAAACATGTTATTGTAAAAAAAAGAAAAGAAAAAAAGATGAACAGCCCGCGGAACGTGCATGCAAATTCTTGAGCCTGTAACGGTTAAAGGGATGAGTGAGTGTATGATTGAAAAAAAGACCATGTCTACTAGAATGTGCTACTTTTTATTTGACACAGTGCTAGTATGTCTAATCTGTAGGGGTGTAACGGTACACAACAATTTTGGTTCGGTACGTACCTCGGTTTAGAGGTCACGGTTCGGTTCATTTTCGGTACAGTAAGAAAACAACAAAATATACATGTTTGTGTTATTTATTTACCAAATTTGTAAACAATGGCTTTATCCTTTTAACATTGGGAACACTATAATAATTCTTCCCACGTTAATCAACATTAAACTGCCTCAAGTTGTTGCTCAGATTAAATAAAATGACACAATTTTTCTTCTACATATAAAAAGTGCAACATTAAACGGTTTCAAGTCAACTCATCATGCTTAATTTATTACAGCATTTGGGAAGCCTGTAGTTGATTTTTATTATGTAAATGTTATATTTTTATCAACATGTGATAGCAGGGACCCTGCCATTCAAAACTAGGCTGCTCCATTACTAATGATTAATGTAACTTTAGCACATTTTTTAAGCTTCTCAGGTGTAATTCTTTCCCATTCTTGCTTGATGTACAGCTTAAGTTGTTCAACAGTCCGGGGGTCTCCGTTGTGGTATTTTAGGCTTCATAATGCACTACACATTTTCAATGGGAGACAGGTCTGGACTACAGGCAGGCCAGTCTAGTACCCGCACTCTTTTACTATGAAGCCACGTTGATGTAACACGTGGCTTGGCATTGTCTTGCTGAAATAAGCAGGGGCGTCCATGGTAACGTTGCTTGGATGGCAACATATGTTGCTCCAAAAGCTGTATGTACCTTTCAGCATTAATGGTGCTTTCACAGATGTGTAAGTTACCCATGTCTTGGGCACTAATACACCCCCATACCATCACACATGCTGGCTTTTCAATTTTGCGTCTATAACAATCCGGATGGTTCTTTTCCTCTTTGGTCCGGAGGACACGACGTCCACAGTTTCCAAAAACAATTTGTGGCCAGCTATTAAGTCGTCTGTTTTCATCGCAAAATTCCACAGTATTCTGGACATCTGTGTTGGTGAATCTTTTGCAATTTGTTTAATGAACAATGAAGACAGCAAAGACGAAAGCTGTAGGTGGGAAGCTGTGTATTAGCGGCTGGCTGCAGCAACACAACCAGGAGGACTTTGAGTTGGATAGCAGACGCGCTACCGTGAGTACGCAGCTTTGGCTTCCAAACATGTGATCGCTTGCCCGTACGTGCGTGCCGCTATGTGCATGTCACGTACGTGACTTTGGGGAAATATATGTGCTGTATGAACTTTACGGAGGTGAACGGTACTTTGGGCTGTGGGATTGAGTGTGTTGTGCGGGTGTTTGATTTGTATTGGTGGGTTATATGGACGGGAGGGGGGAGGTGTTTGTTATGCGGATTAATTTGTGGCATATTAAATATAAGCCTGGTTGTGTTGTGGCTAATAGAGTATATATATGTCTTGTGTTTATTTACTGTTTTAGTCATTCCCAGCTGAATATCAGGTCCCACCCGCCTCTCACAGCATCTTCCCTATCTGAATCGCTTCCACTGCCCTCTAATCCTTCACTCTCACTTTCCTCATCCACAAATCTTTCATGCTCTCTCAAATTAATGGGGTAATAGTCGCTTTCTCGGTCCGAATCGCTCTCGCTGCTGGTGGCCATGATTGTAAACAATGTGCAGATGAGAGGAGCTCCACATCCTGTGACGTCACGCTACTTCCGGTACAGGCAAGGCTTTTTTATCAGCGACCAAAAGTTGCGAACTTTATCGTCGATGTTCTCTACTAAATCCTTTCAGCAAAAATATGGCAGTATCACGAAATGATCAAGTATGACACATAGAATGGACCTGCTATCCCCGTTTGGATAAGAAAATCGCATTTCAGTAGGCCTTTAAAGGCCTACTGAAAGCCACTACTAGCGACCACGCAGTCTGATAGTTTATATATCAATGATGAAATCTTAACATTGCAACACATGCCAATACGGCCGGGTTAACTTATAAAGTGCCATTTTAAATTTCCCGCTAAACTTCCGGTTCGAAACGCCTCTGAGGGTTGACGTATGCGCGTGACGTCAATCATTGAAACGGAAGTATTTGGACACCATTGAAGTCAATACGAAAAAGCTCTGTTTTCATCTCATTATTCCACAGTATTCTGGACATCTGTGTTGGTGAATCTGTTGCAATTTGTTCATTGCATTATGGAGAAAGAAGCTGAGCAAGCAAAGAAGAAAGTTGTCGGTGCGAAGTGTCTATTTTGCGAGGCAAGTCAGCAACAACACGTACACAGCCGGCGCTTCTTTGTTTACATTCCCGAAAGATGCAGTCAAGATGGAAGAACTCGGACAACAGAGACTCTTACCAGGAGGACTTTGATTTGGATACACAGTTGCGATAACGTGAGTACACAGCTGCGCTTCCAAACATTTGATCGCTTGCTATAACTAGCTCGAGGTAGTAGCTAGGAGCTAGGAGCTAGCATTAGGATTAATTTGTGGCATATTAAATATAAGCCTGGTTGTGTTGTGGCTAATAGAGTATATATATGTCTTGTGTTTATTTACTGTTGTAGTCATTCCCAGCTATATATCAGGTCACCCCGGCTCTCACAGCATCTTCCACTCCCCACTAGTCCTTCACTAGCACTTTCCTCATTTAAAAATATTTCATCCTCGCTCAAATTAATGGGGAAATCGTCGCTTTCTCGGTCCGAATCTCTCTCACTTCATGCGGCCATCATTGTAAACAATAGGGAACTTTGCGTATATGTTCAATTGACTACGTCACGCTACTTCCGGTAGGGGCAAGCCTTTTTTTATCAGATACCAAAAGTTGCGATCTTTATCGTCGTTGTTCTATACTAAATCCTTTCAGCAAAAATATGACAATATCGCGAAATTATCAAGTATGACACATAGAATAGATCTGCTATCCCTGTTTAAATAAGAAAAAATCATTTCAGTAGGCCTTTAAGAGTGGCAGTATGTGGGGTGAGTGACGTGAGTAAGTGAGTGGGCGAGTAAGGAGAGGTAGTGGTAGATTGTGCAGGAGTGTTAATAGCATGGTGGATGCCCGCTTGTGCCCCGTGGAAATAATAAATAAAGTGAGCAAGCTGTAACTAATCGACGGCCTCGTCCTTCCGACCAAAGAGCGGAGCTTTATGGACCCAGTGTTACCCCCGACACAACATGGGCCCTGGAGGGAACGTCTCCCCTGCGCTCCTCGACCACGGTCTGGGAGCCCACAAACAGGAAAGGTGTAAAGCAACCCTTGCAGAGCGGCGGCTCCCTGTTTAAAGTGTCACCTTTATAGTTAGTTTAGAAGCCCAAATACCTCCATATTGCACTCCACGCACCCTCTTTATTAACCAGTAGAATTGTCCTTTGTTGCCTTTCTTCCTCTCCACCATGTTATTGCTTGTATGCACTTTGTGTGTGCGTTTTGACACACTCAACATCATGCGCCTCGGCTCTGTAGTCACCGCCGCACAGCAGCATTCAGGTGAAAGAACGGTACCGGTACTTTTCAAAGGTGCTATAGTACCGATTTCAATTGATTAGTACCACGATACTTTATTAGTAGCAGTATACTGTACAACCCTACTACACACACATACAGTACATAGAAGAAAGTGTGTTTTTATTGTTTGTGTCTTGCAGACGTCCAGCAGCTGATCGGTAATCCAGAAGAAGTTTCCCCTCAGTTAGGGGGGAGCTCCACTTTGAAGCAGGAGACTCCACAACCACCCTGCATTAAAAAGGAAGAGGAGGAACTCTGCATCACTCAGGAGGGAGAGTGTCTTCTAGGACGAGAGGAAGCTGATTACACCAAGTTTCCACTGAGTATTCTCTCTGTGAAGACTGAAGATGATGAAGAGAAACCACAAGTAGACAACCTCTTAGCTCTATCAGATACTGAGGCTGAAGACGAGATTGAAGTAACTTTGAGCAGCGATACAGACTGTGAAGGTGATATGAGGACTCACACTGACAACAAACACTCTGAATGCTCTACAAAGAAGAGAGGTAAAACATGTTTGAGCTGCTCGGTTTGTGCTAAAAGTTTTACTAAAAAGAGCAGTTTGACTCTACACATGAGAACACACACAGGTGAAAAACCCTTTAATTGTTCAGTTTGTGGCAACAGCTTTTCTGGAAATGGCTCATTGACTCAACACATGAGAACACACGCAGGTGAAAAAACATTTAAGTGTTCAGTTTGTGGCAACAGCTTTTCTCAAAATAGAAAGTTGACTCGACACATGAGAACACACACAGGTGAAAAACCCTTTAATTGTTCAGTTTGTGACAAAAGCTTTTTTAATAAGAGCATTTTGACTCAACACATTAGAACACACACAGGTGAAAAACCCTTTAATTGTTCAGTTTGTGGCAAAAGCTTTTCTCAAAATAGCAATTTGACTCAACACATGAGAACGCACACAGGTGAAAAAACATGTAAGTGTTCAGTTTGTGGCAAAAGCTTTTTTAATAAGAGCATTTTGACTCAACACATGAGAACACACACAGGTGAAAAACCCTTTAATTGTTCAGTTTGTGGCAACAGCTTTTCTATTAAGAGCATTTTGACTCGACACATGAGAACACACACAGGTGAAAAAACATTAAAGTGTTCAGTTTGTGGCAAAAGCTTTTATTTTAAGAGCATTTTGACTAAACACATGAGAACACACAGGTGAAAAACCCTTTAATTGTTCAGTTTGTGGCAACAGCTTTTCTCAAACTAGCAAGTTGACTCAACACATGAGAACACACACAGGTGAAAAAACATTTAAGTGTTCAGTTTGTGGCAAAAGCTTTACTATTAAGAGCATTTTGACTCAACACATGAGAACACACACAGGTGAAAAACCATTCAGTTGTTCAGTTTGTGGCAAAAGCTTTTCTATTAAGAGCAATTTGACTCCACACATGAGAACACACACAGGTGAAAAAACATTTAAGTGTTCAGTTTGTAGCAAAAGCTTTTCTTTTAAGAGCAGTTTGACTAAACACACAAGAACACACACAGGTGAAAAACCCTTTAATTGTTCAGTTTGTGGCAACAGCTTTTCCCAAAATAGCCATTTGACTCAACACATGAGAACACACACAGGTGAAAAAACATTTAAGTGTTCAGTTTGTGGCAAAAGCTTTTCTTTTAAGAGCAGTTTGACTAAACATATGAGAACACACACAGGTGAAAAACCCTTTAATTGTTCAGTTTGTGGCAACAGCTTTTCTCAAAATAGCCATTTGACTCGACACATGAGAACACACACAGGAGAAAAAACATTTACCTGTTCGGTTTGTGGCAAAAGCTTTCCTCATAACAGCTCTTTGTGGCGACACATGAGAACACACGCTGTAGAAAAACCATTTAGTTGTTCAGTGTGCTGTAAAAGGTTCCCACATAATGCAGACGCAGTAAAACACATAAGAACACACAAGGGAAAATAACCAATTAACTGGTTAGTTTGTGGTATGTTGCTCATATGTGGTGACATCCACCCTACCCAGGACCTCCTCACTGCTTCTTTCACAAATATCTGAGGTATTCATACAAACTTGGATTATTTGGAGCATAATCTTATCCACTCATGACTCCATGTCTTCTCTGTATCTGAAACCTTCCTGAACAGTAAGATAGATGATGCTTCAAGTGCTTGGTTACTCCTTCTTCAGTCCTGGGGCCTCATGTGTCAAGTTTGTGCACGCTCAAAAACCTGCACTACACCCTTTTTCACTGCAAAGTTGAGATGTATCAAAACTGACGTTGACGCATAAGTGATGCTGGGTAACTGTTTGCATAACAAACTGCCAACTTTTACTCCTCAGACTGGTTGATGTGCAAATCAGAGACTTATGAACAATTAACCCCCAACACCCACAACCCAGCCCCCACCTCCCTCGACATTCGGGCATAACCGGTTCAATCCGGCCCGCGAGATGAGTTTGCAAAGTGTAAAATTCAGCTGTATTTTTAATGAAAGAAACTGCTGTTCTAAATGTGTCCACTGGATGTCACATTAGCAATTCTGTTAGGCAAGCAAATAGCATATCAAGTATACCAAGCAAGAGGTAGACGGTAAAGCGGGGCTGTGACTCCTCCCCCTCCACCCAACGTAAAACAGGAGTAAAATAAGCAATCAGTAACCCCACTTAAAATGCAGCATGAGACACTGCACACTGATATAGTTCTGTGAAAATGATTGTCTTCTGTGCAAATGTAAAGAAAGTGAACAGTGTGTGATTTACTGCAATACTGTCAGTCTTTTCACTTTTTATTTGTGCTTTGTTGAAATTGTTCACACATTGCACAGCTTTTATTTTTCTATCAATACACATTATGTCTAGAAGACAGGAAGTAACTCAACACTCTTGAAAAGTTTCTACCTCAGTTTGTATGGTTTGTTGAGTTAGCACACGATTAATATGTGGAAATGACAAATGAGGTAGTTGATAGATAGAATAGTTTTTATTCATGCTTTATTTGGTTTTTTGTTCAATCCTAGATGGGTTGTGACGTAAAGTTTAATAGAAACACTGAGATTAAGTTTAAGTTCATTGCGTTCTTTAAGGTGTTTTTGAAAATGCACCATTTTTTTCCCTCAGAATTTTTAACTAACTTGAAGTGTTTTGTCAAGAGGATTATTTGTGATGTGTACATTTTCCGAATGTGATCGTTCTATTTTGGGTTGAAGTAAAATAAAGAAAACAATCTGTCGTATTTTGAAGTTATCATGCCATGACTTTACCCGTCCCGCCCACGTGGAAATAGATTTTCCTCCATGCGGCCCCTGAGCTAGAATGAGTTTGAAACCCCTGCTGTAATCAAGATTCAAGATGCTTTATTATTGTTCATTCTTTAACATGTACAAGACATATGAGAACTGAAATGTCATTTTCGGCACAGTCCCACTAAGAGCTGACATACGTTACAGGGGAACAAGACTGGACCGCCAACGGATCGCCACTTACAGTGTTCCTTAGAAAAGGTGATATTGGGAAAGGGGGGGGGGGGACAGATTAAGGCTGGACCCTCGGGAGGGGGGTCCAGCCTTAGTCCAAGGAAAAAACCTCACATAGCATAGCACACGTAAACATGTTACATATAATCACAACAACACGGGGGGGGGGGGGGGGGGGGGGATTTGGGGCCCTGGAGGCCGGCCTGCTGCTATAAAGCAGGGCTTTCTGCTCGTGTGTGATTAGCACTACAGTTAGAGCCACCTATCGCTAGGTAGAAATGAGCCGTTTCACCAACATTTTTATGTGAAACCATATTACTAACTGTTGTTATTTGTGGTTACCAGTAGGAGGAACCATGCCGAGTTGCAGGAATAACTTGGCTTTAATAAAGACTTCAGGAGGACAGCAATTTTACATACGCACTGCATGAGAGAGTGGTAATAACTGATTTCCTGATGTGCACACCCTGGTGGTGTGTTCAAAAATTACAACAACAAAACAGTCATTTTACCAAATGATCTACATCCTTCCCTTTTAGTTAGGAGTCCTTCATAAATATGTAACTGAGATTAAATCTCTTTAACTGTGTAGGGTGAGTACAAACAATTAACTATCTGTATAAAATATCTAAACACATCACAGAACAGGTAGAAAAAATACTCTCTCTCAAAATAAATCACTCGTACATTTTTCTTTTCTTACTGCACGTACTTTGGATTGGGTCTACACACTCGACCTGCGCGTGTTGTGTCAGTCTGCGTCGTGAATCTGGGTCGAATTGGTGATGCACTTTCCGTTTGCCTAATCGATGTCTCTTCTCTCAGTGGTGTGGGAGGGACTAAGTCCACCATGGTATGTCTACCATCCTGAGTCTGCTTCGTCGTTCTGGAGCGGTGTTGGTGGTCGTTCTAGAACCGGGAGGATGTGGCGACGATTCCTCCTGTATGTTCTCCCATTGGATTGGATGATGTAGGAACGTGGCTCTTCGCACGACTTTTCCACTATTCCAAGTCGGTCATGTCCAGCAGGAGTTTGCATACGGATCACTTGCCCTTCTGCCAAGGGACTCAGTGGGCGACTTGACTTGTCGTAGTGACGTTTCACCGTAGTTCTCTTGTCGACTAGTCGAGCTTGTACTTGTCTTGAGTCTTTTGCTGTTGGCTGTAGTAGTCTGGTACACACTGGGGTAGCTGCACGCGTTGGTCTTGACATTAACCGTTCGGCAGGGGAACCAAGGTCTGCATCTCGGGGAATGTTTCTGAGGTTAAGGAGGTTTAGGAAGACATCAGTTTTGTCCCAGTGGGATTTCTCCATCAGTTGCTTGGCACTCCTGACAGCTCTTTCCGCGAGTCCATTCGACTGGGGAAACTCTGGGCTGCTGGTGGTGTGGATGAAGTCCCACTCCTCAGCAAACTTCCTGAATTGCTCACACTTGTACTGTCTTGCATTGTCAGATAGCAGTGTGTGTGGTGCACCATGCACTGAAAAATGTCTTTTCAATTTGGAAATGAAAGCTGTTGCTGTGATGTTTTGTAGAAGGTCCATTTCAAACCATCCATAATAGGAATCCACTGGCACCTGGTAGTGTTGTCCACGCCATTCAAAAATGTCTGTAGCAACTGTGGACCACGGAAGGTCTGAAACTGGATGGAGATGGAGCGGTTCTTTCTGCTGATGTGGTTTTGTGCTGTTGCACAGTGCAAGAAAGTAGTTCTTCAGTGATGTCTCGTGACATTAATGGCCAAAAGATGATACCTCTTGCTCTGCGTTTGGTCGCTTCAATACCTGGCTGACCTTTATGTACAATCTTAATGAACTCTTTTTGTAGTGACCGGGGAATAACTGCTTTCTGCCCTTTCATGACGATTCCATCTTCCACAGTGAGTTCGTCTCTGTAGGGGAAGAAAACTTCAATGGCAGGCTGCAGCTGAGTCTGTCTGGCAGGCCATCCACGCTGGATAACTGCATTGAGAGCCTGCAATACTTCATCCTCCTCCGTGTGTTTCTTGAGCTCTTCCAGGCGGGCTGTAGAAATGTAGCTCACCGACATGACGTCGAAAGAACCACTATCAGATGGGCTCTCACTGTCTGTTGCATTAGGGGCTCTTGAAAGAGTGTCAGCTAAGTACATGTGCTTTCCTTTTTTTGTAGACTAAGATTATGTCATAGCTTTGCAGGCGTAGCAGCATCCGCTGAAGACGGGCAGGGGCATTGTGAATTGGTTTCTTCAAGATAGTCACCAACGGTTGGTGGTCAGTTTCTACTATGGTGGGCTTGCCATACACATAGTCTCTGAACTTGGTGCACGCAAACACAACAGCTAGGAGCTCCTTCTCAATTTGAGCTTATTGAGTTGCTGTTTCTGTAAGGGTGCGGGATGCAAAGGCTACTGGCCTTCCATTTTGCATGCAAGCAGCTCCTAGTCCAAAACATGACGCGTCACAGGTCAGCGTGACTGGCCCTTTGACATGGTAGTAGGCCAATACTGGTGGAAAGGAGAGACATGCTTTCAGGCGGTCGAAAGCATCTTGGTGTTGCTGGAACCAGCACCATGCAGTCTCTTTGTGAGTCAGTTTCCTCAGTGGCATTGCGATGTCACTGAGGTTTGGAATGTACTTGCCAAGATAGTTGACCATTCCCAGGAAACGTTGAAGTGAAGTGACATCTGTGGGGACTGGCATCTCTGTGATAGCAGCGGTTTTGGAGGGGTCAGCTTTCAATCCTTTACTTGTGAAGATATGACCAACGTAGCATACTTGGTCAAGTCTAAACTTGCATTTCTGCGGGTTGAGTTTGAGGTTTATTTCCTTCACACGTTCAAGCACTTTTTTTAGGTTGGCGTCGTGCTCCGCCACATCGCGGCCTCCGATGATGATGTCATCGACAATGACTGAGCATGGATATCCAGTAAAGAGTTGATCCATTGTGCGCTGGAATACCTCGCTTGCAGAGTTAATACCGAAAGGCATGCGAAGGAATCTGTAACGTCCAAAAGGAGTACTGAATGTTGTCTTCATTGAGGACTTCTTGTCCAGGCGGATCTGCCAGAATGAGTTTTTTGCGTCTAGCACTGAAAACACTGTCGCACCTGACATTTGTGCTGCTACCTCCTCCACGCTTCTCATGGGGTGGTGGGGTTGTTTTAGTGCTTCATTTAACTCTTTGGGGTTGATGCATAATCTGATTTCTGATTTGCCTTTCTTGTGCGCAGCGACCATGGATGACACCCAATCTGTTGGTTCGGTGACTGAAGTAATAACGCCTATGCGTTCAAGTTCAGCTTTCACACAATCTTGCATCACTACGGGGATGCGGTGGGCCGTCCTAACAACAGGCGGCACATTGGGGTCCTCTGTCATCGTGTAGACAACTGGTAGTTCTTCGAGCTCTTCACTGAAAATATCTTGGTATCGTGTGAGGATCCGTGCGCTGAACTCTCCAGTGTTCTTTGTGGTGACATGGTGCACATCGGGACTCAACTCGATTAGCCCCATACGCAGGCATGCACGGAAGCCCAACAGCGATGTCACATTTTTATCCACTGTGAAAAATGTCAGTAAGTGGCGCTGTCCCTTTAAAAAGCATGTCAGTGTAGCTTCACCTTGTCTCGATTTTGGCTCCTCCGTAAGCAACCAAATTTGTGCTTTTGTGTTGTTTGGCGAGTTTCACGCCGCTGTTTACTCTATTGAATGTCTTCAGTGACATTACATTGCATTTAGCACCTGTATCCACTTTCATTTCGGTTGGCACGTCAATTATGCACACTGTGACAAATCCTTCATCTTGGTCTCTTTGTTGTGGATTTACAGTGTCAACACAATTTTCAATTTCCAAGCCATCCACATAGAATGTGTCATTTTCACTTTGGCTGTGTTGATCCATTGTCACATCATGCACAGACTGTCCATAGCGCTTGTTTGTGGTAAACTTGGACTGGCTCTGTGGCTTTGACTTGCAGCATTTTTTGTAGTGATTTTGTTTCATGCAGTTGTGACATTGTTGTCCAAACGCCGGACACATTCCCCTTTTTGCTGTGTGACTCCCTCCACAATTGTTACACCTTGTGATAGTCTGGGCAATTTTCTGGAATGTGCCTTTAAATTGCTTGTATTGTGTGGGTTTAATCTCATCGCTTGTGTAGCCAATGTTTTGATATTTTCCTCTGTCATTTCGTGAATGCGGCCGATTGAGATTGCCTTGGCAAGAGTCAATTCACTGTCCCTCAGTAATGTCTTTCTCAGAGAGTCGTTTGTGATGCCACACACAAATTTGTCACATATGAGTTTGTCCGTTAGATCTCCAAATTGACATGTTTTAGCTTTAATCTTTAAATCACTGATGAATGATTCCATGCTCTCCCCATGCTTTTGAATTCTCGAATGGAACTTGTGCCTTTCCAATGTTTTGTTCGTTCGCGGATTGCACATTTCTCTGAACTTCCTCTTCAGGCACTCGGGATCTTCCCGCGACTCCGCAGGAGCGAGAATAGCACCGCCCTCTCAGGCGGCACGGACCTCTGGCGCGTACGCAAACGAGCGCTCCCTCTCAATCGCTTGTGGACCAGCGAGGTTTAATAGGATGTATGTGTAGTGAGTCTCATTCTGCGTTGTGTAGTGTTTTTAAATAAAAGACACTTCACCATGCCGTCGGTTCAGTATAGGGCGGCAACAACTAATCGATTAAAATCGATTACCAAAATAGTTGGCGATTAATTTAATCATCGATTCGTTGGAACTATGCTATGCGCATGCGCGGAGGCTTTTTTGGGGGTTTTTTTTGTTATTTTTTTGTTGTTGTTTTTTGTTTTATAAACCTTAATTTATAAACTGCAACATTTACAAACAGCTGAGGAACAATAATCAAAATAAGTACAAAAACAGTACAAAACAGCGCCAAGGCGGCGGTGAGGCTACGTCTCATGAGGTGGCGTAAGCTAGCCAATGATGTGGTCATGTGCAGCTCACGTGACGACGGCGTCTCCTTTGCTGGAAAAATTAGAAAAATGGCGCAGGAAAACACTACCGATAGTTTAGCGGAGAAACATCTTGAGGTTATTGCTTCAATGGAGAAAAGTGTACGACATAAGTCGTCAAAGGTGTGGGAACACTTCGCTTTGAGGTTATTGCTTCAATGGAGAAAAGTGTACGACCTAAGTCGTCAAAGGTGTGGGAACACTTCGCTTTAAAGACTTCATAGAAGACCGTTTCCTGCAAAATGGCACGGAAGTACAACATTGCTTCAGGAGCACCTGAAGAGGAAACATGTTGTAGCCATGGATGAAGGGAGGAACTCACAGTACGTAACTTTTTAAGTCCATAGCTTTTTTGTGAGTAACGTTAAAGTTATGCCTTTGTTGCAACGCGCGGCAGATAATGTGTCTCCGGCACATTTGACTCCGTTTTGAGAGAGAAAACGCACGGGTACCAATTTGGAAATAAACATAACGGACAGAAATATCTCAGGTTGGTTTCATAATGGATCAATGTAGCCGGGCCCATAAAGCTATATAAATATATTTAGATTTGAGTGACGCTTTAGTATAACTAAACGTTATGAAGGTGCTGGAATATTTCATGCTATTATTCAGAGGCAGCCTGAAATGAATCCTTTATTATTCACAACAGAAACGTGTACAATATCTGATTCAGTTCTGATGAATTACATTTCTGTGTTATTGTTGGTGTATGCTGCACCCCCAATGTCCACAACATGGTGGCAGTATGCTGGTTTTTTTCAATAAAATACTGGAAAGGATAGAAATGTAGTTTGTCTCTTTTATCCGATTATTAATCGATTAATCGAAGTAATAATCAACAGATTAATCGATTATCAAATTAATCGTTAGTTGCAGCCCTAGTTCAGTATTTATTGATAACCTGTGTTGGAAACATGAAACACACACACACAGGTTTCAACTTTCTGGCGGAGTGATATCTGCTCCTTCTCATTCAAAAGTCCGAAGGAAGAGGAAGTAACAAACATTAATTCATATAAAAATAATAATAAATTAAATTACATTAACAAAAACGTTTTATCACAAAATAATAATAATGCACAAATCCACATACCTGTGTTGGAAACATGAAACACACACACACAGCTTTCAACTTTCTGGCGGAGTGATATCTGCTCCTGTGTGATGTAAATACCACGTGTAAATACTACCAAACAATTCACACAGTCGACGCTCTACTTCTAAATAAACGAAATTGTGCATAAAAATGACTCAAAACAACACATCACTTGTACACACAACATTATTGGGTTAACTTTTAAAGTATCTACAAACATTTAGGAAGAATATTTACAATATGAAGAAACACGGAGCAGTGAAGAACTATTACCTTGTACTCAAAAGTCAGAGGGAAGAGGAAGTAAAGCAATCGAAAAAACAGCAAAGACACTTCCTGCACCGGACATCCGGTTCTTCAAAATAAAAGCGATACTTCAAAATGAAATATAACACCCTGTCTAGTTCATAATATAGCGCAACAACATCACACTATTACATATGCACGGGTCTTCGCGGGCTTGTCCGAGTGAGCAGCAGCAATGAAAATGTCATATTCTTGCTCGAAAATGTGCCAGTTCTCCGCGACATTGTCATCATACTTGCCAACCTTGAGACCTCCAATATCGGGAGGGGGCGTGGTTGGGGCGGGGGGCGTGGCTAAGGGCGTGGTTAAGAGGAGAGTATATTTACAGCTAGAATTCACCAAATCAAGTATTTCATATATATATATATATATATATATATATATATATATATATATATATATATATATATATATATATATATATATATATATATATATATATATATATATATATGTATGTATGAAATTCTTGACTTTCAGTGAATTCTAGCTACATATATATATATATATGTATATATATATTTTATTTTTTATTTTATTATACATATAAATAAAAGACATACTTGAATTTCAGTGTTCTGCAGGCTATCCAGTAGGTGGCAGTATTGTCCTGTTTAAGAGTGTCACAACATTGCCGTTTACGGCAGACGAACTGCTTTACGGTAGACTAAACGTGACTGCTGGTGTTGTGTGTTGTTACCGCGCTGGGAGGACGTTAATGAAACTGCCTAACAATAAACCCACATAAGAAACCAAGAACTCTCTCTCCTTGTTGTGCACTCTACTCTCTAAAAGCTGTAGATGTTATGACGTCATTGGGCAGGCAAGCTGCTGGGAAAGCGGACATGAGAACGGCTGTCCCCACTCAGGTCCGCATTGAGCTGGAGGGGGCGTGGCCTCCAGCTCCGGCTGAATACCGGGAGTTTGTCGGGAGAAAATCTCTGCCGGGAGGTTGTCGGGAGAGGCGCTGAATACCGGGATTCTCTCGCTAAAAATGGGAGGGTTGGCAAGTATGATTGTCGTTGAAGACGACTGGGTCTGGACGACGAAACCCGTCCGCCATTAGGGATCGGCGTGTACACCGCATGGCAGGAAAAAAATCTCCGGCGGCAAATTTTAGTACAAAAAGTACTCACAGGCGATAAGTTTGTCCGCTACTCTGACACCATGTTGTTGTTTGTGGTTACCAGTAGGAAGAACCATGCCGAGTTGCAGGAATAACTTGGCTTTAATAAAGACTTCAGGAGGACAGCAATTTTACATACGCACTGCATGAGAGAGTGGCAATAACTGATTTCCTGATGTGCACACCCTGGTGGTGTGTTCGAAAATTACAACAACAAAACAGTCATTTTACCAAATGATCTACACCAGGGGTGTCAAACATACGGCCCGAGGGCCGGATCAGGCTTTATCCGGCCCGCGGGATGAGTTTGCTAAGTGAAATAATGAGCCAAAATTTTTGAATGAAAGAAACTGCTGTTCTAAATGTGTCCACTGGATGTCGCAATAGCAATTCTTTGTATCTTTGTAGATTATGCTACATATGTAAAACAAAAATAAACCACTCGATGTTAGTGCACCAGTCGAGGAAAATGAGCAAACTACATAAATAACATCCTAATTGATTTTGATATTATTTTTTTATCTTGATAGATTGAAAATTAACACCAAAGAGTTGAACGTTTATCACACAATTTATTCAGAAAGTATAAATAGCAACAAATAAAGATAGAATACTATTAACCACAACATGTAAGTGTAAAAAAACAAAACAACAACATTATGATTCGTACATTTTCAGAATGTGCTTGTTCTACTTTTAAACAAAGAAAACAATCTGAAGTTGTCTTTATTTTTTAAGTTATCGTGCCATAATTTTACCAGTCCGGCCCACTTGGGAGTTGATTTTTCTCCATGTGGCCCCGGATCTAAAATGAGTTTGACACCCCTGATCTACACAGAGTAATCATTTGACTTTCTAAAGGTTTTGAACTAAAACAACTAAGTAGCTTGAAAAAATGTTTCTGTGTTTTTCCTCGATGTTTGCCCTTTTTCTGGTTTGAACAACAGCCATGGAAAAAGTCTGTGCACGTGCTTGTATATATATATTTTTTATTTTCAAACAGTAGTTGTCCATTATTTGATGTTAGATACTTTTACTAACCATTGTTTTAAAATAAGATTAAATTGCCTTTATTTTGGGGGAAAAAATGATGTGGAGTAGGAAACGGAAGTTGCGGACTTCTTGCGCATGCGCAAATGTACTTGAAGCCAAGCAAAAAGACGAAGACCGCATGCTATGGTTGTTCGGAGATTCTTCGAATTCACGTTCTTAAAGTTATATGATTCACAGCAAATATAGCAACAAATATCTCAATTGGTATTTTCCAAAGCCACGAAACGTGCATTGAGTTTGGAGCGATATCTGAAGTGAAGATTGAAGACGTGATAGAAGATGGACGACTACTGCTATGCTAAGATGGCGACGTCCGCTAAAAGAGAACATGAAAGAGAATCAGCGCCACCAACTTCCAGCAAATCACCAACGGAGATAAAGACGAAAGATGAAGGTGAGTGACTTGAAGTTTTGTCATTTGAAAACAATTTCAAGCCCTTAAAGTCGAAATTAGCCGGCTTTGTTGAAGAATGTAAAGAAAGAGCCGCCATGATTGTTAGCTTGAAGAAGGCAGTGGAGTTCACATCAGAGGAGATGAAAGAATGCAAAAGTCAAATGAAGAAAGTGGAAGAGCAAAACAAGCGCTTCCCATGTTTGGCAAACGCCACATTTCAAATATTTAGCTCGCATTACTAAGCTAAGTTATTCATGGAGTCCATCAAGTTATGGGTGAGGGCCGACATCCGGGCAACTGAGCTACATACGGGTTCTTCGAGCCATAGCAACCAGACTGGCGTTGAAAACAAACCGTTGCCATTACTCTTTAACCTGTCGACCTACGCTGGTTAAACCCGTCATTCTGCCTCCAAAATGCCGAAAAACTGTGTTGTTTTTGGTTGTGCTAACCACAACTGGAAACAGGGAAAACAAAGGTTGTATTTTGTTCTGCCAAAGCGTGATAAAAGCCCACAGAGACGAGACAAATGGCTCGCAGCTTTACACCGGGAAAACGAGGACGGTTCTCACTGGAGTCCCCCAAAGTCCCGGGTCGTGTGTTCGGATCACTTTGTTTCTGGTAAATATAAGGAACAAAAATCCACCTTCTTAACCACAACTTGGCTATACCGTCCATGCTAATGTTGTACTTGTTGAATTTGTACCTTATAACGTTCGACAGCTGAAGTTGTTGTACAAAAATAACATGCGGTATATACTATATAGTCTATAGCCTGTATAGGCTATTATCTAAAACCGGTTTCGTTTAAATTTGAATCGGCTTTCTATAGATATGAAATAATATACCTGGTGCGCTTGTGAGGTAGACATATAGATTTCCAAATTCCATGTCCAGCCATTGTGTCGGATTATCAGTCCACGCATCTGCTGGAAGGCGGTAAGGGCAGTCGTTTAATCCAACTACAGAACATTTTAACTCGTATCTTAACCTAGCCTCCCTGGAAAGACTATTTACATAATCATACGCCATTTAGAACAGTTTAAAATGCCGTGAAACCTCGTTAAATGCTTTTTCTGTCAATGCTGTGTTCGCTGTGAGCTGGTTTGTTTTCAACGAATTCAATATGGCGACCGGCTGCTAGGGGATTGGTAGGCGGAAGTGACGTAGGTCCGCCCTCGCCCATTGGATGGATGTTAGAGTGGACATAACAGCCACTATCTCTAAGTCATCCTCCATCTTGTAAACACTGTAGCAGCTAGTGAAAGATTAAAATGATGTTGTTGCGCCAGGATTTGATTTTGAGCATTTTTTAATTGTATTTCCTAGTTCTTAGTAGGGCTGGACAATTAATCCCATTTTAATCTCAACTTCATTTAAGACATGACACGATCATAAACATGTTATTGTAAAAAAAAGAAAAGAAAAAAAGATGAACAGCCCGCGGAACGTGCATGCAAATTCTTGAGCCTGTAACGGTTAAAGGGATGAGTGAGTGTATGATTGAAAAAAAGACCATGTCTACTAGAATGTGCTACTTTTTATTTGACACAGTGCTAGTATGTCTAATCAGTAGGGGTGTAACGGTACACAACAATTTTGGTTCGGTACGTACCTCGGTTTAGAGGTCACGGTTCGGTTCATTTTCGGTACAGTAAGAAAACAACAAAATATAAATTTTTGGGTTATTTATTTACCAAATTTGTAAACAATGGCTTTATCCTTTTAACATTGGGAACACTATAATAATTCTTCCCACGTTAATCAACATTAAACTGCCTCAAGTTGTTGCTCTGATTAAATAAAATGACACAATTTTTCTTCTACATATAAAAAGTGCAACATTAAACCGTTTCAAGTCAACTCATCATGCTTAATTTATTACAGCATTTGGGAAGCCTGTAGTTGATTTTTATTATGTAAATGTTATATTTTTATCAACATGTGATAGCAGGGACCCTGCCATTCAAAACTAGGCTGCTCCATTACTAATGATTAATGTAACTATAGCACATTTTTTAAGCTTCTCAGGTGTAATTCTTTCCCATTCTTGCTTGATGTACAGCTTAAGTTGTTCAACAGTCCGGGCGTCTCCGTTGTGGTATTTTAAGCTTCATAATGCACTACACATTTTCAATGGGAGACAGGTCTGGACTACAGGCAGGCCAGTCTAGTACCCGCACTCTTTTACTATGAAGCCACGTTGATGTAACACGTGGCTTGGCATTGTCTTGCTGAAATAAGCAGGGGCGTCCATGGTAACGTTGCTTGGATGGCAACATATGTTGCTCCAAAACCTGTATGTACCTTTCAGCATTAATGGTGCCTTCACATATGTGTAAGTTACCCATGCCTTGGGCACTAATACACCCCCATACCATCACACACGCTGGCTTTTCAACTTTGCGTCTATAACAATCCGGATGGTTCTTTTCCTCTTTGGTCCGGAGGACACGACGTCCACAGTTTCCAAAAACAATTTGTGGCCAGCTATTAAGTCGTCTGTTTTCATCGCAAAATTCCACAGTATTAATTAAATAGTAATTCCACAGTATATAGGTGGGAAGCTGTGTATTAGCGGCTGGCTGCAGCAACACAACCAGGAGGACTTTGAGTTGGATAGCAGACGCGCTACCGTGAGTACGCAGCTTTGGCTTCCAAACATTTGATCGCTTGCCCGTACGTGCGTGCCGCTATGTGCATGTCACGTACGTGACTTTGGGGAAATATATGTGCTGTATGAACTTTACGGAGGTGAACGGTACTTTGGGCTGTGGGATTGAGTGTGTTGTGCGGGTGTTTGATTTGTATTGGTGGGTTATATGGACGGGAGGGGGGAGGTGTTTGTTATGTGGATTAATGTGTGGCATATTAGATATAAGCCTGGTTGTGTTGTGGCTAATAGAGTATATATATGTCTTGTGTTTATTTACTGTTTTAGCATGGTAGATGTCCGCTTGTGCCCCGTGGAAATGATAAATAAAGTGAGCAAGTTGTAACTAATCGACGGCCTCGTCCTTCCGACCAAAGAGCGGAGCTTTATGGACCCAGTGTTACCCCCGACACAACATGGGCCCTGGAGGGAACGTCTCCCCTGCGCTCCTCGACCACGGTCTGGGAGCCCACAAACAGGAAAGGTGTAAAGCAACCCTTGCAGAGCGGCGGCTCCCTGTTTAAAGTGTCACCTTTATTGTTAGTTTAGAAGCCCAAATACCTCCATATTGCACTCCACGCACCCTCTTTATTAACCAGTAGAATTGTCCTTTGTTGCCTTTCTTCCTCTCCACCATGTTATTGCTTGTATGCACTTTGTGTGTGCGTTTTGACACACTCAACATCATGCGCCTCGGCTCTGTAGTCACCGCCTCACAGCAGCATTCAGGTGAAAGAACGGTACCGGTACTTTTCAAAGGTGCTATAGTACCGATTTCAATTGATTAGTACCACGATACTTTATTAGTCGCAGTATACTGTACAACCCTACTACACACACATACAGTACATAGAAGAAAGTGTGTTTTTGTTGTTTGTGTCTTGCAGACGTCCAGCAGCTGATCGGTAATCCAGAAGAAGTTTCCCCTCAGTTAGGGGGGAGCTCCACTTTGAAGCAGGAGACTCCACAACCACCCTGCATTAAAAAGGAAGAGGAGGAACTCTGCATCACTCAGGAGGGAGAGTGTCTTCTAGGACGAGAGGAAGCTGATTACACCAAGTTTCCACTGAGTATTCTCTCTGTGAAGACTGAAGATGATGAAGAGAAACCAAAAGTAGACAACCTCTTAGCTCCACTATCAGATAGTGAGGCTGAAGACGAGATTGAAGTAACTTTGAGCAGCGATACAGACTGTGAAGGTGATATGAGGACTCACACTGACAACAAACACTCTGAATGCTCTACAAAGAAGAGAGGTAAAACATGTTTGAGCTGCTCAGTTTGTGCTGAAAGTTTTACTAAAAAGAGCAGTTTGACTCTACACATGAGAACACACACAGGTGAAAAACCCTTTAATTGTTCAGTTTGTGGCAACAGCTTTTCTGGAAATGGCTCATTGACTCAACACATGAGAACACACACAGGTGAAAAAACATTTAAGTGTTCAGTTTGTGGCAACAGCTTTTCTCAAAATAGAAAGTTGACTCGACACATGAGAACACACACAGGTAAAAAACCCTTTAATTGTTCAGTTTGTGACAAAAGCTTTTTTAATAAGAGCATTTTGACTCAACACATGAGAACACACACAGGTGAAAAACCCTTCAATTGTTCAGTTTGTGGCAAAAGCTTTTCTCAAAATAGCATCTTGACTCAACACATGAGAACACACACAGGTGAAAAAACATTTAAGTGTTCAGTTTGTGGCAAACGCTTTTTTAATAAGAGCATTTTGACTCAACACATGAGAACACACACAGGTGAAAAACCCTTTAATTGTTCAGTTTGTGGCAACAGCTTTTCTATTAAGAGCATTTTGACTCGACACATGAGAACACACACAGGTGAAAAAACATTAAAGTGTTCAGTTTGTGGCAAAAGCTTTTATTTTAAGAGCATTTTGACTAAACACATGAGAACACACACAGGTGAAAAACCCTTCAATTGTTCAGTTTGTGGCAAAAGCTTTTCTCAAAATAGCAATTTGACTCAACACATGAGAACGCACACAGGTGAAAAAACATTTAAGTGTTCAGTTTGTGGCAAACGCTTTTTTAATAAGAGCATTTTGACTCAACACATGAGAACACACACAGGTGAAAAACCCTTTAATTGTTCAGTTTGTGGCAACAGCTTTTCTATTAAGAGCATTTTGACTCGACACATGAGAACACACACAGGTGAAAAAACATTAAAGTGTTCAGTTTGTGGCAAAAGCTTTTATTTTAAGAGCATTTTGACTAAACACATGAGAACACACACAGGTGAAAAACCATTTAGTTGTTCAGTTTGTGGCAAAAGCTTTTCTATTAAGAGCAATTTGACTCCACACATGAGAACACACACAGGTGAAAAAACATTTAAGTGTTCAGTTTGTAGCAAAAGCTTTTCTTTTAAGAGCAGTTTGACTAAACACATGAGAACACACACAGGTGAAAAACCCTTTAATTGTTCAGTTTGTGGCAACAGCTTTTCCCAAAATAGCCATTTGACTAAACACATGACAACACACACTGGTGAAAAACCCTTTAAGTGTTCAGTTTGTGGCAAAAGCTTTTCTATTAAGAGCAGTTTGACTAAACACATGAGGACACACACAGGTGAAAAACCCTTTAATTGTTCAGTTTGTGGCAACAGCTTTTCTCAAAATAGCCATTTGACTCGACACATGAGAACACACACAGGTGAAAAAACATTTAAGTGTTCAGTTTGTGGCAAAAGCTTTCCTCATAAGAACTCTTTGTGGCGACACATGAGAACACACGCTGGAGAAAAACCATTTAGTTGTTCAGTGTGCTGTAAAAGGTTCCCACATAATGCAGACGCAGTAAAACACATAAGAACACACAAGGGAAAATAACCAATTAGCTGTTTAGTTTGTGGTATGTTGCTCATATGTGGTGACATCCACCCTACCCAGGACCTCCTCACTGCTTCTTTCACAAATATCTGAGGTATTCATACAAACTTGGATTATTTGGAGCATAATCTTATCCACTCATGACCCCATGTCTTCTCTGTATCTGAAACATTGCTGAACAGTAAGATAGATGATGCTTCAAGTGCTTGGTTACTCCTTCTTCAGTCCAGGGACCTCATGTGTCAAGTTTGTGCACGCTCAAAAACCTGCACTACACCCTTTTTCACTGCAAAGTTGAGATGTATCAAAACTGACGTTGACGCATAAGTGATGCTGGGTAACTGTTTGCATAACCAAGTGCCAACTTTTACTCCTCAGACTGGTTGATGTGCAAATCAGAGACATATGAACAATTAACCCCCAACACCCACAACCCAACCCCCACCTCCCTCGACATTCGGGCATAACAGGTTCAATCCGGCCCGCGAGATGAGTTTGCAAAGTGTAAAATTCAGCTGTATTTTTAATGAAAGAAACTGCTGTTCTAAATGTGTCCACTGGATGTCACAATAGCAATTCTGTTAGGCAAGCAAATAGCATAGCAAGTATACCAAGCAAGAGGTAGACGGTAAAGCGGGGCTGTGACTCCTCCCCCTCCACCCAACGTAAAACAGGAGTAAAATAAGCAATCAGTAACCCCACTTAAAATGCAGCATGAGACACTGCACACTGATATAGTTCTGTGAAAATGATTGTCTTCTGTGCAAATGTAAAGAAAGTGAACAGTGTGTGATTTACTGCAATACTGTCAGTCTTTTCACTTTTTATTTGTGCTTTGTTGAAATTGTTCACACATTGCACAGCTTTTATTTTTCTATCAATACACATTATGTCTAGAAGACAGGAAGTAACTCAACACTCTTGAAAAGTTTCTACCTCAGTGTGTATGGTTTGTTGGGTGTTTTTGAAAATGCACCATTTTTTTCCCTCAGAATTTTTAACTAACTTGAAGTGTTTTGTCAAGAGGATTATTTGTGATGTGTACATTTTCCGAATGTGATCGTTCTATTTTGGGTTGAAGTAAAATAAAGAAAACAATCTGTCGTATTTTGAAGTTATCATGCCATGACTTTACCCGTCCCGCCCACGTGGAAATAGATTTTCCTCCATGCGGCCCCTGAGCTAGAATGAGTTTGAAACCCCTGCTGTAATCAAGATTCAAGTTGCTTTATTATTGTTCATTCTTTAACATGTACAAGACATATGAGAACTGAAATGTCATTTTCGGCACAGTCCCACTAAGAGCTGACATACGTTACAGGGGAACAAGACTGGACCGCCAACGGATCGCCACTTACAGTGTTCCTTAGAAAAGGTGGGAAAAAGGTGATATTGGGAAAGGGGGGGGGGGGGGACAGATTAAGGCTGGACCCTCGGGAGGGGGGTCCAGCCTTAGTCCAAGGAAAAAACCTCACATAGCATAGCACACGTAAACATGTTACATATAATCACAACAACACGGGGGGGGGGGGGGGGGGGGGGGGATTTGGGGCCCTGGAGGCCGGCCTGCTGCTATAAAGCAGGGCTTTCTGCTCGTGTGTGATTAGCACTACAGTTAGAGCCACCTATCGCTAGGTAGAAATGAGCCGTTTCACCAACATTTTTATGTGAAACCATATTACTAAATGTTGTTGTTTGTGGTTACCAGTAGGAGGAACCATGCCGAGTTGCAGGAATAACTTGGCTTTAATAAAGACTTCAGGAGGACAGCAATTTTACATACGCACTGCATGAGAGAGTGGTAATAAGTGATTTCCTGATGTGCACACCCTGGTGGTGTGTTCAAAAATTACAACAACAAAACAGTCATTTTACCAAATGATCTACATCCTTCCCTTTTAGTTAGGAGTCCTTCATAAATATGTAACTGAGATTAAATCTCTTTAACTGTGTAGGGTGAGTACAAACAATTAACTATCTGTATAAAATATCTAAACACATCACAGAACAGGTAGAAAAAATACTCTCTCTCAAAATAAATCACTCGTACATTTTTCTTTTCTTACTGCACGTACTTTGGATTGGGTCTACACACTCGACCTGCGCGTGTTGTGTCAGTCTGCGTCGTGAATCTGGGTCGAATTGGTGATGCACTTTCCGTTTGCCTAATCGATGTCTCTTCTCTCAGTGGTGTGGGAGGGACTAAGTCCACCATGGTATGTCTACCATCCTGAGTCTGCTTCGTCGTTCTGGAGCGGTGTTGGTGGTCGTTCTTGAACCGGGAGGATGTGGCGACGATTCCTCCTGTATGTTCTCCCATTGGATTGGATGATGTAGGAACGTGGCTCTTCGCACGACTTTTCCACTATTCCAAGTCGGTCATGTCCAGCAGGAGTTTGCATACGGATCACTTGCCCTTCTGCCAAGGGACTCAGTGGGCGACTTGACTTGTCGTAGTGACGTTTCACCGTAGTTCTCTTGTCGACTAGTCGAGCTTGTACTTGTCTTGAGTCTTTTGCTGTTGGCTGTAGTAGTCTGGTACACACTGGGGTAGCTGCACGCGTTGGTCTTGACATTAACCGTTCGGCAGGGGAACCAAGGTCTGCATCTCGGGGAATGTTTCTGAGGTTAAGGAGGTTTAGGAAGACATCAGTTTTGTCCCAGTGGGATTCTCCATCAGTTGCTTGGCACTCCTGACAGCTCTTTCCGCGAGTCCATTCGACTGGGGAAACTCTGGGCTGCTGGTGGTGTGGATGAAGTCCCACTCCTCAGCAAACTTCCTGAATTGCTCACACTTGTACTGTCTTGCATTGTCAGATAGCAGTGTGTGTGGTGTACCATGCACTGAAAAATGTCTTTTCAATTTGGAAATGAAAGCTGTTGCTGTGATGTTTTGTAGAAGGTCCATTTCAAACCATCCATAATAGGAATCCACTGGCACCTGGTAGTGTTGTCCACGCCATTCAAAAATGTCTGTAGCAACTGTGGACCACGGAAGGTCTGGAACTGGATGGAGATGGAGCGGTTCTTTCTGCTGATGTGGTTTTGTGCTGTTGCACAGTGCAAGAAAGTAGTTCTTCAGTGATGTCTCGTGACATTAATGGCCAAAAGATGATACCTCTTGCTCTGCGTTTGGTCGCTTCAATACCTGGCTGACCTTTATGTACAATCTTAATGAACTCTTTTTGTAGTGACCGGGGAATAACTGCTTTCTGCCCTTTCATGACGATTCCATCTTCCACAGTGAGTTCGTCTCTGTAGGGGAAGAAAACTTCAATGGCAGGCTGCAGCTGAGTCTGTCTGGCAGGCCATCCACGCTGGATAACTGCATTGAGAGCCTGCAATACTTCATCCTCCTCCGTGTGTTTCTTGAGCTCTTCCAGGCGGGCTGTAGAAATGTAGCTCACCGACATGACGTCGAAAGAACCACTATCAGATGGGCTCTCACTGTCTGTTGCATTAGGGGCTCTTGAAAGAGTGTCAGCTAAGTACATGTGCTTTCCTTTTTTTGTAGACTAAGATTATGTCATAGCTTTGCAGGCGTAGCAGCATCCGCTGAAGACGGGCAGGGGCATTGTGAATTGGTTTCTTCAAGATAGTCACCAACGGTTGGTGGTCAGTTTCTACTATGGTGGGCTTGCCATATACATAGTCTCGGAACTTGGTGCACGCAAACACAACAGCTAGGAGCTCCTTCTCAATTTGAGCTTATTGAGTTGCTGTTTCTGTAAGGGTGCGGGATGCAAAGGCTACTGGCCTTCCATTTTGCATGCAAGCAGCTCCTAGTCCAAAACATGACGCGTCACAGGTCAGCGTCACTGGCCCTTTGACATGGTAGTAGGCCAATACTGGTGGAAAGGAGAGACATGCTTTCAGGCGGTCGAAAGCATCTTGGTGTTGCTGGAACCAGCACCATGCGGTCTCTTTGTGAGTCAGTTTCCTCAGTGGCATTGCGATGTCACTGAGGTTTGGAATGTACTTGCCAAGATAGTTGACCATTCCCAGGAAACGTTGAAGTGAAGTGACATCTGTGGGGACTGGCATCTCTGTGATAGCAGCGGTTTTGGAGGGGTCAGCTTTCAATCCTTTACTTGTGAAGATATGACCAACGTAGCATACTTGGTCAAGTCTAAACTTGCATTTCTGCGGGTTGAGTTTGAGGTTTATTTCCTTCACACGTTCAAGCACTTTTTTTTAGGTTGGCGTCGTGCTCCGCCACATCGCGGCCTCCGATGATGATGTCATCGACAATGACTGAGCATGGATATCCAGTAAAGAGTTGATCCATTGTGCGCTGGAATACCTCGCTTGCAGAGTTAATACCGAAAGGCATGCGAAGGAATCTGTAACGTCCAAAAGGAGTACTGAATGTTGTCTTCATTGAGGACTTCTTGTCCAGGCGGATCTGCCAGAATGAGTTTTTTGCGTCTGGCACTGAAAACACTGTCGCACCTGACATTTGTGCTGCTACCTCCTCCACGCTTCTCATGGGGTGGTGGGGCCGTTTTAGTGCTTCATTTAAATCTTTGGGGTTGATGCATAATCTGATTTCTGATTTGCCTTTCTTGTGCGCAGTGACCATGGATGACACCCAATCTGTTGGTTCGGTGACTGAAGTAATAACGCCTATGCGTTCAAGTTCAGCTTTCACACAATCTTGCATCACTACGGGGATGCGGTGGGCCGTCCTAACAACAGGCGGCACATTGGGGTCCTCTGTCATCGTGTAGACAACTGGTAGTTCTCCGAGCTCTTCACTGAAAATATCTTGGTATCGTGTGAGGATCCGTGCGCTGAACTCTCCAGTGTTCTCTGTGGGGACAGACATCAACTCGACTAGCCCCACACGCAGGCATGCACGGAAGCCCAACAGCGATGTCACATTTTTATCCACTATGAAAAATGTCAGTAAGTGGCGCTGTCCCTTTAAAAAGCATGTCAGTGTAGCTTCACCTTGTCTCGATTTTGGCTCCTCCGTAAGCAACCAAATTTGTGCTTTTGTGTTGTTTGGCGAGTTTCACGCCCGCATTTAGCACCTGTATCCACTTTCATTTCGGTTGGCACGTCATTTATGCACACTGTGACAAATCCTTCATCTTGGTCTCTTTGTTGTGGATTTACAGTGTCAACACAATTTTCCATTTCCAAGCCATCCACATAGAATGTGTCATTTTCACTTTGGCTGTGTTGATCCATGGTCACATCATGCACAGACTGTCCATAGCGCTTGTTTGTGGTAAACTTGGACTGGCTCTGTGGCTTTGACTTGCAGCACTTTTTGTAGTGATTTTGTTTCATGCAGTTGTGACATTGTTGTCCAAACGCCGGACACATTCCCCTTTTTGCTGTGTGACTCCCTCCACAATTGTTACACTTTGTGATAGTCTGGGCAATTTTCTGGAATGTGCCTTTAAATTGCTTGTATTGTGTGGGTTTAATCTCATCAACATTGGTAGCTTGTGTAGCCAATGTTTTGATATTTTCCTCTGTCATTTCGTGAATGCGGCCGATTGAGATTGCCTTGGCAAGAGTCAATTCACTGTCCCTCAGTAATGTCTTTCTCAGAGAGTCGTTTGTGATGCCACACACAAATTTGTCACATATGAGTTCGTCCGTTAGATCTCCAAATTGACATGTTTTAGCTTTAATCTTTAAATCACTGATGAATGATTCCATGCTCTCCCCATGCTTTTGAATTCTCGAATGGAACTTGTCCCTTTCCAATGTTTTCCAATGTTTTGTTCGTTCGCGAATTGCACATTTCTCTGAACTTCCTCTTCAGGCACTCGGGATCTTCCCGCGACTCCGCAGGAGCGAGAATAGCACCGCCCTCTCAGGCGGCACGGACCTCTGGCGCGTACGCAAACGAGCGCTCCCTCTCAATCGCTTGTGGACCAGCGAGGTTTAATAGGATGTATGTGTAGTGAGTCTCATTCTGCGTTGTGTACTTTTTTAAAATAAAAGACACTTCACCATGCCGTCGGTTCAGTATAGGGCGGCAACAACTAATCGATTAAAATCGATTACCAAAATAGTTGGCGATTAATTTAATCATCGATTCGTTGGAACTATGCTATGCGCATGCGCGGAGGCTTTTTTTGTGGGTTTTTTGGGGGGGGTTTTTTTGTTATTTTTTTGTTGTTTTTTTTTGTTTTATAAACCTTAATTTATAAACTGCAACATTTACAAACAGCTGAGGAACAATAATCAAAATAAGTACAAAAACAGTACAAAACAGCGCCAAGGCGGCGGTGAGGCTACGTCTCATGAGGTGGCGTAAGCTAGCCAATGATGTGGTCATGTGCAGCTCACGTGACGACGGCGTCTCCTTTGCTGGAAAAATTAGAAAAATGGCGCAGGAAAACACTACCGATAGTTTAGCGGAGAAACATTTTGAGGTTATTGCTTCAATGGAGAAAAGTGTATGACCTAAGTCGTCAAAGGTGTGGGAACACTTCGCTTTAAAGACTTCATAGAAGACCGTTTCCTGCAAAATGGCACGGAAGTACAACATTGCTTCAAGAGCACCTGAAGAGGAAACATGTTGTAGCCATGGATGAAGGGAGGAACTCACAGTACGTAACTTTTTAAGTCCATAGCTTTTTTGTGAGTAACGTTAAAGTTATGCCTTTGTTGCAACGCGGGGCTGATAATGTGTCTCCGGCACATTTGACTCCGTTTTGAGAGAGAAAACGCACGGTTACCAATTTGGAAATAAACGTAACAGACAGAAATATCTCAGGTTGGTTTCATAATGGATCAATGTAGCCGGGCCGATAAAGCTATATAAGTATATTTAGATTTGAGTGACGCTTTAGTACAACTAAACGTTATGAAGGTGCTGGAATATTTCATGCTATTATTCAGAGGCAGCCTGAAATGAATCCTTTATTATTCACAACAGAAACGTGTACAATATCTGATTCAGTTCTGATGAATTACATTTCTGTGTTATTATTGGTGTATGCTGCACCCCCTATGTCCACAACATGGTGCCAGTATGCTGGGTTTTTTCAATAAAATACTGGAAAGGATAGAAATGTAGTTTGTCTCTTTTATCCGATTATTAATTGATTAATCGAAGTAATAATCAACAGATTAATCGATTATCAAATTAATCGTTAGTTGCAGCCCTAGTTCAGTATTTATTGATAACCTGTGTTGGAAACATGAAACACACACACACAGGTTTCAACTTTCTGGCGGAGTGATATCTGCTCCTTCTCATTCAAAAGTCCGAAGGAAGAGGAAGTAACAAACATTCATTCATATAAAAATAATAATAAATTAAATTACAATAACAAAAACGTTTTATCACAAAATAATAATAATGCACAAATCCACATACCTGTGTTGGAAACATGAAACACACACACACAGGTTTCAACTTTCTGGCGGAGTGATATCTGCTCCTGTGTGATGTAAATACCACGTGTAAATACTACCAAACAATTCACACAGTCGACGCTCTACTTCTAAATAAACGAAATTGTGCATAAAAATGACTCAAAACAACACATCACTTGTACACACAACATTATTGGGTTAACTTTTAAAGTATCTACAAACATTTAGGAAGAATATTTACAATATGAAGAAACACGGAGCAGTGAAGAACTATTACCTTGTACTCAAAAGTCAGAGGGAAGAGGAAGTAAAGCAATCGAAAAAACAGCAAAGACACTTCCTGCACCGGACATCCGGTTCTTCAAAATAAAAGCGATACTTCAAAATAAAATATAACACCCTGTCTAGTTCATAATATAGCGCAACAACATCACACTATTACATATGCACGGGTCTTCGCGGGCTTGTCCGAGTGAGCAGCAGCAATGAAAATGTCATATTCTTGCTCGAAAATGTGCCAGTTCTCCGCGACATTGTCATCATACCTTGCCAACCTTGAGACCTCCAATATCGGGAGGGGGCGTGGTTGGGGCGGGGGGCGTGGCTAAGGGCGTGGTTAAGAGGAGAGTATATTTACAGCTAGAATTCACATAATCAAGTATTTCATATATATATTATATATATATATATGTATGTATGAAATACTTGACTTTCAGTGAATTCTAGCTACATATATATATATATATATATATATATATATATATATATATATATATATATATATATATATGTATATATATATTTTATTTTTTATTTTATTATACATATAAATAAAAGACATACTTGAATTTCAGTGTTCTGCAGGCTATCCAGTAGGTGGCAGTATTGTCCTGTTTAAGAGTGTCACAACATTGCTGTTTACGGCAGACGAACTGCTTTACGGTAGACTAAACGTGACTGCTGGTGTTGTGTGTTGTTACCGCGCTGGGAGGACGTTAATGAAACTGCCTAACAATAAACCCACATAAGAAACCAAGAACTCTCTCTCCTTGTTGTGCACTCTACTCTCTAAAAGCTGTAGATGTTATGACGTCATTGGGCAGGCAAGCTGCTGGGAAAGCGGACGTGAGAACGGCTGTCCCCACTCAGGTCCGCATTGAGCTGGAGGGGGCGTGGCCTCCAGCTCCGGCTGAATACCAGGAGTTTGTCGGGAGAAAATCTCTGCCGGGAGGTTGTCGGGAGAGGCGCTGAATACCGGGATTCTCTCGCTAAAAATGGGAGGGTTGGCAAGTATGATTGTCGTTGAAGACGACTGGGTCTGGACGACGAAACCCGTCCGCCATTAGGGATCGGCGTGTACACCGCACGGCAGGAAAAAAATCTCCGGCGGCAAATTTTAGTACAAAAAGTACTCACAGGCGAGAAGTTTGTCCGCTACTCTGACACCATGTTGTTGTTTGTGGTTACCAGTAGGAAGAACCATGCCGAGTTGCAGGAATAACTTGGCTTTAATAAAGACTTCAGGAGGACAGCAATTTTACATACACACTGCATGAGTGGTAATAACTGATTTCCTGATGTGCACACCCTGGTGGTGTGTTCGAAAATTACAACAACAAAACAGTCATTTTACCAAATGATCTACACAGAGTAATCATTTGACTTTCTAAAGGTTTTTAACTAAAACAACAAAGTAGCTTGAAAAAATGTTTATGTGTTTTTCCTCGATGTTTGCCCTTTTTCTGTTTGAACAACAGCCATGGAAAAAGTCTGTGCACGTGCTTGTATCAATCAATCAATCAATGTTTATTTATATAGCCCTAAATCACAAGTGTCTCAAAGGGCTGTACAAGCCACAACGACATCCTCGGTACAGAGCCCACATACGGGCAAGGAAAACTCACCCCAGTGGGACGTCAATGTGAATGACTATGAGAAACCTTGGAAAGGACCGCATATGTGGGTAACCCCCCCCCCCCCCCCCCCCCCCCCCCCCCCCCTCTGGAGGAGACCGAAAGCAATGGATGTCGAGTGGGTCTGACATAATATTGTGAAAGTCCAACACATATATATATATTTTTTATTTTTAAACAGTAGTTGTCCATTATTTGATGTTAGATACTTTTAATAACCATTGTTTTAAAATAAGATTAAATTTCCTTTATTTTGGGGGAAAAAATGAGGTGGAGTAGGAAACGAAGTTACGGACTTCTTGCGCATGCGCAAATGTACTTGAAGCCAAGCAAAAAGAGAAGACCGCATGCTATGGTTGTTCGGAGATTCTTCGAATTCACGTTCTTAAAGTTACATGATTCACAGCAAATATAGCAACAAATATCTCAATTGGTATTTTCCAAAGCCACGAAACGTGCATTGAGTTTGGAGCGATATCTGAAGTGAAGATTGAAGACGTGATAGAAGATGGACGACTACTGCTATGCTAAGATGGGCGACGTCCGCTAAAAGAGAACATGAAAGAGAATCAGCGCCACCAACTTCCAGCAAATCACCAACGGAGGAAAAGACGAAAGATGAAGGTGAGTGACTTGAAGTTTTGTCCTTTGAAAACTATTTCAAGCCCTTAAAATCGAAATTAGCCGGCTTTGTTGAAGAATGTAAAGAAAGAGCCGCCATGATTGTTAGCTTGAAGAAGGCAGTGGAGTTCACATCAGAGGAGATGAAAGAATGCAAAAGTCAAATGAAGAAAGTGGAAGAGCAAAACAAGCGCTTCCCATGTTTGGAAAACGCCACATTTAAAATATTTAGCTCGCATTACTAAGCTAAGTTATTCATGGAGTCCATCAAGTTATGGGCTAGGGCCGACATCCGGGCAACTGAGCTACATACGGGTTCTTCGAGCCATAGCAACCAGACTGGCGTTGAAAACAAACCGTTGCCATTACTCTTTAACCTGTCGACCTACGCTGGTTAAACCCGTCATTCTGCCTCCAAAATGCCGAAAAACTGTGCTGGAAACAGGGAAAACAAAGGTTGTATTTTGTTCTGCCAAAGCGTGATAAAAGCCCACAGAGACGAGACAAATGGCTCGCAGCTTTACACCGGGAAAACGAGGACGGTTCTCACTGGAGTCCCCCAAAGTCCCGGGTCGTGTGTTCGGATCACTTCGTTTCTGGTAAATATAAGGAACAAAAATCCACCTTCTTAACCACAACTTGGCTATACCGTCCGTGCTAATGTTGTACTTGTTGAATTTGTACCTTATAACGTTCGACAGCTGAAGTTGTTGTACAAAAATAACATGCGGTATATACTATATAGTCTATAGCCTGTATAGGCTATTTTCGAAAACCGGTTTCGTTTAAATTTGAATCTGCTTTCTATAGATATGAAATAATATACCTGGTGCGCTTGTGAGGTAGACATATAGATTTCCAAATTCCATGTCCGGCCATCGTGTCGCATTATCAGTCCACGCATCTGCTGGAAGGCGGTAAGGGCAGTCGTTTAATCCAACTACAGAACATTTTAACTCGTATCTTAACCTAGCCTCCCTGGAAATACTATTTACATAATCATACGCCATTTAGAACAGTTTAAAATGCCGTGAAACCTCGTTAAATGCCTTTTCTGTCAATGCTGTGTTCGCTGTGAGCTGGTTTGTTTTCAACGAATTCAATATGGCGACCGGCTGCTAGGGGATTGGTAGGCGGAAGTGACGTAGGTCCGCCCTCGCCCATTGGATGGATGTTAGAGTGGACATAACAGCCACTATCTCTAAGTCATCCTCCATCTTGTAAACACTGTAGCAGCTAGTGAAAGATTAAAATGATGTTGTTGCGCCAGGATTTGATTTTGAGCATTTTTTAATTGTATTTCCTAGTTCTTAGTAGGGCTGGACAATTAATCCCATTTTAATCTCAACTTCATTTAAGACATGACACGATCATAAACATGTTATTGTAAAAAAAAGAAAAGAAAAAAAGAGCCCGCGGAACGTGCATGCAAATTCTTGAGCCTGTAACGGTTAAAGGGATGAGTGAGTGTATGATTGAAAAAAGACCATGTCTACTAGAATGTGCTACTTTTTATTTGACACAGTGCTAGTATGTCTAATCAGAAGGGGTGTAACGGTACACAACAATTTTGGTTCGGTACGTACCTCGGTTTAGAGGTCACGGTTCGGTTCATTTTCGGTACAGTAAGAAAACAACAAAATATACATTTTTGGGTTATTTATTTACCAAATTTGTAAACAATGGCTTTATCCTTTTAACATTGGGAACACTATAATAATTCTTCCCACGTTAATCAACATTAAACTGCCTCAAGTTGTTGCTCAGATTAAATAAAATGACACAACTTTTCTTCTACATATAAAAAGTGCAACATTAAACAGTTTCAAGTCAACTCATCATGCTTAATTTATTACAGCATTTGGGAAGCCTGTAGTTGATTTTTATTATGTAAATGTTATATTTTTATCAACATGTGATAGCAGGGACCCTGCCATTCAAAACTAGGCTGCTCCATTACTAATGATTAATGTAACTCTAGCACATTTTTTAAGCTTCTCAGGTGTAATTCTTTCCCATTCTTGCTTGATGTACAGCTTAAGTTGTTCAACAGTCCGGGGGTCTCCGTTGTGGTATTTTAGGCTTCATAATGCACTACACATTTTCAATGGGAGACAGGTCTGGACTACAGGCAGGCCAGTCTAGTACCCGCACTCTTTTACTATGAAGCCACGTTGATGTAACACGTGGCTTGGCATTGTCTTGCTGAAATAAGCAGGGGCGTCCATGATAACGTTGCTTGGATGGCAACATATGTTGCTCCAAAACCTGTATGTACCTTTCAGCATTAATGGTGCCTTCACATATGTGTAAGTTACCCATGCCTTGGGTACTAATACACCCCCATACCATCACACACGCTGGCTTTTCAACTTTGCGTCTATAACAATCCGGATGGTTCTTTTCCTCTTTGGTCCGGAGGACACGACGTCCACAGTTTCCAAAAACAATTTGTGGCCAGCTATTAAGTCGTCTGTTTTCATCGCAAAATTCCACAGTATTAATTAAATAGTAATTCCACAGTATATAGGTGGGAAGCTGTGTATTAGCGGCTGGCTGCAGCAACACAACCAGGAGGACTTTGAGTTGGATAGCAGACGCGCTACCGTGAGTACGCAGCTTTGGCTTCCAAACATTTGATCGCTTGCCCGTACGTGCGTGCCGCTATGTGCATGTCACGTACGTGACTTTGGGGAAATATATGTGCTGTATGAACTTTACGGAGGTGAACGGTACTTTGGGCTGTGGGATTGAGTGTGTTGTGCGGGTGTTTGATTTGTATTGGTGGGTTATATGGACGGGAGGGGGGAGGTGTTTGTTATGTGGATTAATTTGTGGCATATTAGATATAAGCCTGGTTGTGTTGTGGCTAATAGAGTATATATATGTCTTGTGTTTATTTACTGTTTTAGCATGGTGGATGTCCGCTTGTGCCCCGTGGAAATGATAAATAAAGTGAGCAAGTTGTAACTAATCGACGGCCTCGTCCTTCCGACCAAAGAGCGGAGCTTTATGGACCCAGTGTTACCCCCGACACAACATGGGCCCTGGAGGGAACGTCTCCCCTGCGCTCCTCGACCACGGTCTGGGAGCCCACAAACAGGAAAGGTGTAAAGCAACCCTTGCAGAGCGGCGGCTCCCTGTTTAAAGTGTCACCTTTATTGTTAGTTTAGAAGCCCAAATACCTCCATATTGCACTTCACGCACCCTCTTTATTAACCAGTAGAATTGTCCTTTGTTGCCTTTCTTCCTCTCCACCATGTTATTGCTTGTATGCACTTTGTGTGTGCGTTTTGACACACTCAACATCATGCGCCTCGGCTCTGTAGTCACCGCCGCACAGCAGCATTCAGATGAAAGAACGGTACCGGTACTTTTCAAAGGTGGTATAATACCGATTTCAATTGATTAGTACCACGATTCTTTATTAGTAGCAGTATACTGTACAACCCTACTACACACACATACAGTACATAGAAGAAAGTGTGTTTTTGTTGTTTGTGTCTTGCAGACGTCCAGCAGCTGATCGGTAATCCAGAAGAAGTTTCCCCTCAGTTAGGGGGGAGCTCCACTTTGAAGCAGGAGACTCCACAACCACCCTGCATTAAAAAGGAAGAGGAGGAACTCTGCATCACTCAGGAGGGAGAGTGTCTTCTAGGACGAGAGGAAGCTGATTACACCAAGTTTCCACTGAGTATTCTCTCTGTGAAGGCTGAAGATGATGAAGAGAAACCACAAGTAGACAACCTCTTAGCTCCACTATCAGATAGTGAGGCTGAAGACGAGGTTGAAGTAACTTTGAGCAGCGATAAAGACTGTGAAGGTGATATGAGGACTCACACCGACAACAAACACTCTGAATGCTCTACAAAGAAGAGAGGTAAAAAAAAAAGCTCTACAAAGAAGAGAGGTAAAACATGTTTGAGCTGCTCGGTTTGTGCTAAAAGTTTTACTAAAAAGAGCAGTTTGACTCAACACATGAGAACACACACAGGTGAAAAACCCTTTAATTGTTCAGTTTGTGGCAAAAGCTTTTCTCAAAATGGCAATTTGACTGAACACATGAGAACACACACAGGTGAAAATACATTTAATTGTTCAGTTTGTGGCAACAGCTTTAATCATAACAGCTCTTTGTGTCGACACATGAGAACACACATTGGAGAAAAAACATTTAATTGTTCAGTTTGTGGCAACAGCTTTCATCATATTAGCTCTTTGTGGCGACACATGAGAACACACGCAGGAGAAAAAACATTTAATTGTTCAGTTTGTGGCAAAAGCTTTAATCATAAGAGCTCTTTGTGTCGACACGTGAGAACACACGCTGGAGAAAAAACATTTAATTGTTCAGTTTGTGGCAAAAGCTTTAATCATAACAGGTCTTTGTGGCGACACATGAGAACACACACAGGAGAAAACACATTTAACTGTTCAGTTTGTGGCAAAAGCTTTCGTCATAACAGCTCTTTGTGGCGACACATGAGAACACACGCTGGAGAAAAACCATTTACTTGTTCAGTGTGATGTAAAAGGTTCCCACATAATGCAGACGCAGTAAAACACATAAGAACACACAAGGGAAAATAACCAATTAGCTGTTTAGTTTGTGGTATGTTGCTCATATGTGGTGACATCCACCCTACCCAGGACCTCCTCACTGCTTCTTTCACAAATGTCTGAGGTATTCATACAAACATGGATTATTTGGAGCATAATCTTATCCACTCATGACTCCATGTCTTCTCTGTATCTGAAACCTTCCTGAACAGTAAGATAGATGATGCTTCAAGTGCTTGGTTACTCCTTCTTCAGTCCAGGGACCTGGGGCCTCATGTGGACTAGGCTCAGTGCAAGTTGTTTTACTCTGTCCTCCACCCTGAGCCAGCCCACTTTGGAGAAGTGGGTAGGAGTGAGGTGGGATCTGGGGTGGAGGTCTAGAAGTAATCTGACTAGCTTGTTCTGGGATGTTTGGAGTCTAGATTTGAGGGTTGACTTTCTTAAGGTTGATGTGGGACCCAAATAGGATGGATTCTGTTTTACCCAAGTGTATGTATAGCTTGTTGTCAGCGAGCCAGGTGCAAGTTCTACAGAGTTCAGCACTGAGGATTTTCTCCACCAGTGACTTGTCTCTGTCTGATACCAGCAAGGCAGAGTCATCCGCAAACAAGAACAATTCACAGTCGCATGCCGATGACAAGTTGTTTATGTATATTAGGAACAGTAAAGGCCCCAATATACTGCCTTGGGGGACTCCACAGCTCACCGAGAGGGGGGGGGGGAACACGGTGCCGTTCACCTCTACCACCTGCTCCCTCCCCTCCAAGTAAGATTGCATCCAGCTCCATGAGGTTTTGTTAAATCCGAATGCTCTGAGCTTATCCAACAGTATAGCGTGGTTAACGGTGTCAAAGGCCTTCTGAAGGTCCAGCATGACCATGCCGCAGTATTTGCCCGCGTCCACCTCATGTTTGATGTGGTCGCTCAGATAGAGAAGGCATGTGTCAGTGGAGTGGTTAGTTCTGAAGCCGGATTGGAATTTGTACATGAGTTTATTAGTGGCAAGGTAACTATCGACCTGTTCATAAACTATTTTCTCCATTACTTTCGAAATGGAACTGAGAATAGAAACAGGTCGGTAGTTGCCAGGTTCCTATTTGCTTACTTTTTTAAAGATGGGAGTTACTCTTGCTATCTTAAAATATTTTGGTACTTGGCCTTGTGTAATTGAGAGGTTTATTATGTGCGTGATGATCGGGGCAATGATGGAGGCAGAGTCCCTGAGGAATCTGGAGGGGATATTATCAAGGCCGGCGGCCTTGTTTGGGTGGAGCGCGCTCAATTTTTTAAACACCTCATCAGCTGTGACCATTTCTAATTTGAAATCATTGTTGGATACTCCTAGCTTTCTGTAGAAGGCTTTAATGTGTTCTACACCAAAGCGACCAGAGTGGTGGGACAGCTTGTTGACAAAAGTTGCGGCTATGCTGGTGAAAAAGATGTTAAGGCTGCTTGCTACCTCCATTTTGTCTGTAATGAGGGAGTCTCCCTCCTTGATGCTGATGTTGGTGAGTCTGGTTTTAAGTTTCTGGCTGCAACCGGGAAGCTGGTTGTTGAGAATTTTCCAGAGCTCACGGGGCTTATTTGTGTTTTCCTCTATTTTGTCGTTAATGTGATTTTTTTTTAAGGATTTAGTCAGGTTTGTTGACTTATTTCTTAATTTATTGCATTGCTTTTTGAGAGTTGAAAGGAGTAATTTGAGGTTGATATTATTGGGTTGTTTATCTACTTCTGTTTTACACTTTTGGTATTCGGAGTATTTCCCGTCTCTGTCTTTTATGGCAGCTAATAGGTCCGGATTCATCCATGGTTCCGAGCGGGCTTTGATCCTGACTGTTTTCACAGGAGCCATGTCATTTAGTATCTTTAGGAACGCTGTTTTGAAGCGATCCCAAACATCATCGACCAGGTTGCTCACGAGCACAGGGGACCAGTCCCACTCATCTAATTTTAAATTGAAATTATCACTGGAGTATTTTTTAAGGGATCTGGATTGGGCTGTTATGTGGCCATTGGCTTTGGGTTTAGCTATTTTGCGGGTGCAGAAGGTTAGATAGTGGTCGCTAAGACCACAGATCATGACCCCACTATTTTTTATTTTAGGTCGGTCTGAAGTGAGAATGAGATCTATGGTTGATTGGGTGGAATCACACACCCTTGTAGGTAGTGCTATTAGCTGGGAAAGACTGTGTAGATTACAAAACTAGCTGTAGGATCTGAGAACAGGCGCATCTCTGCGTTGAATATCTGTGTTCAGATCCCCAGTTATAATTTTCTCCACCTTGTCTGCCGCAGCCAAGCACTCCTCCAGAGCCCCATAGAAATCACTCTGATTAGGGGGTCTGTAAACAGTCCCTATTGGTACCGGCTTAGCGTTTTTAAATTTGATTTCCACCCACACAGATTCCAGGTCATTGTGGTTAAGATCAGTGCGAGTTATGTATTTCATATATTGGTGAATATACATACAAACGCCCCCACCGTGTTTATTCCTGTCCTTTCTGATAACCGAAAAGTTTTCTATTGCTATCTCTGAGTCAGAAATACTTTGATCAAATTTGGTTTCAGAGAAACACAGGATTTTTACCTTCGTGTTGAGGAACATTTCTCTGATTTGGTCGAGTTTGGTTCCAGAGAGGCTGTTCACATTAAGGTAGATGATGTGTAGTCCACTGGAACCAAAAAGAGCATCAGTCTCCGCTATGTAGTGGTACTGTCCAGAAAAGTTGTTGGGGGTGGGGGGCGTGGTTAAGGCAAGGCAAGGCAACTTTATTTGTATAGCGCTTTTCATACACAAGGCAGACTCAAAGTGCTTCACAGACAACAAAGTGAAATGAAAGAAAATAAAAGCAAAATTAAAATGCAGACAATAAAAATAAAAACAGTGCAGATGTTAAAAGTTAAAAGATTAAAAGATTTAGCTGAAAGCTAAGGTGGACATAAAAGTCTTCAGTCTAGTTTTAAAAGTAGTCAGAGTTGGGGAGAGTCTGACATCTTCAGGAAGTTTATTCCAGCTATTTGTTGCATAGTGACTGAATGATGCTCTCCCTTGATTTGAGTTTACTCTTGGAACCGCTAACAGATTGGTCTCAGAAGATCTTAGTGATCTAGAGGGCTTATATAGTGGGAGTATATCAGTGATATACTTGGGCCCTAGACCATGTAGTGATTTATATGTGAGCAGGAGGATTTTGAAATCAATTCTCTGATGTACAGGGAGCCAATGTAAGGATTTAAGAATTGCTGTAATGTGCTCACATTTTTTGGTCTTTGTTAGAACTCTAGCAGCAGCGTTCTGAACAAGCTGTAGCTGCCTGACAGTTTTTTTGGGAAGACCTGCAAGGAGACCATTACAATAGTCTAGCCTACTGGTAATAAAGGCATGTACAAGTTTTTCAAAGTCTTGAGCTGACATGAGCCCTCTAAGTCTTTTTACATTTTTGAGGTGATAGTAGGCCGATTTTGTTACTGATTTGATGTGACTGTCGAAATGTAAATCCCAATCTAAAATAACCCCAAGATTTCTGGCTTTATTTGAGGTTTTCAGGGACAGTGATTGAAGGTGTTGGACGACTTTAAACCTTTCTTTTTTAGCACCAAAAACAATTATCTCAGTTTTATCTTCATTTAGTTGTAGGAAATTTTGGCACATCCAGTGTTTGACTTGCTCAATGCACTGGCACAGAACATCTATGGGGCGATAGTCATTTGGTGATAGCGCTACATAGATTTGGGTGTCATCGGCATAGCAATGATGGTCAATGTTATTATTTTGCATGATTTGTCCTAGTGGGAGCATATAGATGTTAAATAAAGTCGGCCCCAAGATTGAACCTTGGGGGACTCCACACGTTACGTTGGTTGGTTCTGATACAAAGTCACCAATGGAAACAAAATAGTTCCTATCTTGTAGATATGACTTGAACCAGCTTAAAACTGTGCCTGAGATCCCCACCCAGTTTTCCAACCTGTCCAAAAGTATTGAGTGGTCGACAGTATCAAATGCAGCACTGAGGTCCAAAAGCATTAATACTGAAGTTTTGCCAGTCTGTGTTTAGACGGATGTCATTTATAACTTTAAGAAGGGCCGTCTCTGTGCTATGAAGAGGTCGAAATCCTGACTGGAAGTTGTTGTGGCAGCCAGTAGAAGCCAAGAAGTGATTTAGTTGTTGGAGGACAACTTTCTCAATTATTTTACTTATGAATGGTAGATTTGAAATTGGTCTGTAGTTGTTGATAACAGAGGCATCTAGGCTCTGCTTTTTTAGAAGAGGTTTAATGACTGCAGTTTTGAAAGCCTTCGGGAAATTGCCCGATTGAATAGAATTATTAACTATTTGCAAGATGTCTGTTGATAGGCAGTCAAAAACATTCTTAAAGAAGTTGGTAGGTAAAACATCAAGGCAGCAGGTGGATGACTTTAGAGCTGTCACCGTTTCCACTAGAGTTTTAGAGTCCATGGCATTAAAGCTTGCCATCATTGCTGTGTTACTTTTGCCTAAATGGGGTGGTGATCCAACTTTTTTACTTGAGATATTGATGGTGCGTCTGATGCCTTCAATTTTATCAGTATAAAAGAATGCAAACTCATTGCATTTCTGCGTGGAATGGAGTTCGGCTGGTATTTGTGTTGGGGGTTTAGTCAGTCTGTCAACGGTTGTGAATAGGGTTTTGGCCTTATTTGTGTTGCTGTTTATGATATTGGAGAAGAATGTTTCTCTAGCACTTTTTAAGACTAAATTGTAGGCCTGGAGGCTCTCTTTATAGATGTCATGGTGAATATGAAGTTTTGTATTCGGCCAGATTCGTTCAGCTTCCTGTTAAGAGGGGAGGAGTATATTTACAGCTAGAATTCACCAACTTGAGTATTTCATTTATATTTCATATATATATATATATATATATATATATATATATATATATATATATATATATATATATATATATATATATATATATATATATATATATATATATATATATATGAAATACTTGACTTTCAGTGAATTCTAGCTTTATATATATATATAATATCCCATCCCCATCTTCAAATCTGGAGACAAACACCACTTCACAAATTACCGGCCCGTCTCCCTTCTGCCACAGTTGTCAAAAATATTGGAAAAATTATTTGATAATAGACTTCGTGGCTTCATTGAAAAGCACAAATTATTATCTGATTGTCAATATGGGTTCCGTCAAAATAGGTCAACTTCATTAGCTTTAAGTGATTTAATAGAAAACATTACTAATGGTATCGAGAAGAATACATTTGTTATAGGAATTTTTATTGACCTGCAAAAGGCTTTCGATACCATTGACCACCAGATTTTGGTAAATAAACTGGAAAACTATGGCATAAGGGGAGTGGCAGGGAAATGGCTGAAGAGCTACTTGAATGAGAGACGGCAGATTGTTCAGAACGACCAATACCAATCTACTCTCATGAACATAACCTGTGGAGTCCCCCAGGGGTCCATACTAGGACCCACACTATTTATAATGTATATCAATGAAATATGTAAAGTATCAACACTGCTGGAGTTCATCCTCTTTGTTGACGATACAACCATTACATGTGCAGGTGACCACATGAAGCAACTTCTGGCCTCTGTGACTGAGGAGATGATAAAGTTAAAAACTTGGTTTAATACCAACAAATTGTCTCTGAATGTAAAGAAGACCAAAATCATGCTCTTTAGCAATCGAAAAAGTAATATACCCATCAGGATTGTTATTGATGATACACCAATAGATTATGTTCAACAAAATTCATTCTTAGGAGTGGTAATAGATGAAAATATATCATGGAAGCCTCATATAAGTTACTTGAGGACAAAGGTTGCTAAATGTGTTGGAATGATGAGGAGATGATGTCATTTATTGAACACCAATGCTCTGCTGTTATAGTACCATTCATTTATTGTGTCGTATTTAAATTATTGTGTTGAAGTCTGGGGAAATTGTTATAAATCTCATCTACAGCCTTTAGTCACTCTGCAGAAAAAGGCCATTAGGATTGTGTCCATAGTTCACTACAGACATCATTCAAATCCACTATTCATGGAGTTAAAGCAACTTAAACTGCACCATGTGATCAGTTTTAAAACTGCTCAAATTATGTTTAGGGTATCCCAAAACTCTCTACCATCCAATATACACAACCTATTCCAGGATAGAGATGCTCACCATAGGTACAGTCTAAGAGGAAACAACAAATTATATTTGCCTAAATTTAGAACAACTTTAAAGTCAATGTGCATTTCAGTGCGTGGAGTCAATCTGTGGAACAACTTAGGGGACGAGTTAAAAACGTGTTCTAACATGATTCAATTTAAAAGACTGTTTAAAAAAGAAGTACTGAAGAAGTACGAGGAGGAAAGAGAGTGATGCCCTCAGCACAGAGCGATGGGAGAGAGGTGTATGGTCAGAGAGTGTTTGTGTGTGTGTGTGTGTGTGTGTGTGTGTGTGTGTGTGTGTGTGTGTGTGTGTGTGTGTGTGTGTGTGTGTGTGTGTGTGTGTGTGTGTGTGTGTGTGTGTGTGTGTGTGTGTGTGTGTGTGTGTGTGTGTGTGTGTGTGTGTGTGTGTGTGTGTGTGTGTGTGTGTGTGTGTGTTTTTTGTCTCATCTTGTCTTGTCTTGGTTTTTCCGTCTTGTGATTTGCATGTATTATTTTGAAAAAGCATCTCCTCTTGTTTGAGATCACGGGCCCTTCCTCTTGTGTCACCAGTCTGACGTCATCCCTGACCCTTGATTGTTTCCACCTGTTTCCCATTACCCTCATGTTCCATATAAGCCCATCCCTCCCCTTGTTCTGTGCCAGATTGTCTCGATCCTTCGTGCCTGTCTTGCCTCCAAGCTCATGTTCTTGTCTTGCCCCGTCCCACGACCACGTTTGTTTATCCAGCATTTGTCTAGCTGTAATTTTGACTTTAACTTTTTCCTCCCTCAGAGCGACCTTTGTTATTTAACCTTTTTCTACCGCAGTGGTGAGTTATGATTTTTCCTTAACATTTCCTTCCTCAAAGTTTGAGTGAATTTTGTTTATATAATTGTTAGAACATATTGAGTGTAGTAAGTTTTGATAGTCTTTATTTTCTTCCTCCTGTTGGAGCGCTTTTTGTTAAAGTTTTGTATAGCAGATCCGTTACTAGTTATATTTGTCTTATTTTTGTCAATTCCTCCGTTGGAGAGATTTTTGGTTCTTTCCCTTTTTTGGAAAACATTTTTGTTATCATAGTAGTACCTCATAGTGATTGTAAAATTTCTGCTTTGGAGGTTAAGAGTTATTTTCAAAATAAAAGCCTTATTTAGAACCTCCCATCTCTGCATCTGAGTCCCTTCATTAGTTCAAGCCTGACAGTCTCAAAGTAACAGTGGTACTATTGTATTGTTAGTGTACAGGAGCTTTTCTTGTTTTTGTTTGTATAGTATTGTTCTTGTATTATATTGTTTATGTTGAATGTGGAGTGAGTGAGAGAGGTTGGGATATTATAAGCATCTGCTTCATCCAACCCCTTTTCAAGCCTTGCATAAATGTCTCTGCCAAAATGTAAAAAAAAAATGTTTTGTTGTGCTGTGCAGGTTTGAAATAAATACTTCAATTCAATATATATATATATATATATATATATATATATATATATATATATATATATATATATATATATATATATATATATATATATATATATATATATATATATATATATATATTTATATATATTTATCCTATTATACATATAAATAAAATAAATACTTGAATTTCAGTGTCCCGGAGGCTATCCAGTAGATGGCAGTATTGTCCTGTTTAAGAGTGTCACAACATTGCTGTTTACGGCAGACGAACTGCTTTACGGTAGACGAAAACGTTACTGCTGTTGTTGTGTGTTGTTACCGCGCTGGGAGGACGTTAATGAAACTGCCTAACAATAAACCCACATAAGAAACCAAGAACGCGCCCTCAATCATTCTACAGTTATAACGTGATTGGGCAGGCACGCTGTTTATATCGTGGGAAAGCGGACGTGAAAACAGACTGTCGCCGCTGTCCCCACTCAGGTCCGCATGGAGCTGGAGGGGGCGTGGCCTCCAGCTCCGGCTGAATTCCGGGAGATTTTCGGGAGAACATTTCTTCCGGGAGGTTTTCGGGAGAGGCGCTGAATTCCGGGAGTCTCCTGGAAAATCAGGGAGGGTTGGCAAGTATGGTTTATTGTCATAGCAGCACACGATACACATGAGATGGCACACAATTTAGTAGCACGTGAACAATAGGATTGGTCCTAGTGGAGATCTACACTCTTAGTGCTTTTGTTCTTTATTCAGAGTAATCATTTGACTTTCTAAAGGTTTTTAACTAAAACAACTAAGTAGCTTGAAAAATATTTCTGTGTTTCTTGTAGTATTTAAAATGTAGGATTTTTTTTCCTCGATGTTTGCCCTTTTTCTGGTTTGAACAACAGCCATGGAAAAAGTCTGTGCACGTGCTTGTATATATATATATATTTTATTTTCAAACAGTAGTTGTAGATTATTTGATGTTAGATACTTTTACTAACCATTGTTTTAAACTAAGATTAAATTGCCTTTATTTTGAAAAAAAAACTGATGTGGAGTAGGAAACGGAAGTTGCAGACTTTTAGCGCATGCGCAAATGTACTTGAAGCGAAGCAAAAAGACGAAGACCGCATGCTATGGTTGTTCGGATAATTTTCGAATTCACGTTCTTAAAGTCATATGATTCACAGCAAATATAGCAACAAATATCTCAATTCGCATTTTCCAAAGCCACGAAACGTGCATTGAGTTTGGAGCGATATCTGAAGTGAAGATTGAAGACGTGATAGAAGATGGACGACTACTGCTATGCTAAGATGGCGACGTCCGCTAAAAGAGAACATGAAAGAGAATCAGCGCCACCAACTTCCAGCAAATCACCAACGGAGATAAAGACGAAAGATGAAGGTGAGTGACTTGAAGTTTTGTCATTTGAAAACTATTTGAATTTCAAGCCCTTAAAGTCGAAATGAGCCGACCTTGTTGAAGAATGTAAAGAAAGAGCCGCCATGATTGTTAGCTGGAAGAAGGCAGTGGAGTTCACATCAGAGGAGATGAAAGAATGCAAAAGTCAAATGAAGAAAGTGGAAGAGCAAAACAAGCGCTTCCCATGTTTGGAAAACGCCACATTTCAAATATTTAGCTCGCATTACTAAGCTAAGTTATTGATGGAGTCCATCAAGTTATGGGTGAGGGCCGACATCCGGGCAACTGAGCTACATACGGGTTCTTCGAGCCATAGCAACCAGACTGGCGTTGAAAACAAACCGTTGCCATTACTCTTTAACCTGTCGACCTACGCTGGTTAAACCCGTCATTCTGCCTCCAAAATGCCGAAAAAGTGTGTTGTTTTTGGTTGTGCTAACCACAACCGGAAACAGGGAAAACAAAGGTTGTATTTTGTTCTGCCAAAGCGTGATAAAAGCCCACAGAGACGAGACAAATGGCTCGCAGCTTTACACCGGGAAAACGAGGACGGTTCTCACTGGAGTCCCCCAAAGTCCCGGGTCGTGTGTTCGGATCACTTCGTTTCTGGTAAATATAAGGAACAAAAATCCACCTTCTTAACCACAACTTGGCTATACCGTCCGTGCTAATGTTGTACTTGTTGAATTTGTACCTTATAACGTTCGACAGCTGAAGTTGTTGTTGTACAAAAATAACATGCGGTATATACTATATAGTCTATAGCCTGTATAGGCTATTTTCGAAAACCGGTTTCGTTTAAATTTGAATCGGCTTTCTATAGATATGAAATAATATACCTGGTGCGCTTGTGAGGTAGACATATAGATTTCCAAATTCCATGTCCGGCCATTGTGTAGGATTATCAGTCCACGCATCTGCTGGAAGGCGGTAAGGGCAGTCGTTTAATCCAACTACAGAACATTTTAACTCGTATCTTAACCTAGCCTCACTGGAAATACTATTTACATAATCATACGCCACTTAGAACAGTTTAAAATGCCGTGAAACCTCGTTAAATGCTTTTTCTGTCAATGCTGTGTTCGCTGTGAGCTGGTTTGTTTTCAACGAATTCAATATGGCGACCGACTGCTAGGGGATTGGTAGGCGGAAGTGACGTAGGTCCGCCCTCGCCCATTGGATGATGTTAGAGTGGACATAACAGCCACTATCTCTAAGTCACCCTCCATCTTGTAAACACTGTAGCAGCTAGTGAAAGATTAAAATGATGTTGTTGCGCCAGGAATTGATTTTGAGCATTTTTTAATTGTATTTCCTAGTTCTTAGTAGGGCTGGACAATTAATCCCATTTTAATCTCAACTTCATTTAAGACATGACACGATCATAAACATGTTATTGTAAAAAAAAAAAGATGGACAGCCCGCGGAACGTGCATGCAAATTCTTGAGCCTGTAACGGTTAAAGGGATGAGTGAGTGTATGATTGAAAAAAAAGACCATGTCTACTAGAATGTGCTACTTTTTATTTGACACAGTGCTAGTATGTCTAATCAGTAGGGGTGTAACGGTACACAACAATTTTGGTTCGGTACGTACCTCGGTTTAGAGGTCACGGTTCGGTTCATTTTCGGTACAGTAAGAAAACAACAAAATATAAATTTTTGGGTTATTTATTTACCAAATTTGTAAACAATGGCTTTATCCTTTTAACATTGGGAACACTATAATAATTCTTCCCACGTTAATCAACATTAAACTGCCTCAAGTTGTTGCTCAGATTAAATAAAATGACACAACTTTTCTTCTACATATAAAAAGTGCAACATTAAACAGTTTCAAGTCAACTCATCATGCTTAATTTATTACAGCATTTGGGAAGCCTGTAGTTCATTTTTATTATGTAAATGTTATATTTGTATCAACATGTGATAGCAGGGACCCTGCCATTCAAAACTAGGCTGCTCCATTACTAATGATTAATGTAACTCTAGCACATTTTTTAAAGGCCTACTGAAAGCCACTACTACCGACCACGCAGTCTGATAGTTTATATATCAATGATGAAATCTTAACATTGCAACACATGCCAATACGGCCGGGTTAACTTATAAAGTGCAATTTTAAATTTCCCGCTAAACTTCCGGTTCGAAACGCCTCTGAGGGTTGATGTATGCGCGTGACGTCAATCATTGAAACGGAAGTATTCGGACACTATTGAAGTCAATACGAAATAGCTCTGTTTTCATCTCATTATTCCACAGTATTCTGGACATCTGTGTTGGTGAATCTGTTGCAATTTGTTCATTGCATTATGGAGAAAGAAGCTGAGCAAGCAAAGAAGAAAGTTGTCGGTGCGAAGTGTCTATTTTGCGAGGGAAGTCAGCAACAACACGTACACAGCCGGCGCTTCTTTGTTTACATTCCCGAAAGATGCAGTCAAGATGGAAGAACTCGGACAACAGAGACTCTTACCAGGAGGACTTTGATTTGGATACACAGTTGCGATAACGTGAGTACACAGCTGCGCTTCCAAACATTTGATCCCTTGCTATAACTAGCTCGAGCTAGGAGCTAGGAGCTAGCATTAGGATTAATTTGTGGCATATTAAATATAAGCCTGGTTGTGTTGTGGCTAATAGAGTATATATATGTCTTGTGTTTATTTATTGTTGTAGTCATTCCCAGCTGAATATCAGGTCCCACCCGCGCGCTTCCAAACATTTGATTGCTTGCCCGTACGTGCGTGTCATGTACGTAACTTTGATTAAATATATAAGCTTTATGAACCTTGGGTTAGGTGAACGGTTGTTTGGGCTGAGTGAGTGTGTGTGTTATGCAGGTGTTTGAATTGTATTGGCGGGTTATATATACGGGATCCCGTCCATATTACCCGCTCGAGCTATAACTAGCTCGAGCTAGGAGCTAGCATAACAAACACCTAGGTGTTTTTATGCGGGATTAATTTGTGGCATATTAAATATAAGCCTGGTTGTGTTGTGGCTAATAGAGTATATATATGTCTTGTGTTTATTTACTGTTGTAGTCATTCCCAGCTGAAAATCAGGTCACCCCCGGCTCTCACAGCATCTTCCCTATCTGAATAGCTTCAACTCCCCACTAGTCCTTCACTTGCACTTTACTCATCCACAAATCTTTCATCCTCGCTCAAATTAATGGGGAAATTGTCGCTTTCTCGGTCCGAATCTCTCTCACTTCATGCGGCCATCATTGTAAACAATAGGGAACTGTGCGTATATGTTCAACTGACTACGTCACGCTACTTCCGGTAGGGGCAAGCCTTTTTTTATCAGATACCAAAAGTTGCGATCTTTATCGTCGTTGTTCTATACTAAATCCTTTCAGCAAAAATATGGCAATATCGCGAAATGATCAAGTATGACACATAGAATAGATCTGCTATCCCCGTTTAAATAAAAAAAAATCATTTCAGTAGGCCTTTAAGCTTCTCAGGTGTAATTCTTTCCCATTCTTGCTTGATGTACAGCTTAAGTTGTTCAACAGTCCGGGGGTCTCCGTTGTGGTATTTTAGGCTTCATAATGCACCACACATTTTCAATGGGAGACAGGTCTGGACTACAGGCAGGCCAGTCTAGTACCCGCACTCTTTTACTATGAAGCCACGTTGATGTAACACGTGGCTTGGCATTGTCTTGCTGAAATAAGCAGGGGCGTCCATGATAACGTTGCTTGGATGGCAACATATGTTGCTCCAAAACCTGTATGTACCTTTCAGCATTAATGGTGCCTTCACAGATGTGTAAGTTACCCATGCCTTGGGCACTAATACACCCCCATACCATCACACACGCTGGCTTTTCAATTTTGCGTCTATAACAATCCGGATGGTTCTTTTCCTCTTTGGTCCGGAGGACACGACGTCCACAGTTTCCAAAAACAATTTGTGGCCAGCTATTAAGTCGTCTGTTTTCATCGCAAAATTCCACAGTATTCTGGACATCTGTGTTGGTGAATCTTTTGCAATTTGTTTAATGAACAATGAAAACAGCAAAGACGAAAGCTGTAGGTGGGAAGCTGTGTATTAGCGGGTGGGTGCAGCAACACAACCAGGAGGACTTTGAGTTGGATAGCAGACGCGCTACCGTGAGTACGCAGCTTTGGCTTCCAAACATTTGATCGCTTGCCCATACGTGCGTGCCGCTATGTGCATGTCACGTACGTGACTTTGGGGAAATATATGTGCTGTATGAACTTTACGGAGGTGAACGGTACTTTGGGCTGTGGGATTGAGTGTGTTGTGCGGGTGTTTGATTTGTATTGGTGGGTTATATGGACGGGAGGGGGGAGGTGTTTGTTATGCGGATTAATTTGTGGCATATTAAATATAAGCCTGGTTGTGTTGTGGCTAATAGAGTATATATATGTCTTGTGTTTATTTACTGTTGTAGTCATTCCCAGCTGAATATCAGGTCACCCCCGCCTCTCACAGCATCTTCCATATCTGAATCGCTTCCACTGCCCTCTAATCCTTCACTCTCACTTTCCTCATCCACAAATCTTTCATGCTCTCTCAAATTAATGGGGTAATAGTCGCTTTCTCGGTCCGAATCGCTCTCGCTGCTGGTGGCCATGATTGTAAACAATGTGCAGATGAGAGGAGCTCCACAACCTGTGACGTCACGCTACTTCCGGTACAGGCAAGGCTTTTTTATCAGCGACCAAAAGTTGCGAACTTTATCGTCGATGTTCTCTACTAAATCCTTTCAGCAAAAATATGGCAGTATCACGAAATGATCAAGTATGACACATAGAATGGACCTGCTATCCCCGTTTGGATAAGAAAATCGCATTTCAGTAGGCCTTTAAAGGCCTACTGAAAGCCACTACTAGCGACCACGCAGTCTGATAGTTTATATATCAATGATGAAATCTTAACATTGCAACACATGCCAATACGGCCGGGTTAACTTATAAAGTGCAATTTTAAATTTCCCGCTAAACTTCCGGTTCGAAACGCCTCTGAGGGTTGACGTATGCGCGTGACGTCAATCATTGAAACGGAAGTATTCGGACACCATTGAAGTCAATACGAAAAAGCTCTGTTTTCATCTCATTATTCCACAGTATTCTGGACATCTGTGTTGGTGAATCTGTTGCAATTTGTTCATTGCATTATGGAGAAAGAAGCTGAGCAAGCAAAGAAGAAAGTTGTCGGTGCGAAGTGTCTATTTTGCGAGGGAAGTCAGCAACAACACGTACACAGCCGGCGCTTCTTTGTTTACATTCCCAAAAGATGCAGTCAAGATGGAAGAACTCGGACAACAGAGACTCTTACCAGGAGGACTTTGATTTGGATACACAGTTGCGATAACGTGAGTACACAGCTGCGCTTCCAAACATTTGATCGCTTGCTATAACTAGCTCGAGGTAGTAGCTAGGAGCTAGGAGCTAGCATTAGGATTAATTTGTGGCATATTAAATATAAGCCTGGTTGTGTTGTGGCTAATAGAGTATATATATGTCTTGTGTTTATTTACTGTTGTAGTCATTTCCAGCTATATATCAGGTCACCCTCGGCTCTCACAGCATCTTCCACTCCCCACTAGTCCATCACTAGCACTTTCCTCATTTAAAAATATTTCATCCTCGCTCAAATTAATGGGGAAATCGTCGCTTTCTCGGTCCGAATCTCTCTCACTTCATGCGGCCATCATTGTAAACAATAGGGAACTTTGCGTATATGTTCAATTGACTACGTCACGCTACTTCCGGTAGGGGCAAGCCTTTTTTTATCAGATACCAAAAGTTGCGATCTTTATCGTCGTTGTTCTATACTAAATCCTTTCAGCAAAAATATGACAATATCGCGAAATGATCAAGTATGACACATAGAATAGATCTGCTATCCCTGTTTAAATAAAAAAAAATCATTTCAGTAGGCCTTTAAGAGTGGCAGTATGTGGGGTGAGTGACGTGAGTAAGTGAGTGGGCGAGTAAGGAGAGGTAGTGGTAGCATGTGCAGGAGTGTTAATAGCATGGTGGATGCCCGCTTGTGCCCCGTGGAAATAATAAATAAAGTGAGCAAGCTGTAACTAATCGACGGCCTCGTCCTTCCGACCAAAGAGCGGAGCTTTATGGACCCAGTGTTACCCCCGACACAACATGGGCCCTGGAGGGAACGTCTCCCCTGCGCTCCTCGACCACGGTCTGGGAGCCCACAAACAGGAAAGGTGTAAAGCAACCCTTGCAGAGCGGCGGCTCCCTGTTTAAAGTGTCACCTTTATAGTTAGTTTAGAAGCCCAAATACCTCCATATTGCACTCTACGCACCCTCTTTATTAACCAGTAGAATTGTCCTTTGTTGCCTTTCTTCCTCTCCACCATGTTATTGCTTGTATGCACTTTGTGTGTGCGTTTTGACACACTCAACATCATGCGCCTCGGCTCTGTAGTCACCGCCTCACAGCAGCATTCAGATGAAAGAACGGTACCGGTACTTTTCAAAGGTGGTATAGTACCGATTTCAATTGATTAGTACCACAATACTTTATTAGTAGCAGTATACTGTACAACCCTACTACACACACATACAGTACATAGAAGAAAGTGTGTTTTTGTTGTTTGTGTCTTGCAGACGTCCAGCAGCTGATCGGTAATCCAGAAGAAGTTTCCCCTCAATTAGGGGGGAGCTCCACTTTGAAGCAGGAGACTCCACAACCACCCTGCATTAAAAAGGAAGAGGAGGAACTCTGCATCACTCAGGAGGGAGAGTGTCTTCTAGGACGAGAGGAAGCTGATTACACCAAGTTTCCACTGAGTATTCTCTCTGTGAAGACTGAAGATGATGAAGAGAAACCACAAGTAGACAACCTCTTAGCTCCACTATCAGATAGTGAGGCTGAAGACGAGGTTGAAGAACCTTTGAGCAGCGATAAAGACTGTGAAGGTGATATGAGGACTCACACTGACAACAAACACTCTGAATGCTCTACAAAGAAGAGAGGTAAAACATGTTTGAGCTGCTCAGTTTGTGCTAAAAGCTTTACTAAAAAGAGCCGTTTGACTCGACACATGAGAACACACACAGGTGAAAAACCCTTTAATTGTTCAGTTTGTGGCAAAAGCTTTTCTCAAAATGGCTCTTTGACTCAACACATGAGAACACACGCAGGTGAAAAAACCTTTAATTGTTCAGTTTGTGGCAAAAGCTTTTCTCAAAATGGCAATTTGACTCGACACATGACAACACACACAGGTGAAAAACCATTTAAATGTTCAGTTTGTGGCAAAAGCGTTTCTTTTAAGAGCAGTTTGACTAAACACATGACAACACACACTGGTGAAAAACCCTTTAAGTGTTCAGTTTGTGGCAAAAGCTTTTCTATTAAGAGCATTTTGACTCAACACATGAGAACACACACAGGTGAAAAACCCTTTAAGTGTTCAGTTTGTGGCAAAAGCGTTTCTTTTAAGAGCACTTTGACTAAACACATGAGAACACACACTTGTGAAAAACCCTTTAATTGTTCAGTTTGTGGCAACAGCTTTTGTCATAACAGCTCTTTGTGGCGACACATGAGAACACACGCTGGAGAAAAACCATTTAGTTGTTCTGTGTGTTGTAGAAGGTTCCCACATAAAGCAGATGCAGTAAAACACATAAGAACACACAAGGGAAAATAACCTATTAGCTGTTTAGTTTGTGGTATGTTGCTCATATGTGGTGACATCCACCCTACCCAGGACCTCCTCACTGCTTCTTTCACAAATATCTGAGGTATTCATACAAACTTGGATTATTTGGAGCATAATCTTATCTACTCATGACCCCATGTCTTGTCTGTATCTGAAACCTTCCTGAACAGTAAGATAGATGATGCTTCAAGTGCTTGGTTACTCCTTCTTCAGTCCTGGGGCCTCATGTGTCAAGTTTGTGCACGCTCAAAAACCTGCACTACACCCTTTTTCACTGCAAAGTTGAGCTGTATCAAAACTGACGTTGACGCATAAGTGATGCCGGGTAACTGTTTGCATAACAAACTGCCAACTTTTACTCCTTAAACTGGTTGATGTACAAATCAGAGACTTATGAACAATCAACCCCCAACACCCACAACCCAACCCCCACCTCCCTCGACATTCGGGCATAACAGGTTCAATCCGGCCCGCGAGATGAGTTTGTGAAGTGTAAAATTCAGCTGTATTTTTAATGAAAGAAACTGCTGTTCTAAATGTGTCCACTGGATGTCACATTAGCAATTCTGTTAGGCAAGCAAATAGCATAGCAAGTATACCAAGCAAGAGGTAGACGGTAAAGCGGGGCTGTGACTCCTCCCCCTCCACCCAACGTAAAACAGGAGTAAAATAAGCAATCAGTAACCCCACTTAAAATGCAGCATGAGACACTGCACACTGATATAGTTCTGTGAAAATGATTGTCTTCTGTGCAAATGTAAAGAAAGTGAACAGTGTGTGATTTACTGCAATACTGTCAGTCTTTTCACTTTTTATTTGTGCTTTGTTGAAATTGTTCACACATTGCACAGCTTTTATTTTTCTATCAATACACATTATGTCTAGAAGACAGGAAGTAACTCAACACTTGAATAGTTTCTACCTCAGTGTGTATGGTTTGTTGAGTTAGCACAGGATTAATATGTGGAAATGACAAATGAGGTAGTTGATACATAGAATAGTTTTTATTCATGCTTTATTTTGTTTTTTGTTCAATCCTAGATGGGTTGTGACTTAAAGTTTAATAGAAACACTGAGATTAAGTTTAAGTTCATTGCGTTCTTTGAGGTGTTTTTGAAAATGCACCATTTTTTTCCCTCAGAATTTTTAACTAACTTGAAGTGTTTTGTCAAGAGGATTATTTGTGATGTGTACATTTTCCGAATGTGATCGTTCTATTTTGGGTTTAAGTAAAATAAAGAAAACAATCTTGTCCTATTTTGAAGTTATCATGCCATGATTTTACCCGTCCCGCCCACGTGGAAATAGATTTTCCTCCATGTGGCCCGAGCTAAAATGAGTTTGACACCCCTGCTGTAATGTGACTCATGTGAGCAGGTTACTGTATAAACACATTTTGTTATAAGTTATAAAAATGTGTTCAGTTCTCAGAGACACATCAATGTCAGGCTGACAATCGCTCTTCCGCTTTCTCCAAACACGAGAACAAAGCAGCTCCTACTGACTTGTGATTGGTCAGACCGTGCCCATCTTAATCACATGGCTAATTTCAATATAATAAATTGCGATGTAACACAATTGAATATCTTATATGCTCAGACAGTAATGTGTTTATATAAGTTTAGATTGTGTTATGATGTTTGTAATGGGGATTGATTGATTGATTGATTGATTGATTGAGACTTTTATTAGTAGGGTTAGGGTTAGTGAAGTACATATTCCGTACAATTAAACACTAAATGGTAACACCTGAATAAGTTTTTCAACTTGTTTAAGTCGGGGTCCACTTAAATTGATTCATGATACAGATATATACTATCATATATACTATCATCATAATACAGTCATCACACAAGATAATCACATTGAATTATTTACATTATTTACAATCCGGGGTGTGGAGGGGGGTAGGTTTGGTTGTTATTATCAGTCATCAACATTTGAGAACAGAGAAATGGATATTGGAACAGTGTAGGTCTGATTTGGTAGGATATGTACAGCATATAGTGGACATAGAGAGAGAGAGAGAGAGAGAGAGAGAGATCAGAAGGCATAAGAAAAAGTATCTGCATTTGATTGTTTACATTTGATTATTAACAATCCGGGGAGGGTGTTAGTTTAGGATTGTAGTTGCCTGGAGGTGTTCTTTTAGTGCGGTTTTGAAGGAGGATAGAGATGCCCTTTCTTTTACACCTGTTGGGAGTGCATTCCACATTGATGTGGCATAGAAAGAGAATGAGTTAAGACCTTTGTTAGTTCGGAATCTGGGTTTAACGTGGTTAGTGGAGCTCCCCCTGGTATTGTGGTTATGGCGGTCATTTACGTTAAGGAAGTAGTTTGACATGTACTCTGGTACACGTACCAGAGGGACGGCGTGGCAAAGTTGGTAGAGTGGCTGTGCCAGCAATCGGAGTGTTGCTGGTTACTGGGGTTCAATTCCCACCTTCTACCTTCCTAGTCACGTCCGTTGTGTCCTTGGGCAAGACACTTCACCCTTTGCCTCTGATGGCTGCTGGTTAGCGCCTTGCATGGCAGCTCCCGCCATCAGTGTGTGAATGTGTGTGTGAATGGGTAAATGTGGAAATACTGTCAAAGCGCTTTGAGTACCTTGAAGGTAGAAAAGCGCTATACAAGTACAACCCATTTATCATTTATCATAATTTACTTCGGTATCAGGGAGGTGTAGCGGATATTATTGACTAGGCCAGGGGTCGGCAACCCGCGGCTCTTTGATCACTTTGATGCGGTTCAGCTTGTCACAGCCAGATGCGCCCTCATCCTTGCGCTCTGCTTGTCAAGCTTCGGGACACGCCCACGGCCGCGCACATCCAGGGATCCGCTGTCCTGCAGCAGCCGCCTGCTGCAATTATTCACCGGGGACTTCACTTGGGGGACTTCACAGCTCACTGAGAGGGGGGGACACGGTGCCGTTCACCTCTACCACCTGCTCCCTCCCCTCCATGTAAGATTGCATCCAGCTCCATGAGGTTTTGTTAAATCTGATTGCTCTGAGCTTATCCAACAGTATAGCGTGGTTAACGGTGTCAAAGGCCTTCTGAAGGTCCAGCATGACCATCCCGCAGTATTTGCCCGCGTCCACCTCATGTTTGATGTGGTCGCTCAGATAGAGAAGGCATGTGTCAGTGGAGTGGTTAGTTCTGAAGCCGGATTGGAATTTGTACATGAGTTTATTAGTGGCAAGGTAACTGTCGACCTGTTCATGAACTATTTTCTCCATTACTTTCGAAATGGAACTGAGAATAGAAACAGGTCGGTAGTTGCCAGGTTCCTATTTGCTTCCTTTTTTAAAGATAGGAGTTACTCTTGCTATCTTAAAATCTTTTGGTACTTGGCCTTGTGTAATTGAGAGGTTTATTATGTGCGTGATGATCGGGGCAATGATGGAGGCAGAGTCCCTGAGGAATCTGGATGGGATATTATCAAGGCCGGTGGCCTTGTTTGGGTGGAGCGCGCTCAATTTTTTAAACGCCTCATCAGCTGAGACCATTTCTAATTTGAAATCATTGTTGGATACTCCTAGCTTTCTGTAGAAGGCTTGAATGTGTTCTACACCAAAACGACCAGAGTGGTGGGACAGCTTGTTGACAAAAGTTGCGGCTATGCTGGTGAAAAAGATGTTAAGGCTGCTTGCTACCTCCATTTTGTCTGTAATGAGGGAGTCTCCCTCCTTGATGCTGATGTTGGTGAGTCTGGTTTTAAGTTTCTGGCTGCAACCGGGAAGCTGGTTGTTGAGAATTTTCCAGAGCTCATGTGGCTTATTTGTGTTTTCCTCTATTTTGTCGTTAATGTAATTTTTTTTTAAGGATTTAGTCAGGTTGGTTGACTTATTTCTTAAATTATTGCATTGCTTTTTGAGAGTTGAAAGGAGTGATTTGAGGTTGATGTTATTGGGTTGTTTATCTACTTCTGTTTTACACTTTTGGTATTCGGAGTATTTTCTGTCTGTTTTTTATGGCAGCTAATAGGTCCGGATTCATCCATGGTTCCGAGCGGGCTTTGATCCTGACTGTTTTCACAGGAGCCATGTCATTTAGTATCTTTAGGAACGCTGTTTTGAAGCGATCCCAAGCAACATCGACCAGGTTGCTCGCGAGCACAGGTGACCAGTCCCACTCATCTAATTTTAAATTGAAATTATCACTGGAGTATTTTTTAAGGGATCTGGATTGGGCTGTTATGTGGCCATTGGCTTTGGGTTTAGCTATTTTACGGGTGCAGAAGGTTAGATAGTGGTCGCTAAGACCACAGATCATGACCCCACTATTTTTTATTTTAGGTCGGTCTGTGGTGAGAATGAGATCTATGGTTGATTGGGTGGAATCACACACCCTTGTAGGTAGTGCTATTAGCTGGGAAAGACCGTGTAGATTACAAAACTTGCTGTAGGATCTGAGAACAGGCGCATCTCTGCGTTGAATATCTGTGTTCAGATCCCCAGTTATAATTTTCTCCACCTTGTCTGCCGCAGCCAAGCACTCCTCCAGAGCCCCATAGAAATCACTCTGATTAGGGGGTCTGTAAACAGTCCCTATTGGTACCGGCTTAGCGTTTTTAAATTTGATTTCCGCCCACACAGATTCCAGGTCATTGTGGTTAAGATCAGTGCGAGTTATGTATTTCATATATTGGTGAATATACATACAAACGCCCCCACCGTGTTTATTCCTGTCCTTTCTGATAACCGAAAAGTTTTCTATTTCTATCTCTGAGTCAGAAATACTTTGATCAAATTTGGTTTCAGAGAAACACAGGATTTTTACCTTCGTGTTGAGGAACATTTCTCTGATTTGGTCGAGTTTGGTTCCAGAGAGGCTGTTCACATTAAGGTGGATGATGTGTAGTCCACTGGAACCAAAAAGAGCATCAGACTCCGCTGTGTAGTGGTACTGTCCAGAAAAGTTGTTGGTTGTGGTTGGGGGCGGGGGGCGTGGTTAAGAGGGGAGGAGTATATTTACAGCTAGAATTCACCAACTCGAGTATTTAATAAATAACTCGAGTATTTCATTTATATTTCATATATATATACAGTGGGGCAAAAAAGTATTTAGTCAGCCACCCATTGACAATCAATGGGTGGCTGACTAAATACTTTTTTGCCCCACTGTATATATATATATATGTATATATATATATATATGAAATACTTGATATCTATCCAGTAGATGGCAGTATTGTCCTGTTTAAGAGTGTCACAACATTGCTGTTTACGGCAGACGAACTGCTTTACGGTAGACAAAAACGTTACTGCTGTTGTCGTGTGTTGTTACCGCGCTGGGAGGACGTTAATGAAACTGCCTAACAATAAACCCACATAAGAAACCAAGAACTCGCCCTCAATCATTCTACAGTTATAACGTGATTGGGCAGGCACGCTGTTTATATCGTGGGAAAGCGGACGTGAAAACAGACTGTCGCCGCTGTCCCCACTCAGGTCCGCATGGAGCTGGAGGGGGCGTGGCCTCCAGCTCCGGCTGAATTCCGGGAGAAAATTTCTTCCGGGAGGTTTTCGGGAGAGGCGCTGAATTCCGGGAGTCTCCTGGAAAATCAGGGAGGGTTGGCAAGTATGGTTTATTGTCATAGCAGCACACGATACACATGAGATGGCACACAATTTAGTAGCACGTGAACAATAGGATTGGTCCTGGTGGAGATCTACACTCTTAGTGCTTTTCTTCTTTATTCAGAGTAATCATTTGACTTTCTAAAGGTTTTTAACTAAAACAACTAAGTAGCTTGAAAAATATTTCTGTGTTTCTTGTAGTATTTAAAATGTAGGTTTTTTTTCCTCGATGTTTGCCCTTTTTCTGGTTTGAACAACAGCCATGGAAAAAGTATGTGCACGTGCGTGTACAGGGACGTGCACATGATAATAGAGGGGCAGGGGCTCAAAGTCAGAAAAGGGCAGGAATTTTTTTTTTGGTCCTTTACACAATATGGAAAGTAATGTAAAATTAAATGTGCTAATAGGAAGCTAACTACTTAGCTGTGTGTCCTTTGTAGGTAAAAGTGATTGCCATTTCTTTTGTGTCAACAAATTATGGTCATAATGAGTTAATTCACATTATCATAGGCTTGGAAGACATGAAAAGCAACAAAACACTGGTTTATTATCAGGCTATTTTTTGTTAAAGATAAGCACTTTAATATTGAACATTGAACAGTGCAACATGAACTTTGAAAAAAAATACAAAAATAAATACCCAAATGGAAAAAACTTCAATGTGAAAATCTGTCCTTCTTCCCTTAACTTGATGAAAACACCATCAAGTTGTAACTTATGGTCTATCTCACTTAATGCTCAGACTAAACAACTGAAACCCAATACAGGGCCAAAAATATGGACCAGGGGCCAGTAGTGCTGTATCCTTTCTTTTTTTGGCATTGGGCTGCAGGCATAATCAACATGAATCAAGTTTAAATACAGATGGCAATATTCCTAACAGATAACGTACATCTTATATCCCCAGAATGCTGAAGTTATTATTATTATTATTAATAATAATTATTATTATTATTATTATCATTGTTGTTATTATTATTATTGTTATTATTATTATTATTTGTTTTTTACATCCCTGACAGGAATTTATTAATGTTGTTTAAAGAAAAAGAAAACACACACACACACAGGCAGAGGGCACTTTTTAAGACGAGGCAAAAAAGGGCAGGGGCTCAGGCACCCATAGGGCCCTATGTGTGCACGTGCCTGTGCTTGTATATATGTATTTTTTATTTTCAAACAGTAGTTGTCGATTATTTGATGTTAGATACTTTTACTAACCATTGTTTTAAACTAAGATTACATTGACTTTATTTAGAAAAAAAAAATGATGTGGAGTAGTAAACGGAAGTTGCGGACTTCTAGCGCATGCGCAAATGTACTTGAAGCCAAGCAAAAAGACGAAGACCGCATGCTATGGTTGTTAGGAGATTCTTCGAATTCACGTTCTTAAAGTTATATGATTCACAGCAAATATAGCAACAAATATCTCAATTGGTATTTTCCAAAGCCACGAAACGTGCATTGAGTTTGGAGCGATATCTGAAGTGAAGATTGAAGACGTGATAGAAGATGGACGACTACTGCTATGCTAAGATGGCGACGTCCGCTAAAAGAGAACATGAAAGAGAATCAGCGCCACCAACTTCCAGCAAATCACCAACGGAGGAAAAGACGAAAGATGAAGGTGAGTGACTTGAAGTTTTGTCATTTGAAAGCTATTTGAATTTCAAGGACCTTAAAGTCGAAATTAGCCGGCTTTGTTGAAGAATGTAAAGAAAGAGCCGCCATGATTGTTAGCTTGAAGAAGGCAGTGGAGTTCACATCAGAGGAGATGAAAGAATGCAAAAGTCAAATGAAGAAAGTGGAAGAGCAAAACAAGCGCTTCCCATGTTTGGCAAACGCCACATTTAAAAATATTTAGCTCGCATTACTAAGCTAAGTTATTCATGGAGTCCATCAAGTTATGGGTGAGGGCCGACATCCGGGCAACTGAGCTACATACGGGTTCTTCGAGCCATAGCAACCAGACTGGCGTTGAAAACAAACCGTTGCCATTACTCTTTAACCTGTCGACCTACGCTGGTTAAACCCGTCATTCTGCCTCCAAAATGCCGAAAAACGGTGTTGTTTTTGGTTGTGCTAACCACAACCGGAAACAGGGAAAACAAAGGTCGTATTTTGTTCTGCCAAAGCGTGATAAAAGCCCACAGAGACGAGACAAATGGCTCGCAGCTTTACACCGGGAAAACGAGGACGGTTCTCACTGGAGTCCCCCAAAGTCCCGGGTCGTGTGTTCGGATCACTTCGTTTCTGGTAAATATAAGCAGTGTTGGGTTAGTTACTGAAAACCAGTAACTGGTTACAATTACTAGTTACTTTATTTCAAAAGTAACTCAGTTACTAACTCAGTTACTTACACCAAAAAGTAATGCGTTACTGTGAAAAGTAACTATTTAATTACTTCTTTTTTCCCCCCCCTTTTTTAAGGCTCCCATTAATGCCCTTTTAGCCTTCATTTCAGTACTGTTATTGCACTGGAGAATAATACAATGTGTTGATCAACTTGACATGCATTTGCATCACTGAACTCAGAAAGCAATGTGGTCTACATACAACACACAAACAATGTGGTCTACATACAACACACAAACAATGTGGTCTACATACAACACACAAACAATGTGGTCTACATACAACACACAAACAATGTGGTCTACATACAACACACAAACAATGTGGTCTACATACAACACACAAACAATGTGGTCTACATACAACACACAAACAATGTGGTCTACATACAACACACAAACAATGTGGTCTACATACAACACACAAACAATGTGGTCTACATACAACACACAAAGACAAAGATATGTTTCAAAGGGCCAATTTATTTCAGGCCAGAAAAAATTGACAAAACTATTTTAAATAGCTGCAACATAAGGGCACTTTAACTTTAACTCTAAGTAGATAGGATCTTTGATCCAAGACACAACTTACATTTAACTAAAATGTTATTTTCTTTGTGCTCGACAAAAGAAAAATATTGAGAATGTCTCCATGTTAAAAAACTCGACTTCTGGCTTCACCATGATGTCTTGTTAGTTGTTATGAGAGTAGCGTATGTGTGTGTGTGTGTGTGTGTGTGTGTGGCCCTTTAAGATATGACAACATGTGAGGTGAGTGACGTCAGTGAGTGAGTGGGCGAGAGAGGTGAGGGAGCGGCGACAGTGAGTGAGTGCAGGTGTTCTAGCTTGGTGGATGGCTGCGTCCAATGAAGTCACAAAGTTGCAACAAACCGCCGGGCTCGTCATTCACCCTTAGCTGTAAAGACCCTCTTCCGGGTAAAGTGAAGGTTGTTAGCCCCGAAGTACGGCTCTGGAGGAATGTCTCCCCTGCGGGTAGGCGTGCTTTCCCCCGCCCACAGAAAGCACACCTCTTATTTTCCACCGGAGCGCTCCAATAAAACACACTCAGATCTTCTGTTTCTAGCCGATACTGCGTTATTTTACGTTATTTTTATGTAGTAACGCATCATGCAGTAACGGTAACTGAGTTACTGCATATAAAAAATAACGCGTTAGATTACTAGTTACCGCAGAAAGTAACGGTGTTACAGTAACACGTTACTTAGTAACGCGTTAGTCCCAACACTGAATATAAGGAACAAAAATCCACCTTCTTAACCACAACTTGGCTATACCGTCCATGCTAATGTTGTACTTGTTGAATTTGTACCTTATAACGTTCGACAGCTGAAGTTGTTGTACAAAAATAACATGCGGTATATACTATATAGTCTATAGCCTGTATAGGCTATTTTCGAAAACCGGTTTCGTTTAAATTTGAATCGGCTTTCTATAGATATGAAATAATATACCTGGTGCGCTTGTGAGGTAGACATATAGATTTCCAAATTCCATGTCCGGCCATTGTGTAGGATTATCAGTCCACGCATCTGCTGGAAGGCGGTAAGGGCAGTCGTTTAATCCAACTACAGAACATTTTAACTCGTATCTTAACCTAGCCCTAGTAGGGCTGGACAATTAATCCCATTTTAATCTCAACTTCATTCAAGACATGACACGATCATAAACATGTTATTGTAAAAAAAAGAGAAGAAAAAAAGATGAACAGCCCGCGGAACGTGCATGCAAATTCTTGAGCCTGTAACGGTTAAAGGGATGAGTGAGTGTATGATTGAAAAAAAGACCATGTCTACTAGAATGTGCTACTTTTTATTTGACACAGTGCTAGTATGTCTAATCAGAAGGGGTGTAACGGTACACAACAATTTTGGTTCGGTACGTACCTCGGTTTAGAGGTCACGGTTCGGTTCATTTTCGGTACAGTAAGAAAACAACAAAATATACATTTTTGGGTTATTTATTTACCAAATTTGTAAACAATGGCTTTATCCTTTTAACATTGGGAGCACTATAATAATTCTTCCCACGTTAATCAACATTAAACTGCCTCAAGTTGTTGCTCAGATTAAATAAAATGACACAACTTTTCTTCTACATATAAAAAGTGCAACATTAAACGGTTTCAAGTCAACTCATCATGCTTAATTTATTACAGCATTTGGGAAGCCTGTAGTTGATTTTTATTATGTAAATGTTATATTTTTATCAACATGTGATAGCAGGGACCCTGCCATTCAAAACTAGGCTGCTACATTACTAATGATTAATGTAATGTAGTGGATTGTCCGAAGCTTAAACAGGCAACAAAAGTAGTTTAGTACAACAATTTTGTTTACCCATTATCAGAAGTGCAGGTTGAATTAAGTTAGCCGTGCAGACTTCCGTCAGACTACCCCAGGGCAGCTGTGGCTACGAAAGTAGCTTACCACCACCAGGTGTGAATGAATGATGGGTTTTTAACATGTAAAGCGACTTTGGGTACTTAGAAAAGCGCTATATAAATCCCAGGTATTATTATTATTATAGACCACATGTACTCCGGAGTAAACAAGACACACACAAGCCAAAATCACTGTCGAGTTCCGGTCTTCTGACATTTTTTATATGTCTCTTGTGCGTCATTGTTTTTTATCTAGTGCGTCATAATTATTTTGTTTTGGTTTTGTCTGTTCCAAAACAACCTTGTATCTCTTAGTCATATTTGGAAAATCTAAACATTCTGTAGACAGGTTGGCATAACTCCATATTCACCTTTGTCCCACTGGTCCAGTCAATGGCACAAAATGGAAGAGAATTGAAAATGAGCGGACATTCTTATTAGACATGCAATATAGGTCAAAGGTCAGAAATTCTACTACATACCCGCCTTCCAGGGTCTTAAGACCCTGGACCAAAACAATTTCTGATGTAGACCACTAAGTTAAATCTCTACCACAGATAGAGGCAAAAACCTCAATGTTTTTATACGAGGCAAAAATTCCGTCTATGACCCTCCTTCAGAGCGATCGCTGTTACCAGCCTGCAGTAAAACCATCTCACAGAACACAATTAGTGTTATTACCCTTTGATTTGGTAAAGGAATAACAAATACTTTGATCATGAACATCATTGAACATAAATAGATGAATGTATATAGACTTATGACTGTAAGACATTTGCAAAAATATTTTTCCCGGCATTTGCAATGAATGTAGTTACCAATATTGTTAATTATCAATTTATTTTGAACACACAACTGAATTTCGTATGAGTCCATGTTCGATTAGTGCTCGTATAGATGGCTCGGTGGTGCCTCAGGCTGGTGGCCTGCCGACACCTCGTTGGGCTTTTGGCTGCCTTGGTGAAGAAAGAGATCCACTCAAACAGTCTGTCTCTGTCTCTTCTTGGGGTGTGGTTCAGTCCATTGGGCAGACTGTGCAATGGCATGTGCGCGCTGGCCGCTTTGGGGAAAAGCTGAGAAAAAGTTGGAGCTGTGGGGGCCTTGGGGAAGGCGGGGGAAGAGTATGGGGCGTGGGGCTTTGGTCCAGGCCTCCTCGCCGCTTCGGCACTCCCGACACTTCTTTCCACAGCTGCTGGAGTCCTGGTGGACATATTGGCTGGCAACCTTAGTTGTTCTCGTCATCGCTGGCAAGGTGTTGTCTCTCCTCTCGGTTCCTTCCAGTCAGGTATCGGGTGTTGGTCCTGGATTGGCTTTGACCGTGCCCCTTTTAGCGAGTGCAAGGGAATCTGGAGTGGCTGCTTTCATCCTCAAATCTGCACAGAGGAACTGGCACACAAATTCTACATTTTGCAAACTTACCATTTTGGTCTCATGGTCTTTCCACCTTCCTAGGAAGCTGCTGGTCCTGAGAAGTGCTGATCTTGTGACTGAAGATGATAACCTGTTTTCTTAAAATAGGTGCCGTTGTTTGACCTAATCTTTTTGGGCAAACCATGTCGGGATATTAGATAATTCACAAAACATTTAATTACTGAATTGGCACCCTCCTTTGAGGTTGGGGTTGCTTTCGCCAACCACTGCAATTGTCAATCTAAATCCTTACGTTCCTTTATCCTTGTACCGGATTGATCATATTGATTAAATAAAACCTCAACACGCTCAAACTTGACCCAATCCAAACTCACCTCCCCCCTCTGTCCCTCTCACAGGGACAGTGTTAGTCGTAGTAATAGTAATAGTAGTAGTAGTAGTGGTAGTAGTAGTAGTTTCAGAAAAATCCAAGAAAAAGAAAAGGCAGATGATAGTCAAGCGCAGCAAGAACAGAGGCGGAGGACAGGTCATGTTTGAGGTCACTGTTCGCTTTTGCAATAGTACTTTGATATTTTACAACACCTAGTGAATTATTGTGGCCTCAATAATTCACTAAATAGTTGTATTTAGTTTAGTCTATCTATGATGGGACAATGCACGGAAACATTAAGTTCAGAAACAGATATGTTCTGTACCAGATTCTGTACTAGCTTGTTTACATTATGAGGAGAAAACTATCATTTACGGGGGATATTGATTTTTGAAATAGGTCAAGTAAAATAAAATAAAAACACAAATGTATTTCAGTTTTAGGAGTTAAATGATGTACCATCCTCAGTGATGAGCTGAACACATGTAGTTTTTTGTTATGGTTTTGGAGTCCCTTGAAAAGTAAAGTTTTTTTAACATTATAAAATATAGTAACAATTACTTTCATCTTTTAATGTTGATGTTCCAGGTAATTTAATGTTCAGTAATTGTATATCATAGGCCAATATAAGCTTTGGCTTCCGCCTATTCTTTTTTCGGTCATTCTTTTTTCTTTTCTGTGTGTAAATGTGTATGATTGTTAATATGTCTAATTTACTGTTAAACTGCTCACACAAATTGGTTGATGGTTGATGGTTGATTATATGACCAAAATAAACGTATTTCATTTATTCATTCATTATCTATCGCACTCATAGTTTTATTCCATTTTGCATGTAATTATTCCTATTGATTTCTTCCCATTTCACTCAAACAACTAAACAAACAAACAAATAAACAAACTTGCAGCTAACCACAATCAACAGCATACCATTTACGAATACCTTCATTTGTCACTTTCTCATCTTTTCTTCACTTTCGTTTTCCTTTACAAACAACATCCTGTATCCATCTCTTCCTTACACTTCACACAATGTTTCTATTTTCTGTTCTCATAGAAACCATTCACATAACGTAAGGTTATAAACATCCTTTTCCCATATTTTCTCAAACCATCCTCTTCACCCTCCTTCTGTTTTTTCACCTGCTCTCTCTTCCTCTCTCTCTCACTTTCTCTCCTTCTCTCACAATACAAACACAATAATCCAAAATAATCAGTCTTATAAAATAATTTTAGCTTTAGATATGATTTAGGGCAGTGGTTTTCAACCTTTTTTTCCCAGTAAAATAAAAAAATAAAATACAGCATAATGTCATCATTTTCTGATTTATTAAATTGTATAACAGTGCACCATATTGCTCATTTGTTGTGGTCTTACTTGACTTATTTGGACAAACCTTCTTTGGATATTGTAATAGAGATCCATCTGGGCTCGTGAACTTAATTCTAAATATTTATTTTGTTGAAGAATTATTCTTCTATAATTATATTTATAAAGGATTTTGAATTGTCGCTATTTTAAAATATTTAAAATCTCAGGTACCCCTTGGCATACCTTCAAGTACCCCCCCTTTTTTTGTCCGGGCGGAAACACCATATCCTCCTTTGAGAACTACTGGTTTAGCCTATAAAAATCCTTTGTCTCATACATCATTAGACTGTACAACTCCTCTTTGGGGGGGCTAGGATGACAGGGAATGCAAAACAATAACAGTGCAATACTTTTTTATATCATGGTCGTTAATGCCTAGTTTCTCTTATTTTACTGTTCTATTTTTATTCTCCTTGTAATATTTTTCCATTTTGTTTCCATTTATACCCTTAGTTACTGTTTACTTTTTACTTCTTCTTCCTGAGGGAACTCTCCTGAAGGAATCAATAACGTTTTATCTGTCTATCTATCTATTACTAACCCGAGCACAATTCATGACGTCATGGTCATCTTGCAGACAGTTGTTTCCATTTAGTTTTATTCTCTACATGTAATTCTACACGCACCAATGTCACATAGAAATTTGCTTTCTTTGTTATTTATTTACATTATTATTTCTGGTTTACTTGCTGTCTGTTTACTTAAGTTCTCATATTTTGGTCTGTCTTCCTTCTGATTAGAATTTGTTTAACGCTTCTCTACGTTTTGTTTTGACAATGGCGCTGAGTGTTGGCGACTCTTTATCTGTACTTCTTCAGACTCTATGTTTCACAGTTTGCACAGATACCCTTAGATGTTTTAGAATATAAATTTAACTTTTATTTTATTGTGTGTTTATTCCTAAAAAAAATTAAAATGTCAATGTATAATCAATGTATCTTTATCAAATTTAAATTCAATATTATTAATTTATTTGTTGTATAACTATTAATTCAAAGTTACAATGTGTCCTAATCTATGATGTGTGCGTGTGTGTGTGTGTTTGTCTCAACTTCCACACAGGAACTGGATGGATCAGATAAGCAGCAAGGCTGTTTAATACAGTATATTACACACATAATTAATGACTAATGAATTTAACAATGCTTCAATGTCCCAGTCCAAATGTATGTATTGATATTTAAATGTTTATTTATTCATATACAGTATATTTTATTTTTCCTATTATCAAAACCAACCTGTCAGCCTTCTCTTCAGATTGAGTACAGCTGTCCACTATATATATATATATATATATATATATATATATATATATATATATATATATATATATATATATATATATATATATATATATATATATAGTTTTTTATTTATTTATTTATTTATTCTTTAAACCTAGCTCAATGCTAAACTAGCTCAATGCTATCCTAGCTCAATGCTAACCTAGCTCAATGCTATGCTAACAGTGTCACACCTCTTCGGCCCAATGCCTCGTACAGCTGACACTCACACAGCCTCGCCACTTCTGACACACTCTTATCTCAAAATGTCTCCCAGCTGAGACTCCTTTTTTTTCTGTATATGCGTCACACAGTCACTCACACAGAGAATTTACCAGCACAGTTAAAAGTAAATGCAATAGACAACTATTTTTCTCATCCAGAATCACAGTTGTATCATATCAGAACCTTAATAATAAGAACAACATTTATCATTCACTCTTAGATGGACAAATAGTCAAGTTTAAGGAGGGTATTCTGGACTTCCCTGCTTAGGCTGCTGCCCCTGCGATCCAACCTCCGAGAGCGGGATAAGATAATTAAATGGATAGATCATTCACTCATATGTTTTCTGTACATAAACTTTGTCTACTTTCTCACACGCACACACATTTTAGACAATTTCCCAACTTTTACAGATAGCGGGGCTGTGAGAAAAAGCGTGAAGGGAGGTTGCGAGAGGGGGGGGGGAAAGGAAGGGGGGAATTAAACCAGATAAGAGACCAGGTGCTACACAAAAGTTATGAAATTACGCATATATCTAAATGTACCAACATAAACTGACTCACTCAATACACACACATTTCAGCATTCATCATTATACACACACATTGTTAAATTACAATACCACCCCATTGTCCGGACAAATATAAACAACTAATGCACACGTGCTTTTGTGGAATCGGCCGTCTCATATCACAAAAACCAGGTTCCATCATTGCTCATAAAACGGCGATTAACCCGTTTCATTGGAGCAGCACCTGCGTTATCAAACTGACCAACACGGATCACTGGCCTCTAAGGCGCCATAGGACCACCAGGAATCACCCAGCAATCCTACAGACATCGTGTCTGGTCAGTCCCATACAGTTTCACCAAGTTTCACCAAAGCTCTACCATATGGAGCCCGAGACGCCACCTGTCTATTCTGCAGCCATTAAACAGATTCGTGACAACTTGGCTCAGTTGATCTCCTTTACCGGAGTCACTGAATGGTCACCTAATATGAGGCTTTTTTACACGCTGAGTCACAAGGACTAGGGACCGCTGCAGTTTCCACATAGACAGGTGTCTCACACTTTCACAGACGTATCAATTTTATATGGGCCAAATGTCACACCAGTTAGCAAACCTTGCCTTAAATTTATCTTTGTCCAACTCTGGCTAATTCTGATGCACTTGCAGAAAGAAGCATCCTCTGCCAGCAACGACAGAGGATGAAGAGGTTAAAAGAAATTTTTCGTCTCATATCGTCTGTGCTTCTACACTCCAAACCACCAAAATTCTAATAACAATCCCCTTATGTTAAAAACAAGAAATCACAAGTTTTCAACAAACACACAGACAAATAATCACATATAAAACAACTCAATCCAACCATAATTTACCCCATCCCAGGTTGTTTTTGGAGAACCTGACTAAACCTATCTTTTATCAAAAATAGATTCAGCAATTAGTCTTATCGATCCGGCTCTCTCCAGGCAGAAAATGTTTACACTTTAAAGCAAACTGCTTACCTTGTGATGCGCGCGTGCAGCACACTGTCTGCCTGACAGAGAGAGCGGGAGCGGCTGTCGACCTGTAGCTTCTAAACCATCCTGTTCGTGACGCCAATTTGTGTAGTGGATTGTCCGAAGCTTAAACCGGCAACAAAAGTAGTTTAGTACAACAATTTTGTTTACCCATTATCAGAAGTGCAGGTTGAATTAAGTTAGCCGTGCAGACAGACCACATGTTACTCCGGAGTAAACAAGACACACACAAGCCAAAATCACTGTCGAGTTCCGGTCTTCTGCCATTTTTTATATGTCTCTTGTGCGTCATTGTTTTTTATCTAGTGCGTCATAATTATTTTGTTTTGGTTTTGTCTGTTCCAAAACAACCTTGTATCTCTTAGTCATGTTTGGAAATTCTAAACATTCTGTAGACAGGTTGGCACAACTCCATATTCACCTTTGTCCCACTGGTCCAGTCAATGGCACAAAATGGAAGAGAATTGAAAATGAGCGGACATTCTTATTAGACATGCAATATAGGTCAAAGGTCAGAAATTCTACTACAGTAACTATAGCACATTTTTTAAGCTTCTCAGGTTTAATTCTTTCCCATTCTTGCTTGATGTACAGCTTAAGTTGTTCAACAGTCCGGGGGTCTCCGTTGTGGTATTTTAGGCTTCATAATGCACCACACATTTTCAATGGGAGACAGGTCTGGACTACAGGCAGGCCAGTCTAGTACCCGCACTCTTTTACTATGAAGCCACGTTGATTTAACACGTGGCTTGGCATTGTCTTGCTGAAATAAGCAGGGGCGTCCATGATAACGTTGCTTGGATGGCAACATATGTTGCTCCAAAACCTGTATGTACCTTTCAGCATTAATGGTGCCTTCACAGATGTGTAAGTTACCCATGCCTTGGGCACTAATACACCCCCATACCATCACACATGCTGGCTTTTCAACTTTGCGTCTATAACAATCCGGATGGTTCTTTTCCTGTTTGGTCCGGAGGACACGACGTCCACAGTTTCCAAAAACAATTTGTGGCCAGCTATTAAGTCGTCTGTTTTCATCGCAAAATTCCACAGTATTCTGGACATCTGTGTTGGTGACTCTTTTGCAATTTGTTTAATGAACAATGAAGACAGCAAAGACGAAAGCTGTAGGTGGGAAGCTGTGTATTAGCGGCTGGCTGCAGCAACACAACCAGGAGGACTTTGAGTTGGATAGCAGACGCGCTACCGTGAGTACGCAGCTTTGGCTTCCAAACATTTGATCGCTTGCCCGTACGTGCGCGCCGCTATGTGCATGTCACGTACGTGACTTTGGGGAAATATATGTGCTGTATGAACTTTACGCAGGTGAACGGTACTTTGGGCTGTGGGATTGAGTGTGTTGTGCGGGTGTTTGATTTGTATTGGTGGGTTATATGGACGGGAGGGGGGAGGTGTTTGTTATGCGGATTAATTTGTGGCATATTAAATATAAGCCTGGTTGTGTTGTGGCTAATAGAGTATATATATGTCTTGTGTTTATTTACTGTTTTAGTCATTCCCAGCCGAATATCAGGTCCCACCCGCCTCTCACAGCATCTTCCCTATCTGAATCGCTTCCACTGCCCTCTAATCCCATCACTCTCACTTTCCTCATCCACAAATCTTTCATGCTCGCTCAAATTAATGGGGTAATCGTCGCTTTCTCGGTCCGAATCGCTCTCGCTGCTGGTGGCCATGATTGTAAACAATGTGCAGATGAGAGGAGCTCCACAACCTGTGACGTCACGCTACTTCCGGTACAGGCAAGGCTTTTTTATCAGCGACCAAAAGTTGCGAACTTTATCGTCAATGTTCTCTACTAAATCCTTTCAGCAAAAATATGGCAATATCGCGAAATGATCAAGTATGACACATAGAATGGACCTGCTATCCCCGTTTAAATAAGAAAATCGCATTTCAGTAGGCCTTTAAGAGTGGCAGTATGTGGGGTGAGTGACGTGAGTAAGTGAGTGGGCGAGTAAGGAGAGGTAGTGGTAGCATGTGCAGGAGTGTTAATAGCATGGTGGATGTCCAGGCTTGTGCCCTGTGGAAATAATAAATAAAGTGAGCAAGCTGTAGCTAATCGACGGCCTCGTCCTTCCGACCAAAGAGCGGAGCTTTATGGACCCAGTGTTACCCCCGACACAACATGGGCCCTGGAGGGAGCGTCTCCCCTGCGCTCCGCGACCACGGTCTGGGAGCCCACAAACAGGAAAGGTGTAAAGCAACCCTTGCAGAGCGGCGGCTCCCTGTTTAAAGTGTCACCTTTATTGTTAGTTTAGAAGCCCAAATACCTCCATATTGCACTCCACGCACCCTCTTTATTAACCAGTAGAATTGTCCTTTGTTGCCTTTCTTCCTCTCCACCATGTTATTGCTTGTATGCACTTTGTGTGTGCGTTTTGACACACTCAACATCATGCGCCTCCGCTCTGTAGTCACCGTCGCACAGCAGCATTCAGATGAAAGAACGGTACCGGTACTTTTCAAAGGTGGTATAGTACCGATTTCAATTGATTAATACCACGATACTTTATTAGTAGCAGTATACTGTACAACCCTACTACACACACATACAGTACATAGAAGAAAGTGTGTTTTTGTTGTTTGTGTCTTGCAGACGTCCAGCAGCTGATCGGTAATCCAGAAGAAGTTTCCCCTCAGTTAGGGGGGAGCTCCACTTTGAAGCAGGAGACTCCACAACCACCCTGCATTAAAAAGGAAGAGGAGGAACTCTGCATCACTCAGGAGGGAGAGTGTCTTCTAGGACGAGAGGAAGCTGATTACACCAAGTTTCCACTGAGTATTCTCTCTGTGAAGACTGAAGATGATGAAGAGAAACCACAAGTAGACAACCTCTTAGCTCCACTATCAGATAGTGAGGCTGAAGACGAGGTTGAAGAACCTTTGAGCAGCGATAAAGACTGTGAAGGTGATATGAGGACTCACACTGACAACAAACACTCTGAATGCTCTACAAAGAAGAGAGGTAAAACATGTTTGAGCTGCTCGGTTTGTGCTAAAAGTTTTACTAAAAAGAGCAGTTTGACTAAACACATGAGAACACACACAGGAGAAAAACCCTTTAATTGTTCAGTTTGTGGCAAAAGCTTTTCTCAAAATAGCTCTTTGACTCAACACATGAGAACACACACAGGTGAAAAAAACTTTAATTGTTCAGTTTGTGGCAAAAGCTTTTCTCAAAGTGGCTCTTTGACTGGACACATGACAACACACACAGGTGAAAAACCATTTAATTGTTCAGTTTGTGGCAAATGCTTTTCTTTTAAGAGCAGGTTGACTAAACACATGACAACACACACTGGTGAAAAACCCTTTAAGTGTTCAGTTTGTGGCAAAAGCTTTTCTATTAGGAGCATTTTGACTCAACACCTGAGAACACACACAGGTGAAAAACCCTTTAAGTGTTCAGTTTGTGGCAAAAGCATTTCTTTTAAGAGCAGTTTGACTAAACACATGAGAACACACACTGGTGAAAAACCCTTTAATTGTTCAGTTTGTGGCAGAAACTTTTCTCATAATAGCTCTTTGTGTCGACACATGAGAACACACGCTGGAGAAAAACCATTTAGTTGTTCAGTGTGCTGTAAAAGGTTCACACATAATGCTGACGCAGTAAAACACATAAGAACACACAAGGGAAAATAACCTATTAGCTGTTTAGTTTGTGGTATGTTGCTCATATGTGGTGACATCCACCCTACCCAGGACCTCCTCACTGCTTCTTTCACAAATATCTGAGGTATTCATACAAACTTGGATTATTTGGAGCATAGTCTTATCCACTCATGACCCCATGTCTTCTCTGTATCTGAAACCTTGCTGAACAGTAAGATAGATGATGCTTCAAGTGCTTGGTTACTCCTTCTTCAGTCCTGGGGCCTCATGTGTCAAGTTTGTGCACGCTCAAAAACCTGCACTACACCCTTTTTCACTGCAAAGTTGAGATGTATCAAAACTGACGTTGACGCATAAGTGATGCCGGGTAACTGTTTGCATAACAAACTGCCAACTTTTACTCCTCAGACTGGTTGATGTGCAAATCCGAGAGTTATGAACAATTAACCCCCAACACCCACAACCCAACCCCCACCTCCCTCGACATTCGGGCATAACAGGTTCAATCTGGCCCGCGAGATGAGTTTGCAAAGTGTAAAATTCAGCTGTATTTTTAATGAAAGAAACTGCTGTTCTAAATGTGTCCACTGGATGTCACATTAGCAATTCTGTTAGGCAAGCAAATAGCATAGCAAGTATACCAAGCAAGAGGTAGACGGTAAAGCGGGGCTGTGACTCCTCCCCCTCCACCCAACGTAAAACAGGAGTAAAATAAGCAATCAGTAACCCCACTTAAAATGCAGCATGAGACACTGCACACTGATATAGTTCTGTGAAAATGATTGTCTTCTGTGCAAATGTAAAGAAAGTGAACAGTGTGTGATTTACTGCAATACTGTCAGTCTTTTCACTTTTTATTTGTGCTTTGTTGAAATTGTTCACACATTGCACAGCTTTTATTTTTCTATCAATACACATTATGTCTGTCAGACAGGAAGTAACTCAACACTCTTGAATAGTTTCTACCTCAGTTTGTATGGTTTGTTGAGTTAGCACACGATTAATATGTGGAAATGACAAATGAGGTAGTTGATAGAAAGAATAGTTTTTATTCATGCTTTATTTTGTTTTTTGTTCAATTCTAGATGGGTTGTGACTTAAAGTTTAATAGAAACACTGAGATTAAGTTTAAGTTCATTGCGTTCTTTAAGGTGTTTTTGAAAATGCACCATTTTTTTCCTTCAGACTTTTTAACTAACTTGAAGTGTTTTGTCAAGAGGATTATTTGTGATGTGTACATTTTCCGAATGTGATCGTTCTATTTTGGGTTGAAGTAAAATAAAGAAAACCATCTGTCGTATTTTGAAGTTATCATGCCATGACTTTACCCGTCCCGCCCACGTGGAAATAGATTTTCCTCCATGTGGCCCCTGAGCTAAAATGAGTTTGACACCCCTGCTGTAATGTGACTCATGTGAGCAGGTTACTGTATAAACACATTTTGTTATAAGTTATAAAAATGTGTTCAGTTCTCAGAGACACATCAATGTCAGGCTGACAATCGCTCTTCCGCTTTCTCCAAACACGAGAACAAAGCAGCTCCTACTGACTTGTGATTGGTCAGACCGTGCCCATCTTAATCACATGGCTCATTTCAATATAATAAATTGCGATGTAACACAATTGAATATCTTATATGCTCAGACAGTAATGTGTTCATATAAGTTTATATTGTGTTATGTTGTTTGTAATGGGGAAAGATGTTAATGTGTCTTGTTTTCATGTTTGCATTTAAGATAGTTGACATTTAGCATGATAGCTGTTAACTGGCGATTAGTGATGTTAAGTGCCTAAGATGGTAGTTATTGATTAGCAGTGTGATGAGGGCTTTCTGCTGGTGAGTGATTAGCACTACAGTTAGAGCCACCTATCGCTAGGTAGAAATGAGCAGTTTCACCAACATTTTTATGTGAAACCATATTACTGACTGTCTGGTGTTTTACAGGATTCATGGAAGTTTATTGTCATAGCACATGGGTCGGCAACCCAAAATGTTGAAAGAGCCATATTGGACAAAAATACAAAAACAAATCTGTCTGGAGCCGCAAAAAATTAAAAGCCATATTACATACAGATAGTGTGTCAAGAGATATACATTTAAAGGACTTAAAGGAAACTAAATGACCTCAAATATAGCTACAAATGAGGCATAATGATGCAATATGTACATATAGCTAGCCTAAATAGCATGTTAGCATCGATTAGCTAGCATTAATGCAGTAACCAAATATGTCGGATTAGCACTCCACACAAGTCAATAACATCATCAAAACTCACCTTTGTGCCTTCACGCACAACGTTAACAGTTGGGTGGACAAAATGAGACAGAAAAAGAAGTGGCATAAAACACGTCCTAGAAAGCCGGAGAAAGTTATACATGGAAACAAACTAAGGTGAGTTCAAGGACCGCCAAAATTAGTAGGACAAAACGGCCCTCGCCAAATACTCGTATCAGTGAAGCATGTTTAATATAAACAGTGTGTTATAACAATTAGTGTCATGTTTGTCCTCCTACAGAAACCATATTAAAACAAAAAATATATTTTTTCCCCTCATCTTTTTCCATTTTTCATACATTTTTGAAAAAGCTCCAGAGAGCCACTAGGGCGGCGCTAAAGAGCCGCATGCGGCTCTAGAGCCGCGGGTTGCCGACCCCTGTCATAGCAGCACACGATACACATGAGATGGCACACAATTTAGTAGCACGTGAACAATAGGATTGGTCCTGGTGGAGATCTACACTCTTAGTGCTTTTCTTCTTTATTCAGAGTAATTATTTGACTTTCTAAAGGTTTTTACTAAAACAACTAAGTAGCTTGAAAAATATTTCTGTGTTTCTTGTAGTATTTAAAATGTAGATTTTTTTTCCTCGATGTTTGCCCTTTTTCTGGTTTGAATAACAGCCATGGAAAAAGTCTGTGCACGTGCTTGTATATATATATATTTTTTATTTTCAAACAGTAGTTGTCCATTATTTGATGTTAGATACTTTTGCTAACCATTGTTTTAAATAAGATTAAATTGCCTTTATTTTGAAAAAAAAAAATGATGTGGGGTAGGAAACGGAAGTTGCGGACTTCTAGCGCATGCGCAAATGTACTTGAAGCCAAGCAAAAAGAGAAGACCGCATGCTATGGTTGTTCGGAGATTCTTCGAATTCACGATCTTAAAGTCATATGATTCACAGCAAATATAGCAACAAAATATCTCAATTCGCATTTTCCAAAGCCACGAAACGTGCATTGAGTTTGGAGCGATATCTGAAGTGAAGATTGAAGACGTGATAGAAGATGGACGACTACTGCTATGCTAAGATGGCGACGTCCGCTAAAAGAGAACATGAAAGAGAATCAGCGCCACCAACTTCCAGCAAATCACCAACGGAGATAAAGACGAAAGATGAAGGTGAGTGACTTGAAGTTTTGTCATTTGAAAACTATTTCAAGCCCTTAAAATCGAAATTAGCCGGCTTTGTTGAAGAATGTAAAGAAAGAGCCGCCATGATTGTTAGCTTGAAGAAGGCAGTGGAGTTCACATCAGAGGAGATGAAAGAATGCAAAAGTCAAATGAAGAAAGTGGAAGAGCAAAACAAGCGCTTCCCATGTTTGGAAAACACCACATTTCAAATATTTAGCTCGCATTACTAAGCTAAGTTATTGATGGAGTCCATCAAGTTATTGGATGGATGTTAGAGTGGACATAACAGCCACTATCTCGAAGTCATCCTCCATCTTGTAAACACTGTAGCAGCTAGTGAAAGTTTAAAGGCCTACTGAAATGAATTTTATTTAAACGGGGATAGCAGATCTATTCTATGTGTCATACTTGATCATTTCGCGATATTGCCGTATTTTTGCTGAAAGGATTTAGTATACAACAACGACGATAAAGATTGCAACTTTTGGTATCTGATAAAAAAAAGGCTTGCCCCTACCGGAAGTAGCGTGACGTAGTCAGTTGAACATATACGCAAAGTTCCCTATTGTTTACAATGATGGCCGCATGAAGTGAGAGAGATTCGGACCGACAAAGCGACAATTTCCCCATTAATTTGAGCGAGGATGAAAGATTTGTGGATGAGTAAAGTGCAAGTGAAGGACTAGTGGGGAGTTGAAGCTATTCAGATAGGGAAGATGCTGTGAGAGCCGGGGGTGACCTGATATTCAGCTGGGAATGACTACAACAGTAAATAAACACAAGACATATATATACTCTATTAGCCACAACACAACCAGGCTTATATTTAATATGCCACAAATTAATCCCGCATAAAAACACCTAGGTGTTTGTTATGCTAGCTACTAGCTACTAGCTCGAGCTAGTTATAGCTCGAGCGGTATATGGATGGGATCCCGTCCATAAAACCCGCGAATACAATTCAAGCACCTGCACAACACACACACTCACTCAGCCCAAAGGACCGTTCACCTAACCCAAGGTTCATAAAGCTTATATATTTAACCAAAGTTACGTACGTGAAACGCACGTACGGGCAAGCGATCAAATGTTTGGTAGCGTACTCACGGTATCGCGTCTGCGTCTGTTAACGAAGTCAAAGTCCTCCTGGTAAGAGTCTCTGCTGTCCGAGTTCTTCGATCTTGACTGCATCTTTCGGGAATGTAAACAATGAAACACCGACTGTGTTGTGTTGCTGACTTCCCTCGCAAAATACTCCGCTTCGCACCGACTTTCTTCTTTGCTTGCTCAGCTTCTTTCTCCATAATGCAATGAACAAATTGCAACAGATTCACCAACACAGATGTCCAGAATACTGTGGAATAATGAGATGAAAACAGAGCTATTTCGTATTGGCTTCAATGGGGAAGCCATACCTCTGTTAAACTGGCTACGTCACGCGCATACGTCATCCTCCAAAGGCGTTTTGAACCGGAAGTGTGGCGGGAAATTTAAAATTGCACTTCATAAGTTAACCCGGCCGTATTCGCATGTGTTGCAATTTAAGATTTCATCATTGATATATAAACTATCAGACTGCGTGGTCGCTAGTAGTGGCTTTCAGTAGGCCTTTAAAATGATGTTGTTGCGCCAGGATTTGATTTTGAGCATTTTTTAATTGTATTTCCTAGTTCTTAGTAGGGCTGGACAATTAATCCCATTTTAATCTCAACTTCATTTAAGACATGACACGATCATAAACATGTTATTGTAAAAAAAGATGAACAGCCCGCGGAACGTGGATGTAAATTCTTGAGCCTGTAACGGTTAAAGGGATGAGTGAGTGTATGATTGAAAAAAAGACCATGTCTACTAGAATGTGCTACTTTTTATTTGACACAGTGCTAGTATGTCTAATCTGTAATCACTGAACTCAACAAAAAAGTAAGACCACATGATTTTTGCTTTAATGTAACCCCCAGAATTGGCCACTAAAACAGAATCTGCTAGTAAACGCAGAATTTCACGGAAATGGACATAAATGTGAGTGAAATGTTGTCACTGTGAGGAGAAGGAACATTTGTTTGGGACAATAATGTGTCCGGTACCCCTCGTTCATCCCCGAAACACTCAACCACCCTGTCCTGAACTAAACAATGTGGAGACGGCCACTTGCAACAGCGACTAAACTATGAAGCTAAAGCTAGCAAGAACAATCCACACACCACCAAACACTTCTTGTGTTGTTGTGAACGGCATCACGATGTAAGATCAATGTACAAACAGGAAGGCAGTCGCAACTTGAGAGGCTTTCCTTATTTTACAGCCTCGACTTTTCTCAAAACTCACACTTTCCGCTTTGATTGATTGATTGGTTGATTGATTTTAGAAAATGTTATTCATGACACAAAAAGCAAACAATCTATTGTGTAAAATAAGTGTGAGAGGTAAGAAACGGCATACAGAAAAATGTAAACAGAAAACCTGAATTAGATTAGTTTTTCATATTGCTATAGTCGTTTTAATTTATTGTTACTATGATTTTTATTTTCATTATTATTTATTTGTTACTAATGTATATCTGGTTGTTCTTTTAGATTATATTTAAAATTGAGTTTTGGTGATAATGTTTTTATGTTTTCAAATTGATAAAAAAAATGGTGTTATTTATCATGATTCCAAAATCACTCGAAATAATTGTGATTATTATGTTTTGCCATAATTGTCCAGCCCTAGACGAGGTATTGGAAAGGACTTCATGATAAACTATGTATCACGGTACTTGAGTCACGATACAATAGTCTATTGTAATATTGTGACATGGAGTTTTACTGACATTTTTACAAAGTCACTGAACATTTTCAAAAACTACTTAAAATTAATGTTGTATAAATGTATACTTGATGACAGTTATTATTTAATGGACAAACTGTGTCAAAAACAAAGTAAATAAAATGATCATTGCAGTTGTACAGAAAGTGGATCAAATTTCTTGCATTTAATATCTAAAAAAGTCCTCTTCTTCTTAACTACTGACTTCTTTCAGATAGATATGATCTTTTTTAGTTTTAGTCATTCACAAACAAGGATGGGTGGAGGGTCACCACTTTGACAACAAATATGTGAGCAAATTGTTGAACAGTTTAGGAACAACATTGCTCAACCAGCTATTGCAGAGAATTTAGGGATTTCACCATCTCAGGTCTATAATATCATCAAAAGGTTCAGAGAATCTGGAGAAATCACCGCACGTAACATTGAATGCCCGTGACCTTGGATCCTTCAGGCGGTACTGCATCAAAAACTGACATCAGTGTGTAAAGGATATCACCACATGGGCTCAGGAACACTTCAGAAAACCATTGCCAGTAACTGCAGTTGGTCGCTACATCTGTAAGTGCAAGTTAAAACTCTACTATGCACAGCAAAAGCCATTTATCAACAACACCCAGAAACGCCGCCGCCTTCGCTGGGCCCGAGCTCATCTAAGATGGACTGATGCAAAGTGTAAAAGTGTTCTGTGGTCCGACGAGTCCACATTTCAAATTGGTTTTGGAAACTGTGGACGTTGAACAAAGAGGAAAAGAACCATTTGGATCGTTCTTGGCGCAAAGTGTAAAAGGCAGCATGTGTGATGGTATGGGGGTGTATTAGTGGCCAAGACATGGGTAACTTACACATCTGTGAAGGCACCATTAATGCTGAAAGGTACATACAGCTTTTGGAGCAACATATGTTGCCATCCCAGCAACGTTATCATGGACGCCCCTGCTTATTTCAGCAAGACAATGCCAAGCACGGTGGCAGAGGGCTTAGTGCATCTGCCTCACAATACGAAGGTCCTAAGTAGTACTGGGTTCAATCCTGGGCTCAGGATCTTTCTGTGTGGAGTTTGCATGTTCTCCCCGTGACTGCGTGGGTTCCCTCCGGGTACTCCGGCTTCCTCCCACCTCCAAAGACATGCACCTGGGGATAGGCCCCTCCCACCTCCAAAGACATGCACCTGGGGATAGGCCCCTCCCACCTCCAAAGACATGCACCTGGGGATAGGTCGATTGGCAACACTAAATTGGCCCTAGTGTGTGAATGTGAGTCTGTCTATCTGTGTGGCCCTGCGATGAGGTGGCGACTTGTCCAGGGTGTACCCCGTCTTCCGCCCAATTGTAGCTGAGATAGGCTCCAGCGCCCCCCGCGACCCCGAAGGGAATAAGCGGTAGAAAATGGATGGATGGAATGGAATGCCAAGCCACGTGTTACAACAGCGTGGCTTCATAGTAAAAGAGTGCAGGTACTAGACTGGCCTGCCTGTAGTCCAGACCTGTCCCCCATTGAAAATGTGTGGCGCATTATGAAGCCTAAAATAGCACAAGGGAGACCCCCGGACTGTTGAACAACTTAAGCTGTACATCAAGCAAGAATGGGAAAGAATTCCACCTGAGAAGCTTCAAAAATGTGTCTCCTCAGTTCCCAAACCTTTACTGAGTGTTGTTAAAAGGAAAGGCCATGTAACACAGTGGTGAACATTTTTGCAATGTTTTGCAGACGTCCAGCAGCTGATCGGTAATCCAGAAGAAGTTTCCCCTCAGTTAGGGGGGAGCTCCACTTTGAAGCAGGAGACTCCACAACCACCCTGCATTAAAAAGGAAGAGGAGGAACTCTGCATCACTCAGGAGGGAGAGTGTCTTCTAGGACGAGAGGAAGCTGATTACACCAAGTTTCCACTGAGTATTCTCTCTGTGAAGACTGAAGATGATGAAGAGAAACCACAAGTAGACAACCTCTTAGCTCTATCAGATAGTGAGGCTGAAGACGAGGTTGAAGAACCTTTGAGCAGCGATACAGACTGTGAAGGTGATATGAGGACTCACACTGACAACAAACACTCTGAATGCTCTACAAAGAAGAGAGGTAAAAAATGTTTGAGCTGCTCAGTTTGTGGTCAAAGTTTTACTACAAAGACCAATTTGACTCGACACATGAGAACACACACCGGTGAAAAACCTTTTAATTGTTCAGTGTGTGGCAAAAGCTTTTCTCAAAATAGCCATTTGACTCAACACATGAGAACACACACAGGTGAAAAAACCTTTAATTGTTCAGTTTGTGGCAAAAGCTTTTCTCAAAGTGGCTCTTTGACTCGACACATGACAACACACACAGGTGAAAAACCATTTAGTTGTTCAGTGTGCTGTAAAAGGTTCACACATAATGCAGACGCAGTAAAACACATAAGAACACACAAGGGAAAATAACAAATTAGCTGTTTAGTTTGTGGTATGTTGCTCATATGTGGTGACATCCACCCTACCCAGGACCTCCTCACTGCTTCTTTCACAAATATCTGAGGTATTCATACAAACTTGGATTATTTGGAGCATAATCTTATCCACTCATGACCCCATGTCTTCTCTGTATCTGAAACATTGCTGAACAGTAAGATAGATGATGCTTCAAGTGCTTGGTTACTCCTTCTTCAGTCCTGGGGCCTCATGTGTCAAGTTTGTGCACGCTCAAAAACCTGCACTACACCCTTTTTCACTGCAAAGTTGAGATGTATCAAAACTGACGTTGACGCATAAGTGATGCCGGGTAACTGTTTGCATAACAAACTGCTAACTTTTACTCCTCAGACTGGTTGATGTGCAAATCAGAGACTTATGAACAATTAACCCCCAACACCCACAACCCAACCCCCACCTCCCTCGACATTCGGGCATAACAGGTTCAATCCGGCCCGCGAGATGAGTTTGCGAAGTGTAAAATTCAGCTGTATTTTTAATGAAAGAAACTGCTGTTCTAAATGTGTCCACTGGATGTCACAATAGCAATTCTGTTAGGCAAGCAAATAGCATAGCAAGTATACCAAGCAAGAGGTAGACGGTAAAGCGGGGCTGTGACTCCTCCCCCTCCACCCAACGTAAAACAGGAGTAAAATAAGCAATCAGTAACCCCACTTAAAATGCAGCATGAGACACTGCACACTGATATAGTTCTGTGAAAATGATTGTCTTCTGTGCAAATGTAAAGAAAGTGAACAGTGTGTGATTTACTGCAATACTGTCAGTCTTTTCACTTTTTATTTGTGCTTTGTTGAAATTGTTCACACATTGCACAGCTTTTATTTTTCTATCAATACACATTATGTCTAGAAGACAGGAAGTAACTCAACACTTGAATAGTTTCTACCTCAGTGTGTATGGTTTGTTGAGTTAGCACAGGATTAATATGTGGAAATGACAAATGAGGTAGTTGATACATAGAATAGTTTTTATTCATGCTTTATTTAGTTTTTTGTTCAATCCTAGATGGGTTGTGACTTAAAGTTTAATAGAAATACTGAGATTAAGTTTAAGTTCATTGCGTTCTTTAAGGTGTTTTTGAAAATGCACTATTTTTTCCCCTTGAAGTGTTTTGTCAAGAGGATTGTTTGTGATGTGTGCATTTTCCGAATGTGATTGTTCTATTTTGGGTTGAAGTAAAATAAAGAAAACCATCTGTCGTATTTTGAAGTTATCATGCCAAGATTTTACCCGTCCCGCCCACATGGAAATAGATTTTTCTGCATGCGGCCCCTGAGCTAAAATGAGTTTGACACCCCTGCTGTAATGTGACTCATGTGAGCAGGTTACTGTATAAACACATTTTGTTATAAGTTATAAAAATGTGTTCAGTTCTCAGAGACACATCAATGTCAGGCTGACAATCGCTCTTCCGCTTTCTCCAAACACGAGAACAAAGCAGCTCCTACTGACTTGTGATTGGTCAGACCGTGCCCATCTTAATCACATGGCTAATTTCAATATAATAAATTGCGATGTAACACAATTGAATATCTTATATGCTCAGACAGTAATGTGTTTATATAAGTTTAGATTGTGTTATGGTGTTTGTATTGGGGAAAGACGTTAATGTGTCTTGTTTTCATGTTTGCATTTAAGATAGTTGACATTTAGCATGGTAGCTGTTAACTGGCGATTAGTGATGTTAAGTGCCTAAGATGGTAGTTATTGATTAGCAGTGTGATGAGGGCTTTCTGCTGGTGAGTGATTAGCACTACAGTTAGAGCCACCTATCGCTAGGTAGAAATGAGCAGTTTCACCAACATTTTTATGTGAAACCATATTACTAACTGTCTGGTGTTTTACAGGATTCATGGAAGTTTATTGTCATAGCAGCACACGATACACATGAGATGGCACACAATTTAGTAGCACGTGAACAATAGGATTGGTCCTGGTGGAGATCTACACTCTTAGTGCTTTTCTTCTATATTCAGAGTAATCATTTGACTTTCTAAAGGTTTTTAACCAAAACAACTAAGTAGCTTGAAAATATTTCTGTGTTTCTTGTAGTATTTAAAATGTAGGATTTTTTTTCTTCGATGTTTGCCCTTTTTCTGGTTTGAACAACAGCCATGGAAAAAGTCTGTGCACGTGCTTGTATATATATATTTTTTATTTTCAAACAGTAGTTGTCCATTATTTGATGTTAGATACTTTTGCCAACCATTGTTTTAAAATAAGATTAAATTGCCTTTATTTTGAAAAAAAGAAATGATGTGGAGTAGGAAACGGAAGTTGCGGACTTCTAGCGCATGCGCAAATGTACTTGAAGCCAAGCAAAAAGAGAAGACCGCATGCTATGGTTGTTCGGAGATTCTTCGAATTCACGATCTTAAAGTCATGTGATTCACAGCAAATATAGCAACAAATATCTCAATTCGCATTTTCCAAAGCCACGAAACGTGCATTGAGTTTGGAGCGATATCTGAAGTGAAGATTGAAGACGTGATAGAAGATGGACGACTACTGCTATGCTAAGATGGCGACGTCCGCTAAAAGAGAACATGAAAGAGAATCAGCGCCACCAACTTCCAGCAAATCACCAACGGAGATAAAGACGAAAGATGAAGGTGAGTGACTTGAAGTTTTGTCCTTTGAAAACTATTTCAAGCCCTTAAAATTGAAATTAGCCGGCTTTGTTGAAGAATGTAAAGAAAGAGCCGCCATGATTGTTAGCTTGAAGAAGGCAGTGGAGTTCACATCAGAGGAGATGAAAGAATGCAAAAGTCAAATGAAGAAAGTGGAAGAGCAAAACAAGCGCTTCCCATGTTTGGCAAACGCCACATTTCAAATATTTAGCTCGCATTACTAAGCTAAGTTATTGATGGAGTCCATCAAGTTATTGGATGGATGTTAGAGTGGACATAACAGCCACTATCTCGAAGTCATCCTCCATCTTGTAAACACTGTAGCAGCTAGTGAAAGATTAAAGGCCTACTGAAATGATTTTTTTTTTTATTTAAACGGGGATAGCAGATCTATTCTATGTGTCATACTTGATCATTTCGCGACATTGCCGTATTTTTGCTGAAAGGATTTAGTATAGAACAACGACGATAAAGATTGCAACTTTTGGTATCTGATAAAAAAAAGGCTTGCCCCTACCGGAAGTAGCGTGACGTAGTCAGTTGAACATATACGCAAAGTTCCCTATTGTTTACAATGATGGCCGCCAGAAGTGAGAGAGATTCGGACCGACAAAGCGACGATTTCCCCATTAATTTGAGCGAGGATGAAAGATTTGTGGATGAGGAAAGTGCAAGTGAAGGACTAGTGGGGAGTTGAAGCTATTCAGATAGGGAAGATGCTGTGAGAGCCGGGGGTGACCTGATATTCAGCTGGGAATGACTACAACAGTAAATAAACACAAGACATATATATACTCTATTAGCCACAACACAACCAGGCTTATATTTAATATGCCACAAATTAATCCCGCATAACAAACACCTAGGTGTTTGTTATGCTAGCTCCCAGCTACTAGCTCGAGCTAGTTATAGCAAGCGATCAAATGTTTGGAAGCGTACTCACGGTATCGCGTCTGCGTCTGTTAACGAAGTCAAAGTCCTCCTGGTAAGAGTCTCTGCTGTCCGAGTTCTTCGATCTTGACTGCATCTTTCGGGAATGTAAACAATGAAACACAGACTGTGTTGTGTTGCTAACTTCCCTCGCAAAATACTCCGCTTCGCACCGACTTTCTTCTTTGCTTGCTCAGCTTCTTTCTCCATAATGCAATGAACAAATTGCAACAGATTCACCAACACAGATGTCCAGAATACTGTGGAATAATGAGATGAAAACAGAGCTATTTCGTATTGGCTTCAATGGGGAAGCCATACCTCTGTGTTCTACTGGCTACGTCACGCGCATACGTCATCCTCCAAAGGCGTTTTGAACCGGAAGTGTGGCGGGAAATTTAAAATTGCACTTTATAAGTTAACCCGGCCGTATTGGCATGTGTTGCAATGTTAAGATTTCATCATTGATATATAAACTATCAGACTGCGTGGTCGCTAGTAGTGGCTTTCAGTAGGCCTTTAAAATGATGTTGTTGCGCCAGAATTTGATTTTGAGCATTTTTTAATTGTATTTCCTAGTTCTTAGTAGGGCTGGACAATTAATCCCATTTTAATCTCAACTTAATTTAAGACATGACACGATCATAAACATGTTATTGTAAAAGAAAAAAGATGAACAGCCCGCGGAACGTGAATGCAAATTATTGAGCCTGTAACGGTTAAAGGGATGAGTGAGTGTATGATTGAAAAAAAGACCACGTCTACTAGAATGTGCTACTTTTTATTTGACACAGTGCTAGTATGTCTAATCTGTAATCACTGAACTCAACAAAAAAGTAAGACCACATGATTTTCGCTTTAATGTAACCCCCAGAATTGGCCACTAAAACAGAATCTGCTAGTAAACGCAGAATTTCACGGAAATGGACATAAATGTGAGTGAAATGTTGTCATTGTGAGGAGAAGGAACATTTGTTTGGGACAATAATGTGTCCGGTACCCCTCGTTCATCCCCGAAACACTCAACCACCCTGTCCTGAACTAAACAATGTGGAGACGGCCACTTGCAACAGCGACTAAACTATGAAGCTAAAGCTAGCAAGAACAATCCACACACCACAAAACACTTCTTGTGTTGTTGTGAACGGCATCACGATGTAAGATCAATGTACAAACAGGAAGGCAGTCGCAACTTGAGAGGCTTTCCTTATTTTACAGCCTCGAGTTTTCTCAAAACTCACACTTTCCGCTTTGATTGATTGATTGGTTGATTGATTTTAGAAAATGTTCTTCATGACACAAAAAGCAAACAATCTATTGTGTAAAATAAGTGTGAGGGGTAAGAAACGGCATACAGAAAAATGTAAACAGAAAACCTGAATTAGATTAGTTTTTCATATTGCTATAGTCGTTTTAATTTATTGTTACTATGATTTTTATTTTCATTATTATTTATTTGTTACTAATGTATATCTGGTTGTTCTTTTAGATTATATTTAAAATTGAGTTTTGGTGATAATGTTTTTATGTTTTCAAATTAATAAAAAAAATGGTGTTATTTATCATGATTCCAAAATCACTCAAAATAATTGTGATTATTATGTTTTGCCATAATTGTCCAGCCCTAGACGAGGTATTGGAAAGGACTTCATGATAAACTATGTATCACGGTACTTGAGTCACGATACAATAGTCTATTGTAATATTGTGACATGGAGTTTTACTGACATTTTTACAAAGTCACTGAACATTTTCAAAAACTACTTAAAATTAATGTTGTATAAATGTATACTTGATGACAGTTATTATTTAATGGACAAACTGTGTCAAAAACAAAGTAAATAAAATGATCATTGCAGTTGTACAGAAAGTGGATCAAATTTCTTGCATTTAATATCTAAAAAAGTCCTCTTCTTCTTAACTACTGACTTCTTTCAGATAGATATTATCTTTTTTAGTTTTAGTCATTCACAAACAAGGATGGGGGGAGGGTCACCACTTTGACAACAAATATGTGAGCAAATTGTTGAACAGTTTAGGAACAACATTGCTCAACCAGCTATTGCAGAGAATTTAGGGATTTCACCATCTAAGGTCTATAATATCATCAAAAGGCTCAGAGAATCTGGAGAAATCACAGCACGTAACATTGAATGCCCGTGACCTTGGATCCTTCAGGCGGTACTGCATCAAAAACTGACATCAGTGTGTAAAGGATATCACCACATGGGCTCAGGAACACTTCAGAAAACCATTGCCAGTAACTGCAGTTGGTCGCTACTTCTGTAAGTGCAAGTTAAAACTCTACTATGCACAGCAAAAGCCATTTATCAACAACACCCAGAAACACAGCAAAAGCCATTTATCAACAACACCCAGAAACGCCGCCGCCTTCGCTGGGCCCGAGCTCATCTAAGATGGACTGATGCAAAGTGGAAAAGTGTTCTGTGGTCTGACGAGTCCACATTTCAAATTGGTTTTGGAAACTGTGGACGTCGAACAAAGAGGAAAAGAACCATTTGGATTGTTCTTGGCGCAAAGTGTAAAAGGCAGCATGTGTGATGGTATGGGGGTGTATTAGTGGCCAAGACATGGGTAACTTACACATCTGTGAAGGCACCATTAATGCTGAAAGGTACATACAGCTTTTGGAGCAACATATGTTGCCATCCAAGCAACGTTATCATGGACGCCCCTGCTTATTTCAGCAAGACAATACCAAGCACGGTGGCAGAGGGCTTAGTGCATCTGCCTCACAATACGAAGGTCCTGAGTAGTCCTGGGCTCAATCCTGGGCTCAGGATCTTTCTGTGTGGAGTTTGCATGTTCTCCCCGTGACTGCGTGGGTTCCCTCCGGGTACTCCGGCTTCCTCCCACCTCCAAAGACATGCACCTGGGGATAGGCCCCTCCCACCTCCAAAGACATGCACCTGGGGATAGGCCCCTCCCACCTCCAAAGACATGCACCTGGGGATAGGCCCCTCCCACCTCCAAAGACATGCACCTGGGGATAGGTTGATTGGCAACACTAAATTGGCCCTATTGTGTGAATGTGAGTCTGTCTATCTGTGTGGCCCTGCGATGAGGTGGCGACTTGTCCAGGGTGTACCCCGTCTTCCGCCCAATTGTAGCTGAGATAGGCTCCAGCGCCCCCCGCGACCCCGAAGGGAATAAGCGGTAGAAAATGGATGGATGGAATGGAATGGAATGCCAAGCCACGTGTTACAACAGCGTGGCTTCATAGTAAAAGAGTGCAGGTACTAGACTGGCCTGCCTGTAGTCCAGACCTGTCTCCCATTGAAAATGTGTGGCGCATTATGAAGCCTAAAATAGCACAAGGGAGACCCCCGGACTGTTGAACAACTTAAGCTGTACATCAAGCAAGAATGGGAAATAATTCCACCTGAGAAGCTTCAAAAATGTGTCTCCTCAGTTCCCAAACCTTTACTGAGTGTTGTTAAAAGGAAAGGCCATGTAACACAGTGGTGAACATTTTTGCAATGTTTTGCAGACGTCCAGCAGCTGATCGGTAATCCAGAAGAAGTTTCCCCTCAGTTAGGGGGGAGCTCCACTTTGAAGCAGGAGACTCCACAACCACCCTGCATTAAAAAGGAAGAGGAGGAACTCTGCATCACTCAGGAGGGAGAGTGTCTTCTAGGACGAGAGGAAGCTGATTACACCAAGTTTCCACTGAGTATTCTCTCTGTGAAGACTGAAGATGATGAAGAGAAACCACAAGTAGACAACCTCTTAGCTCTATCAGATAGTGAGGCTGAAGACGAGGTTGAAGAACCTTTGAGCAGCGATAAAGACTGTGAAGGTGATATGAGGACTCACACTGACAACAAACACTCTGAATGCTCTACAAAGAAGAGAGGTAAAAAATGTTTGAGCTGCTCAGTTTGTGGTCAAAGTTTTACTACAAAGACCAATTTGACTCGACACATGAGAACACACACCGGTGAAAAACCTTTTAATTGTTCAGTGTGTGGCAAAAGCTTTTCTCAAAATAGCATTTTGACTCGACACACGAGAACACACACAGGTGAAAAAACCTTTAATTGTTCAGTTTGTGGCAAAAGCTTTTCTCAAAATGGCTCTTTGACTCAACACATGACAACACACACAGGTGAAAAACCATTTAATTGTTCAGTTTGTGGCAAAAGCTTTTCTCGAAGTGGCTCTTTGACTCGACACATGACAACACACACAGGTGAAAAACCATTTAATTGTTCAGTTTGTGGCAAAAGCGTTTCTTCCAAGAGCAGGTTGACTAAACACATGACAACACACACTGGTGAAAAACCCTTTAAGTGTTCAGTTTGTGGCAAACGCTTTTCTATTAAGAGCATTTTGACTCAACACATGAGAACACACACAGGTGAAAAACCCTTTAAGTGTTCAGTTTGTGGCAAAAGCGTTTCTTTTAAGAGCAGTTTGACTAAACACATGAGAACACACACTTGTGAAAAACCCTTTAATTGTTCAGTTTGTGGCAACAGCTTTTGTCATTACAGCTCTTTGTGGCGACACATGAGAACACACGCTGGAGGAAAACCATTTAGTTGTTCTGTGTGCTGTAAAAGGTTCCCACATAAAGCAGATGCAGTAAAACACATAAGAACACACAAGGGAAAATAACCAATTAGCTGTTTAGTTTGTGGTATGTTGCTCATATGTGGTGACATCCACCCTACCCAGGACCTCCTCACTGCTTCTTTCACAAATATCTGAGGTATTCATACAAACTTGGATTATTTGGAGCATAATCTTATCCACTCATGACCCCATGTCTTCTCTGTATCTGAAACCTTGCTGAACAGTAAGATAGATGATGCTTCAAGTGCTTGGTTACTCCTTCTTCAGTCCTGGGGCCTCATGTGTCAAGTTTGTGCACGCTCAAAAACCTGCACTACACCCTTTTTCACTGCAAAGTTGAGCTGTATCAAAACTGACGTTGACGCATAAGTGATGCCGGGTAACTGTTTGCATAACAAACTGCCAACTTTTACTCCTCAAACTGGTTGATGTACAAATCAGAGACTTATGAACAATTAACCCCCAACACCCACAACCCAACCCCCACCTCCCTCGACATTCGGGCATAACAGGTTCAATCCGGCCCGCGAGATGAGTTTGCGAAGTGTAAAATTCAGCTGCATTTTTAATGAAAGAAACTGCTGTTCTAAATGTGTCCACTGGATGTCACATTAGCAATTCTGTCAGGCAAGCAAATAGCATAGCAAGTATACCAAGCAAGAGGTAGACGGTAAAGCGGGGCTGTGACTCCTCCCCCTCCACCCAACGTAAAACAGGAGTAAAATAAGCAATCAGTAACCCCACTTAAAATGCAGCATGAGACACTGCACACTGATATAGTTCTGTGAAAATGATTGTCTTCTGTGCAAATGTAAAGAAAGTGAACAGTGTGTGATTTACTGCAATACTGTCAGTCTTTTCACTTTTTATTTGTGCTTTGTTGAAATTGTTCACACATTGCACAGCTTTTATTTTTCTATCAATACACATTATGTCTAGAAGACAGGAAGTAACTCAACACTCTTGAATAGTTTCTACCTCAGTGTGTATGGTTTGTTGAGTTAGCACAGGATTAATATGTGGAAATGACAAATGAGGTAGTTGATACATAGAATAGTTTTTATTCATGCTTTATTTTGTTTTTTGTTCAATCCTAGATGGGTTGTGACTTAAAGTTTAATAGAAACACTGAGATTAAGTTTAAGTTCATTGCGTTCTTTAAGGTGTTTTTGAAAATGCACCATTTTTTTCCCTCAGAATTTTTAACTAACTTGAAGTGTTTTGTCAAGAGGATTATTTGTGATGTGTACATTGTCCGAATGTGATCGTTCTATTTTGGGTTGAAGTAAAATAAAGAAAACAATCTGTCGTATTTTGAAGTTATCATGCCATGATTTTACCCGTCCTGCCCACGTGGAAATAGATTTTCCTCCATGTGGCCCCTGAGCTAAAATGAGTTTGACACCCCTGCTGTAATGTGACTCATGTGAGCAGGTTACTGTATAAACACATTTTGTTATAAGTTATAAAAATGTGTTCAGTTCTCAGAGACACATCAATGTCAGGCTGACAATCGCTCTTCCGCTTTCTCCAAACACGAGAACAAAGCAGCTCCTACTGACTTGTGATTGGTCAGACCGTGCCCATCTTAATCACATGGCTCATTTCAATATAATAAATTGTGATGTAACACAATTGAATATCTTATATGCTCAGACAGTAATGTGTTTATATAAGTTTAGATTGTGTTATGGTGTTTGTAATGGGGAAAGACGTTAATGTGTCTTGTTTTCATGTTTGCATTTAAGATAGTTGACATTTAGCATGATAGCTGTTAACTGGCGATTAGTGATGTTAAGTGCCTAAGATGGTAGTTATTGATTAGCAGTGTGATGAGGGCTTTCTGCTGGTGAGTGATTAGCACTACAGTTAGAGCCACCTATCGCTAGGTAGAAATGAGCAGTTTCACCAACATTTTTATGTGAAACCATATTACTAACTGTCTGGTGTTTTACAGGATTCATGGAAGTTTATTGTCATAGCAGCACACGATACACATGAGATGGCACACAATTTAGTAGCACGTGAACAATAGGATTGGTCCTGGTGGAGATCTACACTCTTAGTGCTTTTCTTCTTTATTCAGAGTAATCATTTGACTTTCTAAAGGTTTTTAACTAAAACAACTAAGTAGCTTGAAAAATATTTCTGATTCTTGTAGTATTTAAAATGTAGGATTTTTTTTCTTCGATGTTTGCCCTTTTTCTGGTTTGAACAACAGCCATGGAAAAAGTCTGTGCACGTGCTTGTATATATATATATTTTATTTTCAAACAGTAGTTGTCCATTATTTGATGTTAGATACTTTTGCCAACCATTGTTTTAAAATAAGATTAAATTGCCTTTATTTTGAAAAAAAGAAATGATGTGGAGTAGGAAACGGAAGTTGCGGACTTCCAGCGCATGCGCAAATGTACTTGAAGCCAAGCAAAAAGAGAAGACCGCATGCTATGGTTGTTCGGAGATTCTTCGAATTCACGATCTTAAAGTCATATGATTCACAGCAAATATAGCAACAAATATCTCAATTCGCATTTTCCAAAGCCACGAAACGTGCATTGAGTTTGGAGCGATATCTGAAGTGAAGATTGAAGACGTGATAGAAGATGGACGACTACTGCTATGCTAAGATGGCGACGTCCGCTAAAAGAGAACATGAAAGAGAATCAGCGCCACCAACTTCCAGCAAATCACCAACGGAGATAAAGACGAAAGATGAAGGTGAGTGACTTGAAGTTTTGTCATTTGAAAAGTATTTCAAGCCCTTAAAATCGAAATTAGCCGGCTTTGTTGAAGAATGTAAAGAAAGAGCCGCCATGATTGTTAGCTTGAAGAAGGCAGTGGAGTTCACATCAGAGGAGATGAAAGAATGCAAAAGTCAAATGAAGAAAGTGGAAGAGCAAAACAAGCGCTTCCCATGTTTGGCAAACGCCACATTTCAAATATTTAGCTCGCATTACTAAGCTAAGTTATTGATGGAGTCCATCAAGTTATTGGATGGATGTTAGAGTGGACATAACAGCCACTATCTCGAAGTCATCCTCCATCTTGTAAACACTGTAGCAGCTAGTGAAAGATTAAAGGCCTACTGAAATGAATTTTTTTTATTTAAACAGGGATAGCAGATCTATTCTGTGTGTAATACTTGATCATTTCGCGACATTGCCGTATTTTTGCTGAAAGGATTTAGTATAGAACAACGACGATAAAGATCGCAACTTTTGGTATCTGATAAAAAAAAGGCTTGCCCCTACCGGAAGTAGTGTGACGTAGTCAGTTGAACATATACGCAAAGTTCCCTATTGTTTACAATCATGGCCGCATGAAGTGAGAGAGATTCGGACCGACAAAGCGACGATTTCCCCATTAATTTGAGCGAGGATAAAAGATTTGTGGATGAGGAAAGTGCAAGTGAAGGACTAGTGGGGAGTTGAAGCTATTCAGATAGGGAAGATGCTGTGAGAGCCGGGGGTGACCTGATATTCAGCTGGGAATGACTACAACAGTAAATAAACACAAGACATGTATATACTCTATTAGCCACAACACAACCAGGCTTATATTTAATATGCCACAAATTAATCCCGCATAAAAACACCTGCGTGTTTGTTATGCTAGCTACTAGCTCGAGCTAGTTATAGCTCGAGCGGTATATGGACGGGATCCCGTCCATAAAACCCGCGAATACAATTCAAACACCTGCACAACACACACACTCACTCAGCCCAAAGGACCGTTCACCTAACCCAAGGTTCATAAAGCTTATATATTTAACCAAAGTTACGTACGTGTCATGCACGTACGGGCAAGCGATCAAATGTTTGGAAGCGTACTCACGGTATCGCGTCTGCGTCTGTTAACGGAGTCAAACTCCTTCTGGTAAGAGTCTCTGCTGTCCGAGTTCTTCGATCTTGACTGCATCTTTCGGGAATGTAAACAATGAAACACCGACTGTGTTGTGTTGCTGACTTCCCTCGCAAAATACTCCGCTTCGCACCGACTTTCTTCTTTGCTTGCTCAGCTTCTTTCTCCATAATGCAATGAAAAAATTGCAACAGATTCACCAACACAGATGTCCAGAATACTGTGGAATAATGAGATGAAAACACAGCTGTTTCGTATTGGCTTCAATGGGGAAGCCATACCTCTGTTAAACTGGCTACGTCACGCGCATACGTCATCCTCCAAAGGCGTTTTGAACCGGAAGTGTGGCGGGAAATTTAAAATGTCACTTTATAAGTTAACCCGGCCGTATTGGCATGTGTTGCAATTTAAGATTTCATCATTGATATATAAACTATCAGACTGCGTGGTCGCTAGTAGTGGCTTTCAGTAGGCCTTTAAAATGATGTTGTTGCGCCAGGATTTGATTTTGAGCATTTTTTAATTGTATTTCCTAGTTCTTAGTAGGGCTGGACAATTAATCCCATTTTAATCTCAACTTCATTTAAGACATGACACGATCATAAACATGTTATTGTAAAAAAAGATGAACAGCCCGCGGAACGTGCATGTAAATTCTTCAGCCTGTAACGGTTAAAGGGATGAGTGAGTGTATGATTGAAAAAAAGACCATGTCTACTAGAATGTGCTACTTTTTATTTGACACAGTGCTAGTATGTCTAATCTGTAATCACTGAACTCAACAAAAAAGTAAGACCACATGATTTTCGCTTTAATGTAACCCCCAGAATTGGCCACTAAAACAGAATCTGCTAGTAAACGCAGAATTTCACGGAAATGGACATAAATGTGAGTGAAATGTTGTCATTGTGAGGAGAAGGAACATTTGTTTGGGACAATAATGTGTCCGGTACCCCTCGTTCATCCCCGAAACACTCAACCACCCTGTCCTGAACTAAACAATGTGGAGACGGCCACTTGAAACAGCGACTAAACTATGAAGCTAAAGCTAGCAAGAACAATCCACACACCACAAATCACTTCTTGTGTTGTTGTGAACGGCATCACGATGTAAGATCAATGTACAAACAGGAAGGCAGTCGCAACTTGAGAGGCTTTCTTTATTTTACAGCCTCGAGTTTTCTCAAAACTCACACTTTCCGTTTTGATTGATTGATTGGTTGATTGATTTTAGAAAATGTTATTCATGACACAAAAAGCAAACAATCTATTGTGTAAAATAAGTGTGAGAGGTAAGAAACGGCATACAGAAAAATGTAAACAGAAAACCTGAATTAGATTAGTTTTTCATATTGCTATAGTCGTTTTAATTTATTGTTACTATGATTGTTATTTTACGCGTTATTTATTTGTTACTAATGTATATCTGGTTGTTCTTTTAGATTATATTTAAAATTGAGTTTTGGTGATAATGTTTTTATGTTTTCAAATTAATAAAAAAATTGTGTTATTTATCGTGATTCCAAAATAATTGTGATTATTATGTTTTGCCATAATTGTCCAGCCCTAGACGAGGTATTGGAAAGGACTTCACAATAAACTATGTATCACGGTACTTGAGTCACGATACAATAGTCTATTGTAATATTGTGACATGGAGTTTTACTGACATTTTTACAAAGTCACTGAACATTTTCAAAAACTACTTAAAATTAATGTTGTATAAATGTATTCTTGATGACAGTTATTATTTATTGGACAAACTGTGTCAAAAACAAAGTAAATAAAATGATCATTGCAGTTGTACAGAAAGTGGATCAAATTTCTTGCATTTAATATCTAAAAAAGTCCTCTTCTTCTTAACTACTGACTTCTTTCAGATAGATATTATCTTTTTTAGTTTTGCGATGTATTTTAATATTGACTTTTCCCCCACTGTTAGTTTGTAGTATCCTAATGTCCATCACAGCAGATGTTTTCTACTTTCTGTGATTCTAGCTGAACTTTTCTGAGTCTATGACAAGTCATGTAAACATTGATCCATCATTCTGGCAAGGCACTAAATGAATGGCCATGAAACACTACACACTAGGGTTGTCCCCATACCAATAATTTGTTATTGGCAAATTCCGATAGATACTTTTTCAAATAGAGGGTACTACGAAAAATGTCAATATTGGCTTTATTTTAACAGAACATTTAACACTCAGAGTCAAAGAACAATTTTACACGGTTAAAATATAAATTAAAAGGCATTAAACACATTGGGCTTCTCTTGTTGCACTCAAAGAACAATTTACAATTTTCCATATTACATATAGTCTGCTATAATCAAGGATTAGATTAGAATAGAACAGAAATTTTACTCACGTATTAAATGATTCATGATTTATGGTTGCCACTCCTGGTCTGTGCTTTAACAAAAATACAATTATTAATGAAGTACTAAAAACAAAACAATGAATACATGTACACAGATAAGCCATGTAGCAGGTAAAACACATTTATTAAAGACAAAACACAAATGGTAGGAATTTGTTACAAAATGTAGTCATTTCACTTGCATTAGTTGACTGCTAATTGGGCAGTTTTAACTGTGCTAATATTTGGCATCAAGCCAAGCAGCTGTGTGCGCGTCTACGTATCTACTAACCCCAAAAGCAGTGAAGTTGGCACGATGTGTAAATGGTAAATAAAAACAGAATACAATGATTTGCAAATCCCTTTCAATCTATATTCAATTGAATAGACTGCAAAGACAAGATATTTAACCTTCAAACTGGAAAACTTTATTTTTTGCAAATATTAGCTCATTTGGAGTTTGATGCCTGCAACATGTTTCAAAAAAGTTGGCACAAGTGTCAAAAACATCCCACAGGTGAACAGGCAAATTGGGAACAGGTGGGTGCCATGATTGGGTATAAAAGCAGCTTCCATGAAATGCTCAGTCATTCACAAACAAGGATGGGGGGAGGGTCACCACTTTGACAACAAATATGTGAGCAAATTGTTGAACAGTTTAGGAACAACATTGCTCAACCAGCTATTGCAGAGAATTTAGGGATTTCACCATCTAATGTCTATAATATCATCAAAAGGTTCAGAGAATCTGGAGAAATCACTGCACGTAACATTGAATGCCCGTGACCTTGGATCCTTCAGGCGGTACTGCATCAAAAACTGACATCAGTGTGTAAAGGATATCACCACGTGGGCTCAGGAACACTTCAGAAAACCATTGCCAGTAACTGCAGTTGGTCGCTACATCTGTAAATGCAAGTTAAAACTCTACTATGCACAGCAAAAGCAATTTATCAACAACACCCAGAAACACAGCAAAAGCCATTTATCAACAACACCCAGAAACGCCGCCGCCTTCGCTGGGCCCGAGCTCATCTAAGATGGACTGATGCAAAGTGTAAAAGTGTTCTGTGGTCTGACGAGTCCACATTTCAAATTGGTTTTGGAAACTGTGGACGTCGAACAAAGAGGAAAAGAACCATTTGGATCGTTCTTGGCGCAAAGTGTAAAAGGCAGCATGTGTGATGGTATGGGGGTGTATTAGTGGCCAAGACATGGGTAACTTACACATCTGTGAAGGCACCATTAATGCTGAAAGGTACATACAGCTTTTGGAGCAACATATGTTGCCATCCCAGCAACGTTATCATGGACGCCCCTGCTTATTTCAGCAAGACAATGCCAAGCACGGTGGCAGAGGGCTTAGTGCATCTGCCTCACAATACGAAGGTCCTAAGTAGTACTGGGTTCAATCCTGGGCTCAGGATCTTTCTGTGTGGAGTTTGCATGTTCTCCCCGTGACTGCGTGGGTTCCCTCCGGGTACTCCGGCTTCCTCCCACCTCCAAAGACATGCACCTGGGGATAGGCCCCTCCCACCTCCAAAGACATGCACCTGGGGATAGGCCCCTCCCACCTCCAAAGACATGCACCTGGGGATAGGTTGATTGGCAACACTAAATTGGCCCTAGTGTGTGAATGTGAGTCTGTCTATCTGTGTGGCCCTGTGATGAGGTGGCGACTTGTCCAGGGTGTACCCCGTCTTCCGCCCAATTGTAGCTGAGATAGGCTCCAGCGCCCCCCGCGACCCCGAAGGGAATAAGCGGTAGAAAATGGATGGATGGAATGGAATGCCAAGCCACGTGTTACAACAGCGTGGCTTCATAGTAAAAGAGTGCAGGTACTAGACTGGCCTGCCTGTAGTCCAGACCTGTCCCCCATTGAAAATGTGTGGCGCATTATGAAGCCTAAAATAGCACAAGGGAGACCCCCGGACTGTTGAACAACTTAAGCTGTACATCAAGCAAGAATGGGAAAGAATTCCACCTGAGAAGCTTCAAAAATGTGTCTCCTCAGTTCCCAAACCTTTACTGAGTGTTGTTAAAAGGAAAGGCCATGTAACACAGTGGTGAACATTTTTGCAATGTTTTGCAGACGTCCAGCAGCTGATCGGTAATCCAGAAGAAGTTTCCCCTCAGTTAGGGGGGAGCTCCACTTTGAAGCAGGAGACTCCACAACCACCCTGCATTAAAAAGGAAGAGGAGGAACTCTGCATCACTCAGGAGGGAGAGTGTCTTCTAGGACGAGAGGAAGCTGATTACACCAAGTTTCCACTGAGTATTCTCTCTGTGAAGACTGAAGATGATGAAGAGAAACCACAAGTAGACAACCTCTTAGCTCTATCAGATAGTGAGGCTGAAGACGAGGTTGAAGAACCTTTGAGCAGCGATACAGACTGTGAAGGTGATATGAGGACTCACACTGACAACAAACACTCTGAATGCTCTACAAAGAAGAGAGGTAAAAAATGTTTGAGCTGCTCAGTTTGTGGTCAAAGTTTTACTACAAAGACCAATTTGACTCGACACATGAGAACACACACCGGTGAAAAACCTTTTAATTGTTCAGTGTGTGGCAAAAGCTTTTCTCAAAATAGCCATTTGACTCAACACATGAGAACACACACAGGTGAAAAAACCTTTAATTGTTCAGTTTGTGGCAAAAGCTTTTCTCAAAATGGCTCTTTGACTCAACACATGAGAACACACACAGGTGAAAAAACCTTTAATTGTTCAGTTTGTGGCAAAAGCTTTTCTCGAAGTGGCTCTTTGACTCGACACATGACAACACACACAGGTGAAAAACCATTTAGTTGTTCAGTGTGCTGTAAAAGGTTCACACATAATGCAGACGCAGTAAAACACATAAGAACACACAAGGGAAAATAACAAATTAGCTGTTTAGTTTGTGGTATGTTGCTCATATGTGGTGACATCCACCCTACCCAGGACCTCCTCACTGCTTCTTTCACAAATATCTGAGGTATTCATACAAACTTGGATTATTTGGAGCATAATCTTATCCACTCATGACCCCATGTCTTCTCTGTATCTGAAACATTGCTGAACAGTAAGATAGATGATGCTTCAAGTGCTTGGTTACTCCTTCTTCAGTCCTGGGGCCTCATGTGTCAAGTTTGTGCACGCTCAAAAACCTGCACTACACCCTTTTTCACTGCAAAGTTGAGATGTATCAAAACTGACGTTGACGCATAAGTGATGCCGGGTAACTGTTTGCATAACAAACTGCTAACTTTTACTCCTCAGACTGGTTGATGTGCAAATCAGAGACTTATGAACAATTAACCCCCAACACCCACAACCCAACCCCCACCTCCCTCGACATTCGGGCATAACAGGTTCAATCCGGCCCGCGAGATGAGTTTGCGAAGTGTAAAATTCAGCTGTATTTTTAATGAAAGAAACTGCTGTTCTAAATGTGTCCACTGGATGTCACAATAGCAATTCTGTTAGGCAAGCAAATAGCATAGCAAGTATACCAAGCAAGAGGTAGACGGTAAAGCGGGGCTGTGACTCCTCCCCCTCCACCCAACGTAAAACAGGAGTAAAATAAGCAATCAGTAACCCCACTTAAAATGCAGCATGAGACACTGCACACTGATATAGTTCTGTGAAAATGATTGTCTTCTGTGCAAATGTAAAGAAAGTGAACAGTGTGTGATTTACTGCAATACTGTCAGTCTTTTCACTTTTTATTTGTGCTTTGTTGAAATTGTTCACACATTGCACAGCTTTTATTTTTCTATCAATACACATTATGTCTAGAAGACAGGAAGTAACTCAACACTTGAATAGTTTCTACCTCAGTGTGTATGGTTTGTTGAGTTAGCACAGGATTAATATGTGGAAATGACAAATGAGGTAGTTGATACATAGAATAGTTTTTATTCATGCTTTATTTAGTTTTTTGTTCAATCCTAGATGGGTTGTGACTTAAAGTTTAATAGAAATACTGAGATTAAGTTTAAGTTCATTGCGTTCTTTAAGGTGTTTTTGAAAATGCACTATTTTTTCCCCTTGAAGTGTTTTGTCAAGAGGATTGTTTGTGATGTGTGCATTTTCCGAATGTGATTGTTCTATTTTGGGTTGAAGTAAAATAAAGAAAACCATCTGTCGTATTTTGAAGTTATCATGCCAAGATTTTACCCGTCCCGCCCACATGGAAATAGATTTTTCTGCATGCGGCCCCTGAGCTAAAATGAGTTTGACACCCCTGCTGTAATGTGACTCATGTGAGCAGGTTACTGTATAAACACATTTTGTTATAAGTTATAAAAATGTGTTCAGTTCTCAGAGACACATCAATGTCAGGCTGACAATCGCTCTTCCGCTTTCTCCAAACACGAGAACAAAGCAGCTCCTACTGACTTGTGATTGGTCAGACCGTGCCCATCTTAATCACATGGCTAATTTCAATATAATAAATTGCGATGTAACACAATTGAATATCTTATATGCTCAGACAGTAATGTGTTTATATAAGTTTAGATTGTGTTATGGTGTTTGTATTGGGGAAAGACGTTAATGTGTCTTGTTTTCATGTTTGCATTTAAGATAGTTGACATTTAGCATGGTAGCTGTTAACTGGCGATTAGTGATGTTAAGTGCCTAAGATGGTAGTTATTGATTAGCAGTGTGATGAGGGCTTTCTGCTGGTGAGTGATTAGCACTACAGTTAGAGCCACCTATCGCTAGGTAGAAATGAGCAGTTTCACCAACATTTTTATGTGAAACCATATTACTAACTGTCTGGTGTTTTACAGGATTCATGGAAGTTTATTGTCATAGCAGCACACGATACACATGAGATGGCACACAATTTAGTAGCACGTGAACAATAGGATTGGTCCTGGTGGAGATCTACACTCTTAGTGCTTTTCTTCTATATTCAGAGTAATCATTTGACTTTCTAAAGGTTTTTAACTAAAACAACTAAGTAGCTTGAAAAATATTTCTGTGTTTCTTGTAGTATTTAAAATGTAGGATTTTTTTTCCTCGATGTTTGCCCTTTTTCTGGTTTGAATAACAGCCATGGAAAAAGTCTGTGCACGTGCTTGTATATATATATTTTTTATTTTCAAACAGTAGTTGTCCATTATTTGATGTTAGATACTTTTGCTAACCATTGTTTTAAAATAAGATTAAATTGCCTTTATTTTGAAAAAAAAAAATGATGTGGGGTAGGAAACGGAAGTTGCGGACTTCTAGCGCATGCGCAAATGTACTTGAAGCCAAGCAAAAAGAGAAGACCGCATGCTATGGTTGTTCGGAGATTCTTCGAATTCACGATCTTAAAGTCATATGATTCACAGCAAATATAGCAACAAATATCTCAATTCGCATTTTCCAAAGCCACGAAACGTGCATTGAGTTTGGAGCGATATCTGAAGTGAAGATTGAAGACGTGATAGAAGATGGACGACTACTGCTATGCTAAGATGGCGACGTCCGCTAAAAGAGAACATGAAAGAGAATCAGCGCCACCAACTTCCAGCAAATCACCAACGGAGATAAAGACGAAAGATGAAGGTGAGTGACTTGAAGTTTTGTCATTTGAAAACTATTTCAAGCCCTTAAAATTGAAATTAGCCGGCTTTGTTGAAGAATGTAAAGAAAGAGCCGCCATGATTGTTAGCTTGAAGAAGGCAGTGGAGTTCACATCAGAGGAGATGAAAGAATGCAAAAGTCAAATGAAGAAAGTGGAAGAGCAAAACAAGCGCTTCCCATGTTTGGCAAACGCCACATTTCAAATATTTAGCTCGCATTACTAAGCTAAGTTATTGATGGAGTCCATCAAGTTATTGGATGGATGTTAGAGTGGACATAACAGCCACTATCTCGAAGTCATCCTCCATCTTGTAAACACTGTAGCAGCTAGTGAAAGTTTAAAGGCCTACTGAAATGAATTTTATTTAAACGGGGATAGCAGATCTATTCTATGTGTCATACTTGATCATTTCGCGATATTGCCATATTTTTGCTGAAAGGATTTAGTATAGAACAACGACGATAAAGATTGCAACTTTTGGTATCTGATAAAAAAAGGCTTGCCCCTACCGGAAGTAGCGTGACGTAGTCAGTTGAACATATACGCAAAGTTCCCTATTGTTTACAATGATGGCCGCATGAAGTGAGAGAGATTCGGACCGACAAAGCGACGATTTCCCCATTAATTTGAGCGAGGATGAAAGATTTGTGGATGAGTAAAGTGCAAGTGAAGGACTAGTGGGGAGTTGAAGCTATTCAGATAGGGAAGATGCTGTGAGAGCCGGGGGTGACCTGATATTCAGCTGGGAATGACTACAACAGTAAATAAACACAAGACATATATATACTCTATTAGCCACAACACAACCAGGCTTATATTTAATATGCCACAAATTAATCCCGCATAAAAACACCTAGGTGTTTGTTATGCTAGCTACTAGCTACTAGCTCGAGCTAGTTATAGCTCGAGCGGTATATGGACGGGATCCCGTCCATAAAACCCGCGAATACAATTCAAGCACCTGCACAACACACACACTCACTCAGCCCAAAGGACCGTTCACCTAACCCAAGGTTCATAAAGCTTATATATTTAACCAAAGTTACGTACGTGAAACGCACGTACGGGCAAGCGATCAAATGTTTGGTAGCGTACTCACGGTATCGCGTCTGCGTCTGTTAACGAAGTCAAAGTCCTCCTGGTAAGAGTCTCTGCTGTCCGAGTTCTTCGATCTTGACTGCATCTTTCGGGAATGTAAACAATGAAACACCGACTGTGTTGTGTTGCTGACTTCCCTCGCAAAATACTCCGCTTCGCACCGACTTTCTTCTTTGCTTGCTCAGCTTCTTTCTCCATAATGCAATGAACAAATTGCAACAGATTCACCAACACAGATGTCCAGAATACTGTGGAATAATGAGATGAAAACAGAGCTATTTCGTATTGGCTTCAATGGGGAAGCCATACCTCTGTGTTCTACTGGCTACGTCACGCGCATACGTCATCCTCCAAAGGCGTTTTGAACCGGAAGTGTGGCGGGAAATTTAAAATTGCACTTCATAAGTTAACCCGGCCGTATTGGCATGTGTTGCAATTTAAGATTTCATCATTGATATATAAACTATCAGACTGCGTGGTCGCTAGTAGTGGCTTTCAGTAGGCCTTTAAAATGATGTTGTTGCGCCAGGATTTGATTTTGAGCATTTTTTAATTGTATTTCCTAGTTCTTAGTAGGGCTGGACAATTAATCCCATTTTAATCTCAACTTCATTTAAGACATGACACGATCATAAACATGTTATTGTAAAAAAAGATGAACAGCCCGCGGAACGTGGATGTAAATTCTTGAGCCTGTAACGGTTAAAGGGATGAGTGAGTGTATGATTGAAAAAAAGACCATGTCTACTAGAATGTGCTACTTTTTATTTGACACAGTGCTAGTATGTCTAATCTGTAATCACTGAACTCAACAAAAAAGTAAGACCACATGATTTTCGCATTAATGTAACCCTCAGAATTGGCCACTAAAGCAGAATCTGCTAGTAAACGCAGAATTTCACGGAAATGGACATAAATGTGAGTGAAATGTTGTCACTGTGAGGAGAAGGAACATTTGTTTGGGACAATAATGTGTCCGGTACCCCTCGTTCATCCCCGAAACACTCAACCACCCTGTCCTGAACTAAACAATGTGGAGACGGCCATTTGAAACAGCGACTAAACTATGAAGCTAAAGCTAGCAAGAACAATCCACACACCACCAAACACTTCTTGTGTTGTTGTGAACGGCATCACGATGTAAGATCAATGTACAAACAGGAAGGCAGTCGCAACTTGAGAGGCTTTCCTTATTTTACAGCCTCGACTTTTCTCAAAACTCACACTTTCCGCTTTGATTGATTGATTGGTTGATTGATTTTAGAAAATGTTATTCATGACACAAAAAGCAAACAATCTATTGTGTAAAATAAGTGTGAGAGGTAAGAAACGGCATACAGAAAAATGTAAACAGAAAACCTGAATTAGATTAGTTTTTCATATTGCTATAGTCGTTTTAATTTATTGTTACTATGATTTGTATTTTCATTATTATTTATTTGTTACTAATGTATATCTGGTTGTTCTTTTAGATTATATTTAAAATTGAGTTTTGGTGATAATGTTTTTATGTTTTCAAATTGATAAAAAAAATGGTGTTATTTATCATGATTCCAAAATCACTCGAAATAATTGTGATTATTATGTTTTGCCATAATTGTCCAGCCCTAGACGAGGTATTGGAAAGGACTTCACAATAAACTATGTATCACGGTACTTGAGTCACGATACAATAGTCTATTGTAATATTGTGACATGGAGTTTTACTGACATTTTTACAAAGTCACTGAACATTTTCAAAAACTACTTAAAATTGATGTTGTATAAATGTATACTTGATGACAGTTATTATTTAATGGACAAACTGTGTCAAAAACAAAGTAAATAAAATGATCATTGCAGTTGTACAGAAAGTGGATCAAATTTCTTGCATTTAATATCTAAAAAAGTCCTCTTCTTCTTAACTACTGACTTCTTTCAGATAGATATGATCTTTTTTAGTTTTAGTCATTCACAAACAAGGATGGGGGGAGGGTCACCACTTTGACAACAAATATGTGAGCAAATTGTTGAACAGTTTAGGAACAACATTGCTCAACCAGCTATTGCAGAGAATTTAGGGATTTCACCATCTCAGGTCTATAATATCATCAAAAGGTTCAGAGAATCTGGAGAAATCACCGCACGTAACATTGAATGCCCGTGACCTTGGATCCTTCAGGCGGTACTGCATCAAAAACTGACATCAGTGTGTAAAGGATATCACCACATGGGCTCAGGAACACTTCAGAAAACCATTGCCAGTAACTGCAGTTGGTCGCTACTTCTGTAAGTGCAAGTTAAAACTCTACTATGCACAGCAAAAGCCATTTATCAACAACACCCAGAAACACAGCAAAAGCCATTTATCAACAACACCCAGAAACGCCGCCGCCTTCGCTGGGCCCGAGCTCATCTAAGATGGACTGATGCAAAGTGGAAAAGTGTTCTGTGGTCTGACGAGTCCACATTTCAAATTGGTTTTGGAAACTGTGGACGTCGAACAAAGAGGAAAAGAACCATTTGGATTGTTCTTGGCGCAAAGTGTAAAAGGCAGCATGTGTGATGGTATGGGGGTGTATTAGTGGCCAAGACATGGGTAACTTACACATCTGTGAAGGCACCATTAATGCTGAAAGGTACATACAGCTTTTGGAGCAACATATGTTGCCATCCAAGCAACGTTATCATGGACGCCCCTGCTTATTTCAGCAAGACAATACCAAGCACGGTGGCAGAGGGCTTAGTGCATCTGCCTCACAATACGAAGGTCCTGAGTAGTCCTGGGCTCAATCCTGGGCTCAGGATCTTTCTGTGTGGAGTTTGCATGTTCTCCCCGTGACTGCGTGGGTTCCCTCCGGGTACTCCGGCTTCCTCCCACCTCCAAAGACATGCACCTGGGGATAGGCCCCTCCCACCTCCAAAGACATGCACCTGGGGATAGGCCCCTCCCACCTCCAAAGACATGCACCTGGGGATAGGCCCCTCCCACCTCCAAAGACATGCACCTGGGGATAGGTCGATTGGCAACACTAAATTGGCCCTATTGTGTGAATGTGAGTCTGTCTATCTGTGTGGCCCTGCGATGAGGTGGCGACTTGTCCAAGGTGTACCCCGTCTTCCGCCCAATTGTAGCTGAGATAGGCTCCAGCGCCCCCAGCGACCCCGAAGGGAATAAGCGGTAGAAAATGGATGGATGGAATGGAATGCCAAGCCACGTGTTACAACAGCGTGGCTTCATAGTAAAAGAGTGCAGGTACTAGACTGGCCTGCCTGTAGTCCAGACCTGTCTCCCATTGAAAATGTGTGACGCATTATGAAGCCTAAAATAGCACAAGGGAGACCCCCGGACTGTTGAACAACTTAAGCTGTACATCAAGAAAGAATGGGAAAGAATTCCACCTGAGAAGCTTCAAAAATGTGTCTCCTCAGTTCCCAAACCTTTACTGAGTGTTGTTAAAAGGAAAGGCCATGTAACACAGTGGTGAACATTTTTGCAATGTTTTGCAGACGTCCAGCAGCTGATCGGTAATCCAGAAGAAGTTTCCCCTCAGTTAGGGGGGAGCTCCACTTTGAAGCAGGAGACTCCACAACCACCCTGCATTAAAAAGGAAGAGGAGGAACTCTGCATCACTCAGGAGGGAGAGTGTCTTCTAGGACGAGAGGAAGCTGATTACACCAAGTTTCCACTGAGTATTCTCTCTGTGAAGACTGAAGATGATGAAGAGAAACCACAAGTAGACAACCTCTTAGCTCCACTATCAGATAGTGAGGCTGAAGACGAGGTTGAAGAACCTTTGAGCAGCGATACAGACTGTGAAGGTGATATGAGGACTCACACTGACAACAAACACTCTGAATGCTCTACAAAGAAGAGAGGTAAAAAATGTTTGAGCTGCTCAGTTTGTGGTCAAAGTTTTACTACAAAGACCAATTTGACTCGACACATGAGAACACACACCGGTGAAAAACCTTTTAATTGTTCAGTGTGTGGCAAAAGCTTTTCTCAAAATAGCCATTTGACTCAACACATGAGAACACACACAGGTGAAAAAACCTTTAATTGTTCAGTTTGTGGCAAAAGCTTTTCTCAAAATGGCTCTTTGACTCAACACATGAGAACACACACAGGTGAAAAAACCTTTAATTGTTCAGTTTGTGGCAAAAGCTTTTCTCGAAGTGGCTCTTTGACTCGACACATGACAACACACACAGGTGAAAAACCATTTAGTTGTTCAGTGTGCTGTAAAAGGTTCACACATAATGCAGACGCAGTAAAACACATAAGAACACACAAGGGAAAATAACAAATTAGCTGTTTAGTTTGTGGTATGTTGCTCATATGTGGTGACATCCACCCTACCCAGGACCTCCTCACTGCTTCTTTCACAAATATCTGAGGTATTCATACAAACTTGGATTATTTGGAGCATAGTCTTATCCACTCATGACCCCATGTCTTCTCTGTATCTGAAACCTTCCTGAACAGTAAGATAGATGATGCTTCAAGTGCTTGGTTACTCCTTCTTCAGTCCTGGGGCCTCATGTGTCAAGTTTGTGCACGCTCAAAAACCTGCACTACACCCTTTTTCACTGCAAAGTTGAGATGTATCAAAACTGACGTTGACGCATAAGTGATGCCGGGTAACTGTTTGCATAACAAACTGCTAACTTTTACTCCTCAGACTGGTTGATGTACAAATCAGAGACTTATGAACAATTAACCCCCAACACCCACAATCCAACCCCCACCTCCCTCGACATTCGGGCATAACAGGTTCAATCCGGCCCGCGAGATGAGTTTGCGAAGTGTAAAATTCAGCTGTATTTTTAATGAAAGAAACTGCTGTTCTAAATGTGTCCACTGGATGTCACAATAGCAATTCTGTTAGGCAAGCAAATAGCATAGCAAGTATACCAAGCAAGAGGTAGACGGTAAAGCGGGGCTGTGACTCCTCCCCCTCCACCCAACGTAAAACAGGAGTAAAATAAGCAATCAGTAACCCCACTTAAAATGCAGCATGAGACACTGCACACTGATATAGTTCTGTGAAAATGATTGTCTTCTGTGCAAATGTAAAGAAAGTGAACAGTGTGTGATTTACTGCAATACTGTCAGTCTTTTCACTTTTTATTTGTGCTTTGTTGAAATTGTTCACACATTGCACAGCTTTTATTTTTCTATCAATACACATTATGTCTAGAAGACAGGAAGTAACTCAACACTTGAATAGTTTCTACCTCAGTGTGTATGGTTTGTTGAGTTAGCACAGGATTAATATGTGGAAATGACAAATGAGGTAGTTGATACATAGAATAGTTTTTATTCATGCTTTATTTAGTTTTTTGTTCAATCCTAGATGGGTTGTGACTTAAAGTTTAATAGAAATACTGAGATTAAGTTTAAGTTCATTGCGTTCTTTAAGGTGTTTTTGAAAATGCACTATTTTTTCCCCTTGAAGTGTTTTGTCAAGAGGATTGTTTGTGATGTGTACATTTTCCGAATGTGATTGTTCTATTTTGGGTTGAAGTAAAATAAAGAAAACCATCTGTCGTATTTTGAAGTTATCATGCCAAGATTTTACCCGTCCCGCCCACATGGAAATAGATTTTTCTGCATGCGGCCCCTGAGCTAAAATGAGTTTGACACCCCTGCTGTAATGTGACTCATGTGAGCAGGTTACTGTATAAACACATTTTGTTATAAGTTATAAAAATGTGTTCAGTTCTCAGAGACACATCAATGTCAGGCTGACAATCGCTCTTCCGCTTTCTCCAAACACGAGAACAAAGCAGCTCCTACTGACTTGTGATTGGTCAGACCGTGCCCATCTTAATCACATGGCTCATTGCAATATAATAAATTGCGATGTAACACAATTGAATATCTTATATGCTCAGACAGTAATGTGTTTATATAAGTTTAGATTGTGTTATGGTGTTTGTATTGGGGAAAGACGTTAATGTGTCTTGTTTTCATGTTTGCATTTAAGATAGTTGACATTTAGCATGGTAGCTGTTAACTGGCGATTAGTGATGTTAAGTGCCTAAGATGGTAGTTATTGATTAGCAGTGTGATGAGGGCTTTCTGCTGGTGAGTGATTAGCACTACAGTTAGAGCCACCTATCGCTAGGTAGAAATGAGCAGTTTCACCAACATTTTTATGTGAAACCATATTACTAACTGTTGTTGTTTTACAGGATTCATGGAAGGTTATTGTCATAGCAGCACACGATACACATGAGATGGCACACAATTTAGTAGCACGTGAACAATAGGATTGGTCCTGGTGGAGATCTACACTCTTAGTGCTTTTCTTCTATATTCAGAGTAATCATTTGACTTTCTAAAGGTTTTTAACCAAAACAACTAAGTAGCTTGAAAATATTTCTGTGTTTCTTGTAGTATTTAAAATGTAGGATTTTTTTTCTTCGATGTTTGCCCTTTTTCTGGTTTGAACAACAGCCATGGAAAAAGTCTGTGCACGTGCTTGTATATATATATTTTTTATTTTCAAACAGTAGTTGTCCATTATTTGATGTTAGATACTTTTGCCAACCATTGTTTTAAAATAAGATTAAATTGCCTTTATTTTGAAAAAAAGAAATGATGTGGAGTAGGAAACGGAAGTTGCGGACTTTTAGCGCATGCGCAAATGTACTTGAAGCCAAGCAAAAAGAGAAGACCGCATGCTATGGTTGTTCGGAGATTCTTCGAATTCACGATCTTAAAGTTATATGATTCACAGCAAATATAGCAACAAATATCTCAATTCGCATTTTCCAAAGCCACGAAACGTGCATTGAGTTTGGAGCGATATCTGAAGTGAAGATTGAAGACGTGATAGAAGATGGACGACTACTGCTATGCTAAGATGGCGACGTCCGCTAAAAGAGAACATGAAAGAGAATCAGCGCCACCAACTTCCAGCAAATCACCAACGGAGATAAAGACGAAAGATGAAGGTGAGTGACTTGAAGTTTTGTCATTTGAAAACTATTTCAAGCCCTTAAAATTGAAATTAGCCGGCTTTGTTGAAGAATGTAAAGAAAGAGCCGCCATGATTGTTAGCTTGAAGAAGGCAGTGGAGTTCACATCAGAGGAGATGAAAGAATGCAAAAGTCAAATGAAGAAAGTGGAAGAGCAAAACAAGCGCTTCCCATGTTTGGCAAACGCCACATTTCAAATATTTAGCTCGCATTACTAAGCTAAGTTATTGATGGAGTCCATCAAGTTATTGGATGGATGTTAGAGTGGACATAACAGCCACTATCTCGAAGTCATCCTCCATCTTGTAAACACTGTAGCAGCTAGTAAAAGTTTAAAGGCCTACTGAAATGAATTTTATTTAAACGGGGATAGCAGATCTATTCTATGTGTCATACTTGATCATTTCGCGATATTGCCATATTTTTGCTGAAAGGATTTAGTATAGAACAACGACGATAAAGATTGCAACTTTTGGTATCTGATAAAAAAAGGCTTGCCCCTACCGGAAGTAGCGTGACGTAGTCAGTTGAACATATACGCAAAGTTCCCTATTGTTTACAATGATGGCCGCATGAAGTGAGAGAGATTCGGACCGACAAAGCGACGATTTCCCCATTAATTTGAGCGAGGATGAAAGATTTGTGGATGAGTAAAGTGCAAGTGAAGGACTAGTGGGGAGTTGAAGCTATTCAGATAGGGAAGATGCTGTGAGAGCCGGGGGTGACCTGATATTCAGCTGGGAATGACTACAACAGTAAATAAACACAAGACATATATATACTCTATTAGCCACAACACAACCAGGCTTATATTTAATATGCCACAAATTAATCCCGCATAAAAACACCTAGGTGTTTGTTATGCTAGCTACTAGCTACTAGCTCGAGCTAGTTATAGCTCGAGCGGTATATGGATGGGATCCCGTCCATAAAACCCGCGAATACAATTCAAGCACCTGCACAACACACACACTCACTCAGCCCAAAGGACCGTTCACCTAACCCAAGGTTCATAAAGCTTATATATTTAACCAAAGTTACGTACGTGAAACGCACGTACGGGCAAGCGATCAAATGTTTGGTAGCGTACTCACGGTATCGCGTCTGCGTCTGTTAACGAAGTCAAAGTCCTCCTGGTAAGAGTCTCTGCTGTCCGAGTTCTTCGATCTTGACTGCATCTTTCGGGAATGTAAACAATGAAACACAGACTGTGTTGTGTTGCTGACTTCCCTCGCAAAATACTCCGCTTCGCACCGACTTTCTTCTTTGCTTGCTCAGCTTCTTTCTCCATAATGCAATGAACAAATTGCAACAGATTCACCAACACAGATGTCCAGAATACTGTGGAATAATGAGATGAAAACAGAGCTATTTCGTATTGGCTTCAATGGGGAAGCCATACCTCTGTGTTCTACTGGCTACGTCACGCGCATACGTCATCCTCCAAAGGCGTTTTGAACCGGAAGTGTGGCGGGAAATTTAAAATTGCACTTTATAAGTTAACCCGGCCGTATTGGCATGTGTTGCAATGTTAAGATTTCATCATTGATATATAAACTATCAGACTGCGTGGTCGCTAGTAGTGGCTTTCAGTAGGCCTTTAAAATGATGTTGTTGCGCCAGAATTTGATTTTGAGCATTTTTTAATTGTATTTCCTAGTTCTTAGTAGGGCTGGACAATTAATCCCATTTTAATCTCAACTTAATTTAAGACATGACACGATCATAAACATGTTATTGTAAAAGAAAAAAGATGAACAGCCCGCGGAACGTGAATGCAAATTATTGAGCCTGTAACGGTTAAAGGGATGAGTGAGTGTATGATTGAAAAAAAGACCACGTCTACTAGAATGTGCTACTTTTTATTTGACACAGTGCTAGTATGTCTAATCTGTAATCACTGAACTCAACAAAAAAGTAAGACCACATGATTTTCGCTTTAATGTAACCCCCAGAATTGGCCACTAAAACAGAATCTGCTAGTAAACGCAGAATTTCACGGAAATGGACATAAATGTGAGTGAAATGTTGTCATTGTGAGGAGAAGGAACATTTGTTTGGGACAATAATGTGTCCGGTACCCCTCGTTCATCCCCGAAACACTCAACCACCCTGTCCTGAACTAAACAATGTGGAGACGGCCACTTGCAACAGCGACTAAACTATGAAGCTAAAGCTAACAAGAACAATCCACACACCACAAAACACTTCTTGTGTTGTTGTGAACGGCATCACGATGTAAGATCAATGTACAAACAGGAAGGCAGTCGCAACTTGAGAGGCTTTCCTTATTTTACAGCCTCGAGTTTTCTCAAAACTCACACTTTCCGCTTTGATTGATTGATTGGTTGATTGATTTTAGAAAATGTTCTTCATGACACAAAAAGCAAACAATCTATTGTGTAAAATAAGTGTGAGGGGTAAGAAACGGCATACAGAAAAATGTAAACAGAAAACCTGAATTAGATTAGTTTTTCATATTGCTATAGTCGTTTTAATTTATTGTTACTATGATTTTTATTTTCATTATTATTTATTTGTTACTAATGTATATCTGGTTGTTCTTTTAGATTATATTTAAAATTGAGTTTTGGTGATAATGTTTTTATGTTTTCAAATTAATAAAAAAAATGGTGTTATTTATCATGATTCCAAAATCACTCAAAATAATTGTGATTATTATGTTTTGCCATAATTGTCCAGCCCTAGACGAGGTATTGGAAAGGACTTCATGATAAACTATGTATCACGGTACTTGAGTCACGATACAATAGTCTATTGTAATATTGTGACATGGAGTTTTACTGACATTTTTACAAAGTCACTGAACATTTTCAAAAACTACTTAAAATTAATGTTGTATAAATGTATACTTGATGACAGTTATTATTTAATGGACAAACTGTGTCAAAAACAAAGTAAATAAAATGATCATTGCAGTTGTACAGAAAGTGGATCAAATTTCTTGCATTTAATATCTAAAAAAGTCCTCTTCTTCTTAACTACTGACTTCTTTCAGATAGATATGATCTTTTTTAGTTTTAGTCATTCACAAACAAGGATGGGGGGAGGGTCACCACTTTGACAACAAATATGTGAACAAATTGTCCAACAGTTTAGGAACAACATTGCTCAACCAGCTATTGCAGAGAATTTAGGGATTTCACCATCTCAGGTCTATAATATCATCAAAAGGTTCAGAGAATCTGGAGAAATCACCGCACGTAACATTGAATGCCCGTGACCTTGGATCCTTCAGGCGGTACTGCATCAAAAACTGACATCAGTGTGTAAAGGATATCACCACATGGGCTCAGGAACACTTCAGAAAACCATTGCCAGTAACTGCAGTTGGTCGCTACTTCTGTAAGTGCAAGTTAAAACTCTACTATGCACAGCAAAAGCCATTTATCAACAACACCCAGAAACACAGCAAAAGCCATTTATCAACAACACCCAGAAACGCCGCCGCCTTCGCTGGGCCCGAGCTCATCTAAGATGGACTGATGCAAAGTGGAAAAGTGTTCTGTGGTCTGACGAGTCCACATTTCAAATTGGTTTTGGAAACTGTGGACGTCGAACAAAGAGGAAAAGAACCATTTGGATTGTTCTTGGCGCAAAGTGTAAAAGGCAGCATGTGTGATGGTATGGGGGTGTATTAGTGGCCAAGACATGGGTAACTTACACATCTGTGAAGGCACCATTAATGCTGAAAGGTACATACAGCTTTTGGAGCAACATATGTTGCCATCCAAGCAACGTTATCATGGACGCCCCTGCTTATTTCAGCAAGACAATACCAAGCACGGTGGCAGAGGGCTTAGTGCATCTGCCTCACAATACGAAGGTCCTGAGTAGTCCTGGGCTCAATCCTGGGCTCAGGATCTTTCTGTGTGGAGTTTGCATGTTCTCCCTGTGACTGCGTGGGTTCCCTCCGGGTACTCCGGCTTCCTCCCACCTCCAAAGACATGCACCTGGGGATAGGCCCCTCCCACCTCCAAAGACATGCACCTGGGGATAGGCCCCTCCCACCTCCAAAGACATGCACCTGGGGATAGGCCCCTCCCACCTCCAAAGACATGCACCTGGGGATAGGTCGATTGGCAACACTAAATTGGCCCTATTGTGTGAATGTGAGTCTGTCTATCTGTGTGGCCCTGCGATGAGGTGGCGACTTGTCCAAGGTGTACCCCGTCTTCCGCCCAATTGTAGCTGAGATAGGCTCCAGCGCCCCCAGCGACCCCGAAGGGAATAAGCGGTAGAAAATGGATGGATGGAATGGAATGCCAAGCCACGTGTTACAACAGCGTGGCTTCATAGTAAAAGAGTGCAGGTACTAGACTGGCCTGCCTGTAGTCCAGACCTGTCTCCCATTGAAAATGTGTGACGCATTATGAAGCCTAAAATAGCACAAGGGAGACCCCCGGACTGTTGAACAACTTAAGCTGTACATCAAGAAAGAATGGGAAAGAATTCCACCTGAGAAGCTTCAAAAATGTGTCTCCTCAGTTCCCAAACCTTTACTGAGTGTTGTTCAAAGGAAAGGCCATGTAACACAGTGGTGAACATTTTTGCAATGTTTTGCAGACGTCCAGCAGCTGATCGGTAATCCAGAAGAAGTTTCCCCTCAGTTAGGGGGGAGCTCCACGTTGAAGCAGGAGACTCCACAACCACCCTGCATTAAAAAGGAAGAGGAGGAACTCTGCATCACTCAGGAGGGAGAGTGTCTTCTAGGACGAGAGGAAGCTGATTACACCAAGTTTCCACTGAGTATTCTCTCTGTGAAGACTGAAGATGATGAAGAGAAACCACAAGTAGACAACCTCTTAGCTCCACTATCAGATAGTGAGGCTGAAGACGAGGTTGAAGAACCTTTGAGCAGCGATACAGACTGTGAAGGTGATATGAGGACTCACACTGACAACAAACACTCTGAATGCTCTACAAAGAAGAGAGGTAAAACATGTTTGAGCTGCTCAGTTTGTGGTCAAAGTTTTACTACAAAGACCAATTTGACTCGACACATGAGAACACACACCGGTGAAAAACCTTTTAATTGTTCAGTGTGTGGCAAAAGCTTTTCTCAAAATAGCATTTTGACTCGACACACGAGAACACACACAGGTGAAAAACCCTTTAATTGTTCAGTTTGTGGCAAAAGCTTTTCTCAAAATGGCTCTTTGACTCAACACATGAGAACACACACAGGTGAAAAAACCTTTAATTGTTCAGTTTGTGGCAAAAGCTTTTCTCGAAGTGGCTCTTTGACTCGACACATGACAACACACACAGGTGAAAAACCATTTAATTGTTCAGTTTGTGGCAAAAGCGTTTCTTCCAAGAGCAGGTTGACTAAACACATGACAACACACACTGGTGAAAAACCCTTTAAGTGTTCAGTTTGTGGCAAAAGCTTTTCTATTAAGAGCATTTTGACTCAACACATGAGAACACACACAGGTGAAAAACCCTTTAAGTGTTCAGTTTGTGGCAAAAGCGTTTCTTTTAAGAGCAGTTTGACTAAACACATGAGAACACACACTTGTGAAAAACCCTTTAATTGTTCAGTTTGTGGCAACAGCTTTTGTCATAACAGCTCTTTGTGGCGACACATGAGAACACACGCTGGAGGAAAACCATTTAGTTGTTCTGTGTGCTGTAAAAGGTTCCCACATAAAGCAGATGCAGTAAAACACATAAGAACACACAAGGGAAAATAACCTATTAGCTGTTTAGTTTGTGGTATGTTGCTCATATGTGGTGACATCCACCCTACCCAGGACCTCCTCACTGCTTCTTTCACAAATATCTGAGGTATTCATACAAACTTGGATTATTTGGAGCATAATCTTATCCACTCATGACCCCATGTCTTCTCTGTATCTGAAACATTGCTGAACAGTAAGATAGATGATGCTTCAAGTGCTTGGTTACTCCTTCTTCAGTCCTGGGGCCTCATGTGTCAAGTTTGTGCACGCTCAAAAACCTGCACTACACCCTTTTTCACTGCAAAGTTGAGATGTATCAAAACTGACGTTGACGCATAAGTGATGCTGGGTAACTGTTTGCATAACAAACTGCCAACTTTTACTCCTCAGACTGGTTGATGTACAAATCAGAGACTTATGAACAATTAACCCCCAACACCCACAACCCAACCCCCACCTCCCTCGACATTCGGGCATAACAGGTTCAATCCGGCCCGCGAGATGAGTTTGCAAAGTGTAAAATTCAGCTGTATTTTTAATGAAAGAAACTGCTGTTCTAAATGTGTCCACTGGATGTCACATTAGCAATTCTGTCAGGCAAGCAAATAGCATAGCAAGTATACCAAGCAAGAGGTAGACGGTAAAGCGGGGCTGTGACTCCTCCCCCTCCACCCAACGTAAAACAGGAGTAAAATAAGCAATCAGTAACCCCACTTAAAATGCAGCATGAGACACTGCACACTGATATAGTTCTGTGAAAATGATTGTCTTCTGTGCAAATGTAAAGAAAGTGAACAGTGTGTGATTTACTGCAATACTGTCAGTCTTTTCACTTTTTATTTGTGCTTTGTTGAAATTGTTCACACATTGCACAGCTTTTATTTTTCTATCAATACACATTATGTCTGTCAGACAGGAAGTAACTCAACACTCTTGAATAGTTTCTACCTCAGTGTGTATGGTTTGTTGAGTTAGCACAGGATTAATATGTGGAAATGACAAATGAGTTAGTTGATAGAAAGAATAGTTTTTATTCATGCTTTATTTTGTTTTTTGTTCAAATCTAGATGGGTTGTGACTTAAAGTTTAATAGAAACACTGAGATTAAGTTTGAGTTCATTGCGTTCTTTAAGGTGTTTTTGAAAATGCACCATTTTTTTCCCTCAGAATTTTTAACTAACTTGAAGTGTTTTGTCAAGAGGATTGTTTGTGATGTGTACATTTTCCGAATGTGATCGTTCTATTTTGGGTTGAAGTAAAATAAAGAAAACAATCTGTTGTATTTTGAAGTTATCATGCCATGATTTTACCCGTCCCGCCCACGTGGAAATAGATTTTCCTCCATGTGGCCCCTGAGCTAAAATGAGTTTGACACCCCTGCTGTAATGTGACTCATGTGAGCAGGTTACTGTATAAACACATTTTGTTATAAGTTATAAAAATGTGTTCAGTTCTCAGAGACACATCAATGTCAGGCTGACAATCGCTCTTCCGCTTTCTCCAAACACGAGAACAAAGCAGCTCCTACTGACTTGTGATTGGTCAGACCGTGCCCATCTTAATCACATGGCTCATTTCAATATAATAAATTGTGATGTAACACAATTGAATATCTTATATGCTCAGACAGTAATGTGTTCATATAAGTTTAGATTGTGTTATGATGTTTGTAATGGGGAAAGACGTTAATGTGTCTTGTTTTCATGTTTGCATTTAAGATAGTTGACATTTAGCATGATAGCTGTTAACTGGCGATTAGTGATGTTAAGTGCCTAAGATGGTAGTTATTGATTAGCAGTGTGATGAGGGCTTTCTGCTGGTGAGTGATTAGCACTACAGTTAGAGCCACCTATCGCTAGGTAGAAATGAGCAGTTTCACCAACATTTTTATGTGAAACCATATTACTAACTGTCTGGTGTTTTACAGGATTCATGGAAGTTTATTGTCATAGCAGCACACGATACACATGAGATGGCACACAATTTAGTAGCACTTGAACAATAGGATTGGTCCTGGTGGAGATCTACACTCTTAGTGCTTTTCTTCTTTATTCAGAGTAATTCTTTGACTTTCTAAAGGTTTTTAACTAAAACAACTAAGTAGCTTGAAAAATATTTCTGATTCTTGTAGTATTTAAAATGTAGGATTTTTTTTCCTCGATGTTTGCCCTTTTTCTGGTTTGAACAACAGCCATGGAAAAAGTCTGTGCACGTGCTTGTATATATATATTTTTTATTTTCAAACAGTAGTTGTCCATTATTTGATGTTAGATACTTTTGCCAACCATTGTTTTAAAATAAGATTAAATTGCCTTTATTTTGAAAAAAAGAAATGATGTGGAGTAGGAAACGGAAGTTACGGACTTTTAGCGCATGCGCAAATGTACTTGAAGCCAAGCAAAAAGAGAAGACCGCATGCTATGGTTGTTCGGAGATTCTTCGAATTCACGATCTTAAAGTCATGTGATTCACAGCAAATATAGCAACAAATATCTCAATTCGCATTTTCCAAAGCCACGAAACGTGCATTGAGTTTGGAGCGATATCTGAAGTGAAGATTGAAGACGTGATAGAAGATGGACGACTACTGCTATGCTAAGATGGCGACGTCCGCTAAAAGAGAACATGAAAGAGAATCAGCGCCACCAACTTCCAGCAAATCACCAACGGAGATAAAGACGAAAGATGAAGGTGAGTGACTTGAAGTTTTGTCCTTTGAAAACTATTTCAAGCCCTTAAAATCGAAATTAGCCGGCTTTGTTGAAGAATGTAAAGAAAGAGCCGCCATGATTGTTAGCTTGAAGAAGGCAGTGGAGTTCACATCAGAGGAGATGAAAGAATGCAAAAGTCAAATGAAGAAAGTGGAAGAGCAAAACAAGCGCTTCCCATGTTTGGCAAACGCCACATTTCAAATATTTAGCTCGCATTACTAAGCTAAGTTATTGATGGAGTCCATCAAGTTATTGGATGGATGTTAGAGTGGACATAACAGCCACTATCTCGAAGTCATCCTCCATCTTGTAAACACTGTAGCAGCTAGTGGAAGATTAAAGGCCTACTGAAATTAATTTTTTTTATTTAAACGGGGATAGCAGATCTATTCTATGTGTCATACTTGATCATTTCGCGACATTGCCGTATTTTTGCTGAAAGGATTTAGTATAGAACAACGACGATAAAGATCGCAACTTTTGGTATCTGATAAAAAAAAGGCTTCCCCCTACCGGAAGTAGCGTGACGTAGTCAGTTGAACATATACGCAAAGTTCCCTATTGTTTACAATGATGGCCGCCAGAAGTGAGAGAGATTCGGACCGACAAAGCGACGATTTCCCCATTAATTTGAGCGAGGATAAAAGATTTGTGGATGAGTAAAGTGCAAGTGAAGGACTAGTGGGGAGTTGAAGCTATTCAGATAGGGAAGATGCTGTGAGAGCCGGGGGTGACCTGATATTCAGCTGGGAATGACTACAACAGTAAATAAACACAAGACATATATATACTCTATTAGCCACAACACAACCAGGCTTATATTTAATATGCCACAAATTAATCCCGCATAACAAACACCTAGGTGTTTGTTATGCTAGCTCCCAGCTACTAGCTCGAGCTAGTTATAGCAAGCGATCAAATGTTTGGAAGCGTACTCACGGTATCGCGTCTGCGTCTGTTAACGAAGTCAAAGTCCTCCTGGTAAGAGTCTCTGCTGTCCGAGTTCTTCGATCTTGACTGCATCTTTCGGGAATGTAAACAATGAAACACCGACTGTGTTGTGTTGCTGACTTCCCTCGCAAAATACTCCGCTTCGCACCGACTTTCTTCTTTGCTTGCTCAGCTTCTTTCTCCATAATGCAATGAACAAATTGCAACAGATTCACCAACACAGATGTCCAGAATACTGTGGAATAATGAGATGAAAACAGAGCTATTTCGTATTGGCTTCAATGGGGAAGCCATACCTCTGTTAAACTGGCTACGTCACGCGCATACGTCATCCTCCAAAGGCGTTTTGAACCGGAAGTGTGGCGGGAAATTTAAAATTGCACTTTATAAGTTAACCCGGCCGTATTGGCATGTGTTGCAATTCAAGATTTCATCATTGATATATAAACTATCAGACTGCGTGGTCGCTAGTAGTGGCTTTCAGTAGGCCTTTAAAATGATGTTGTTGCGCCAGGATTTGATTTTGAGCATTTTTTAATTGTATTTCCTAGTTCTTAGTAGGGCTGGACAATTAATCCCATTTTAATCTCAACTTCATTTAAGACATGACACGATCATAAACATGTTATTGTAAAAAAAGATGAACAGCCCGCGGAACGTGCATGTAAATTCTTGAGCCTGTAACGGTTAAAGGGATGAGTGAGTGTATGATTGAAAGAAAGACCATGTCTACTAGAATGTGCTACTTTTTATTTGACACAGTGCTAGTATGTCTAATCTGTAATCACTGAACTCAACAAAAAAGTAAGACCACATGATTTTCACTTTAATGTAACCCCCAGAATTGGCCACTACAACAGAATCTGCTAGTAAACGCAGAATTTCACGGAAATGGACATAAATGTGAGTGAAATGTTGTCATTGTGAGGAGAAGGAACATTTGTTTGGGACAATAATGTGTCCGGTACCCCTCGTTCATCCCCGAAACACTCAACCACCCTGTTTCTCAGTTCGGACATGAAATATCTTGTCTTTGCAGTCTATTCAATTGAATATAAGTTGAAAAGGATTTGCGAATCATTGTATTCTCTTTTTATTTACCATTTACACAACGTGACAACTTAACTGCTTTTGGGTTTTGTACATGTGCACAGCAGGGGAGCTGGTTAACTTATGAGAGTAGTATGTGTGTTTGTGAGAATGTCAACGTGTTGTCTGAGTGACGTGAGCGGGCGAGTAAAGAGAGAGCAGCAGGACAGGTGTAACAACTACATTATACCTGTCACTATTTAAACTCCTTGTGCAGATCTGAATGCTTATTATTTAAATGTTGACCCAAGTCTGAAGCAAATGTGGTAATACTAATCACCACATTTGGCGAGGCGTGTTTTAAAGCAGCTGTTGTGAGAGTAGTGTATGTGTGTGTGCACCTTTAAGAGTGGCAGTATGTGGGGTGAGTAAGTGAGTGGGCGAGTAAGGAGAGGTAGTGGTAGCATGTGCAGGAGTGTTAATAGCATGGTGGATGTCCGCTTGTGCCCTGTGGAAATAATAAATAAAGTGAGCAAGTTGTAACTAATCGACGGCCTCGTCCTTCCGACCAAAGAGCGGAGCTTTATGGACCCAGTGTTACCCCCGACACAACATGGGCCCTGGAGGGAACGTCTCCCCTGCGCTCCTTGACCACGGTCTGGGAGCCCACAAACAGGAAAGGTGTAAAGCAACCCTTGCAGAGCGGCGGCTCCCTGTTTAAAGTGTCACCTTTATAGTTAGTTTAGAAGCCCAAATACCTCCATATTGCACTCCACGCACCCTCTTTATTAACCAGTAGAATTGTCCTTTGTTGCCTTTCTTCCTCTCCACCATGTTATTGCTTGTATGCACTTTGTGTGTGCGTTTTGACACACTCAACATCATGCGCCTCGGCTCTGTAGTCACCGCCTCACAGCAGCATTCAGGTGAAAGAACGGTACCGGTACTTTTCAAAGGTGCTATAGTACCGATTTCAATTGATTAGTACCACGATACTTTATTAGTAGCAGTATACTGTACAACCCTACTACACACACATTCAGTACATAGAAGAAAGTGTGTTTTTGTGTCTTGCAGACGTCCAGCAGCTGATCAGTAATCCAGAAGAAGTTTCCCCTCAGTTAGGGGGGAGCTCCACTTTGAAGCAGGAGACTCCACAACCACCCTGCATTAAAAAGGAAGAGGAGGAACTCTGCATCACTCAGGAGGGAGAGTGTCTTCTAGGACGAGAGGAAGCTGATTACACCAAGTTTCCACTGAGTATTCTCTCTGTGAAGACTGAAGATGATGAAGAGAAACCACAAGTAGACAACCTCTTAGCTCCACTATCAGATAGTGAGGCTGAAGACGAGGTTGAAGAACCTTTGAGCAGAGATAAAGACTGTGAAGGTGATATGAGGACTCACACTGACAACAAACACTCTGAATGTTCTACAAAGAAGAGAGGTAAAACATGTTTGAGCTGCTCAGTTTGTGCTGAAAGTTTTACTAAAAAGAGCCGTTTGACTCAACACATGAGAACACACACAGGTGAAAAACCCTTTAATTGTTCAGTTTGTGGCAAAAGCTTTTCTCAAAATAGCTCTTTGACTCAACACATGAGAACACACACAGGTGAAAAAAACTTCAATTGTTCAGTTTGTGGCAAAAGCTTTTCTCAAAGTGGCTCTTTGACTGGACACATGACAACACACACAGGTGAAAAACCATTTAATTGTTCAGTTTGTGGCAAAAGCGTTTCTTTTAAGAGCAGTTTGACTCAACACATGAGAACACACACTGGTGAAAAACCCTTTAATTGTTCAGTTTGTGGCAGAAGCTTTTCTCATAATAGCTCTTTGTGTCGACACATGAGAACACACGCTGGAGAAAAACCATTTAGTTGTTCAGTGTGCTGTAAAAGGTTCACACATAATGCAGACGCAGTAAAACACATAAGAACACACAAGGGAAAATAATCTATTAGCTGTTTAGTTTGTGGTATGTTGCTCATATGTGGTGACATCCACCCTACCCAGGACCTCCTCACTGCTTCTTTCACAAATATCTGAGGTATTCATACAAACTTGGATTATTTGGAGCATAATCTTATCCACTCATGACCCCATGTCTTCTCTGTATCTGAAACATTGCTGAACAGTAAGATAGATGATGCTTCAAGTGCTTGGTTACTCCTTCTTCAGTCCTGGGGCCTCATGTGTCAAGTTTGTGCACGCTCAAAAACCTGCACTACACCCTTTTTCACTGCAAAGTTGAGATGTATCCAAACTGACGTTGACGCATAAGTGATGCCGGGTAACTGTTTGCATAACAAACTGCCAACTTTTACTCCTCAGACTGGTTGATGTGCAAATCAGAGACTTATGAACAATTAACCCCCAACACCCACAACCCAACCCCCACCTCCCTCGACATTCGGGCATAACAGGTTCAATCCGGCCCGCGAGATGAGTTTGCAAAGTGTAAAATTCAGCTGTATTTTTAATGAAAGAAACTGCTGTTCTAAATGTGTCCACTGGATGTCACAATAGCAATTCTGTTAGGCAAGCAAATAGCATAGCAAGTATACCAAGCAAGAGGTAGACGGTAAAGCGGGGCTGTGACTCCTCCCCCTCCACCCAACGTAAAACAGGAGTAAAATAAGCAATCAGTAACCCCACTTAAAATGCAGCATGAGACACTGCACACTGATATAGTTCTGTGAAAATGATTGTCTTCTGTGCAAATGTAAAGAAAGTGAACAGTGTGTGATTTACTGCAATACTGTCAGTCTTTTCACTTTTTATTTGTGCTTTGTTGAAATTGTTCACACATTGCACAGCTTTTATTTTTCTATCAATACACATTATGTCTAGAAGACAGGAAGTAACTCAACACTCTTGAATAGTTTCTACCTCAGTTTGTATGGTTTGTTGAGTTAGCACAGGATTAATATGTGGAAATGACAAATGAGGTAGTTGATACATAGAATAGTTTTTATTCATGCTTTATTTTGTTTTTTGTTCAATCCTAGATGGGTTGTGACTTAAAGTTTAATAGAAACACTGAGATTAAGTTTAAGTTCATTGCGTTCTTTAAGGTGTTTTTGAAAATGCACTATTTTTTCCCCTTGAAGTGTTTTGTCAAGAGGATTGTTTGTGATGTGTACATTTTCCGAATGTGATCGTTCTATTTTGGGTTGAAGTAAAATAAAGAAAACAATCTGTCGTATTTTGAAGTTATCATGCCATGATTTTACCCGTCCCGCCCACGTGGAAATAGATTTTCCTCCATGTGGCCCCTGAGCTAAAATGAGTTTGACACCCCTGCTGTAATGTGACTCATGTGAGCAGGTTACTGTATAAACACATTTTGTTATAAGTTATAAAAATGTGTTCAGTTCTCAGAGACACATCAATGTCAGGCTGACAATCGCTCTTCCGCTTTCTCCAAACACGAGAACAAAGCAGCTCCTACTGACTTGTGATTGGTCAGACCGTGCCCATCTTAATCACATGGCTCATTTCAATATAATAAATTGCGATGTAACACAATTGAATATCTTATATGCTCAGACAGTAATGTGTTTATATAAGTTTAGATTGTGTTATGATGTTTGTAATGGGGAAAGACGTTAATGTGTCTTGTTTTCATGTTTGCATTTAAGATAGTTGACATTTAGCATGATAGCTGTTAACTGGCGATTAGTGATGTTAAGTGCCTAAGATGGTAGTTATTGATTAGCAGTGTGATGAGGGCTTTCTGCTGGTGAGTGATTAGCACTACAGTTAGAGCCACCTATCGCTAGGTAGAAATGAGCAGTTGCACCAACATTTTTATGTGAAACCATATTACTAAAAGCTAAGTAGCGCTCTATCTGTGTGCTTTTAATTGTTCTACGGCTTTCTTTATCACTTCTCAAACATTTTTAGTGGTACTATTTAACTTGCAAATCACCCGATCTCTGTCCCACCACCCTTTCCTCAGCTAGCTAGCTGCTAAGCTAGCGCGGAGAAAGGCAGCGCCGGTCAGTAAGAAGCTACTCCTACAGACCGCGACCACTTCCCTGAGGACAGCAGGAACTTCACTCGGTGACAGAAAACACTGTGAGTAATGGCTTCCTGCGCGTCTTGCACCATACTCACGGAGAGGTTGGCTCTGCTAGAGGGCCGTGTCCGCCAGTTAGAGCAGAGTAATGTCGTAACTTTAGATGTTGCGGACACATCTGCTAGCGTTAGCTGTAGCGAGCTAACTAGCCCAGCTTGTAGCAGTCCTAAGCGGCCTACAAGCTACGGTGTACCGGTTGAGACGCATAATAGATTTAGTTCTTTAGCTAGTCCTACACCCCAGTCTACCGGGCACCACACCTTAGTTATAGGGGACTCCATCACCCGAAACATAAAGCTTAGCAAACCAGCCACAATAAAGTGTATCCCCGGGGCCAGAGCACCTGACATTGAAGCTAATCTTAGGGAGCTAACTCGCAACAGGCCTAGTAAACACGTACGACAGGCTAATCGCACCACTAATTATGCGAATATAGTTGTACACGTTGGCTCCAATGACACTAGAATGAGACAGTCAGAGATTACAAAGAGAAACATAGCCAGGACTTGTGATCTCGCCAGAAAGATGTCCAGGCATCGAGTAATTGTCTCTGGCCCCCTGCCTGCGAGAGGCAATGATGAGAGATATAGCAGATTAGTCTCGCTTAACAAGTGGTTGGCTAGCTACTGTAGGCAGCAGGGACTAACGTTTATTGATAACTGGCCCTCTTTCTGGGGCAAACCAGGCTTGCTGATGAGAGACGGCCTTCACCCTAACCAGGAAGGCGCCATCATCCTGTCTAGAAACATAGACTACTATTTAAGTCTCACTTGACTGACTACACTAGAGCAAGCCCGGTCACAGGCAATTACAATGTCTGTTAGTCCGGGTGAGGAGTCAGTTAAGCTAGAACTAGCCAGCGCCAGGCTGGATAATCCATGTACGCATAGCAATTCTCTTAGAATAATACACAATTCACATAATGTTTTTTCTGTTGTGTCTGTGTCAGGGGTGGACATGCATTCTACTGAGGTGGCAAATTATGATATGTCCAGTCTATTGCAGCACCAAGCAAACAATCGGAAAATTCCCGTCATATCAATTCCTAGATATGGTCGAAACTATTTAAAGTGCACTACGCATAATAAACGCAACATTGTTAATATTGCCACTACGGATAATCTTAACAAAAACTCGTCAAAACAGCCCAATACCTATAATATGGGCTTTTTAAACATAAGATCATTGTCTCCCAAGGCGTTATTGGTTAATGAGGTCATTAGAGACAACAATCTTAACGTCATTGGTCTTAGCGAAACCTGGCTCAAACCGGACAAATTTTTTGCGCTCAATGAGGCATCTCCTCCTAACTATACGAATGCGCATGTTGCCCGCCCTCTTAAAAGGGGAGGGGGTGTCGCACTAATATACAATGAAAATTTCAACCTTACCCCTAACCTAAATAATAAATATAAATCGTTTGAGGTGCTTACTATGAGGTCTGTCACACCGCTACCTCTCGACCTGGCTGTTATCTACCGCCCCCCTGGGCCCTATTCGGACTTTATCAGTGAATTCTCAGAGTTCGTTGCTGATCTAGTGACGCACGCCGACAATATAATCATAATGGGGGACTTTAATATCCATATGAATACCCCATCGGACCCTCAGTGCGTGGCGCTCCAAACCATAATTGATAGCTGTGGTCTTACACAAATAATACATGAACCCACGCATCGCAACGGTAATACAATAGATCTAGTGCTTGTCAGGGGTGTCACCACCTCCAAAGTTATGATACTTCCATATACTAAAGTAATGTCCGATCATTACCTTATAAAATTTGAAGTTTTGACTCTTTGTCAACAAGCTAATAATAATAATAACTGCTATAGCGGCCGCAACATTAATGCTGCCACAACGATGACTCTTGCTGACCTACTGCCTTCGGTAATAGCACCATTCCCAAATTATGTCGGCTCTATTGATAAACTCACTAACAACTTTGACGATGCCTTGCGCGAAATTATTGATAGTATAGCACCGCTAAAGCAAAAAAGGGCCCCTAAAAGGCGCACCCCATGGTTTACAGAAGAAATTAGAGCTCATAAATTATCATGTAGAAAACTGGAACGCAAATGGCGCGCGACTAAACTTGAGGTTTTCCATCAAGCATGGAGTGATAGTTTAATAACTTATAAACGCATGCTTATCTTAGCTAAAGCTAAATACTACTCAAATCTCATCCGCCTCAACAAAAACGATCCTAAATTTCTGTTTAGTACAGTAGCATCGCTAACCCAACAAGGGACTCCTCCCAGTAGCTCCACCCACTCGGCAGATGATTTTATGAATTTCTTTAATAAGAAAATTGAACTCATTAGAAAGGAGATTAAAGACAACGCATCCCAGCTACAACTGGGCTCTATTAACACAAATACGACTGTATATACGACGGACACTGCCCTCCAAAATAGTCTCTCTATTTTTGATGAAATAACATTAGAGGAATTATTACAGCGTGTAAGTGGGATAAAACAAACAACATGTTTACTTGACCCACTTCCTCGGAAACTTATCAAGGAACTGTTTGTATTATTAGGTCCATCAGTGTTAAATATTATAAACTTATCACTTTCCTCCGGCACTGTTCCCCTAGCATTCAAAAAAGCGGTTATTCATCCTCTGCTCAAAAGACCTAACCTCGATCCTGACCTCATGGTAAACTACCGACCGGTCTCCCACCTTCCGTTTATTTCCAAAATTCTCGAAAAAACTGTTGCACAGCAGCTAAATGAACACTTAGTGACTAACAATCTCTGTGAACCTTTTCAATCCGGTTTCAGGGCAAATCACTCTACGGAGACAGCTCTCGCAAAAATGACTAATGATCTATTGCTAACAATGGATTCTGATGCGTCATCTATGTTGCTGCTTCTTGATCTTAGCGCCGCTTTCGATACCGTCGATCATAATATTTTATTAGAGCGTATCAAAACACGTATTGGGATGTCAGACTTAGCCTTGTCTTGGTTTAACTCTTATCTTACTGACAGGATGCAGTGTGTCTCCCATAACAATGTGACCTCGGACTATGTCAAGGTAACGTGCGGAGTTCCCCAGGGTTCGGTTCGTGGCCCTGCACTCTTTAGTATTTACATGCTGCCGCTGGGTGACATCATACGCAAGTACGGTGTTAGCTTTCACTGTTATGCTGATGACACTCAACTCTACATGCCCCTAAAGCTGACCAACACGCCGGACTGTAGTCAGCTGGAGGCGTGTCTTAATGAAATTAAACAATGGATGTCCGCTAACTTTTTGCAACTCAACGCTAAGAAAACGGAAATGCTGATTATCGGTCCTGCTCAACACCAACATCTATTTAATAATACCACCTTAACATTTGACAACCAAACAATTAAACAAGGAGACTCGGTAAAGAATCTGGGTATTATCTTCGACCCAACTCTCTCGTTTGAGTCACACATTAAGAGTGTTACTAAAACGGCCTTCTTTCATCTCCGTAATATCGCTAAAATTCGTTCCATCTTGTCCACTAGCGACGCTGAGATCATTATTCATGCGTTCGTTACATCTCGTCTCGATTACTGTAACGTTTTATTTTCGGGCCTCCCTATGTCTAGCATTAAAAGATTACAGTTGGTACAAAATGCGGCTGCAAGGCTTTTGACAAAAACAAGAAAGTTTGATCATATTACGCCTATACTGGCTCACTTGCACTGGCTTCCTGTGCACTTAAGATGCGACTTTAAGGTTTTACTACTTACGTATAAAATACTACACGGTTTAGCTCCAGCCTATCTCGCCGATTGTATTGTACCATATGTCCCGACAAGAAATCTGCGTTCAAAGAACTCCGGCTTATTAGTGATTCCCAGAGCCAAAAAAAAGTCTGCGGGCTATAGAGCGTTTTCTATTCGGGCTCCAGTACTCTGGAATGCCCTCCCGGTAACAGTTAGAGATGCTACCTCAGTAGAAGCATTTAAGTCCCATCTTAAAACTCATTTGTATAATCTAGCCTTTAAATAGACCCCCCCTTTTTTAGACCAGTTGATCTGCCGTTTCTTTTCTTCTCTCCTCTTCTCCCCTGTCCCTTGCGAGGGGGAGTTGCATAGGTCCGGTGGCCATGGATGAAGTGCTGGCTGTCCAGAGTCGGGACCCCGGGTGGACCACTAGCCTGTGCATCGGTTGGGGACATCTCTGCGCTGCTGACCCGTCTCCGCTCGGGATGGTTTCCTGTTGGCCCCGCTGTGGACTGGACTCCCGCTGATGTGTTGGATCCACTGTGGACTGGACTTTCACAATGTTATGTCAGACCCACTCGACATCCGTTGCTTTCGGTCTCCCCTAGAGGGGGGGGGGGGGTTACCCACATATGCGGTCCTCTCCAAGGTTTCTCATAGTCATTCACCGACGTCCCACTGGGGTGAGTTCTTCCTTGCCCGTATGTGGGCTCTGTACCGAGGATGTCGTTGTGGCTTGTACAGCCCTTTGAGACACTTGTGATTTAGGGCTATATAAATAAACATTGATTGATTGATTGATACTAACTGTCTGGTGTTTTACAGGATTCATGGAAGTTTATTGTCATAGCAACACATGAGATGGCACACAATTTAGTAGCAAGTGAACAATAGGATTGGTCCTGGTGGAGATCTACACTCTTAGTGCTTTTCTTCTTTATTCAGAGTAAATATTTGACTTTCTAAAGGTTTTTAACTAAAACAACTAAGTAGCTTGAAAAATATTTCTGTGTTTCTTGTAGTATTTAAAATGTAGGATTTTTTTTCCTCGATGTTTGCCCTTTTTCTGGTTTGAACAACAGCCATGGAAAAAGTCTGTGCACGTGCTTGTATATATATATTTTTTTAATTTTCAAACAGTAGTTGTCCATTATTTGATGTTAGATACTTTTACTAACCATTGTTTTAAAATAAGATTAAATTGCCTTTATTTTGAAAAAAAAAATGATGTGGAGTAGGAAACGGAAGTTGCGGACTTTTAGCGCATGCGCAAATGTACTTGAAGCCAAGCAAAAAGAAGACCGCATGCAATGGTTGTTCGGAGATTCTTCGAAATCACGATCTTAAAGTCATATGATTCACAGCAAATATAGCAACAAATATCTCAATTCGCATTTTCCAAAGCCACGAAACGTGCATTGAGTTTGGAGCGATATCTGAAGTGAAGATTGAAGACGTGATAGAAGATGGACGACTACTGCTATGCTAAGATGGCGACGTCCGCTAAAAGAGAACATGAAAGAGAATCAGCGCCACCAACTTCCAGCAAATCACCAACGGAGATAAAGACGAAAGATGAAGGTGAGTGACTTGAAGTTTTGTCATTTGAAAACTATTTCAAGCCCTTAAAATCGAAATTAGCCGGCTTTGTTGAAGAATGTAAAGAAAGAGCCGCCATGATTGTTAGCTTGAAGAAGGCAGTGGAGTTCACATCAGAGGAGATGAAAGAATGCAAAAGTCAAATGAAGAAAGTGGAAGAGCAAAACAAGCGCTTCCCATGTTTGGCAAACGCCACATTTCAAATATTTAGCTCGCATTACTAAGCTAAGTTATTGATGGAGTCCATCAAGTTATTGGATGGATGTTAGAGTGGACATAACAGCCACTATCTCGAAGTCATCCTCCATCTTGTAAACACTGTAGCAGCTAGTGAAAGTTTAAAGGCCTACTGAAATGAAATTGTTTTATTTAAACGGGGATAGCAGATCTATTCTATGTGTCATACTTGATCATTTCGCGATATTGCCGTATTTTTGCTGAAAGGATTTAGTATAGAACAACGACGATAAAGATCGCAACTTTTGGTATCTGATAAAAAAAAGGCTTCCCCCTACCGGAAGTAGCGTGACGTAGTCAGTTGAACATATACGCAAAGTTCCCTATTGTTTACAATGATGGCCGCCAGAAGTGAGAGAGATTCGGACCGACAAAGCGACGATTTCCCCATTAATTTGAGCGAGGATAAAAGATTTGTGGATGAGTAAAGTGCAAGTGAAGGACTAGTGGGGAGTTGAAGCTATTCAGATAGGGAAGATGCTGTGAGAGCCGGGGGTGACCTGATATTCAGCTGGGAATGATTACAACAGTAAATAAACACAAGACATATATATACTCTATTAGCCACAACACAACCAGGCTTATATTTAATATGCCACAAATTAATCCCGCATAAAAACACCTAGGTGTTTGTTATGCTAGCTCCTAGCTACTACATACTACTATATGGACGGGATCCCGTCCATAAAACCCGCGAATACAATTCAAACAGCTGCACAACACACACACTCACTCAGCCCAAAGGACCGTTCACCTAACCCAAGGTTCATAAAGCTTATATATTTAACCAAAGTTACGTACGTGTCACGCACGTACGGGCAAGCGATCAAATGTTTGGAAGCGTACTCACGGTATCGCGTCTGCGTCTGTTAACGAAGTCAAAGTCCTCCTGGTAAGAGTCTCTGCTGTCCGAGTTCTTCGATCTTGACTGCATCTTTCGGGAATGTAAACAATGAAACACCGACTGTGTTGTGTTGCTGACTTCCCTCGCAAAATACTCCGCTTCGCACCGACTTTCTTCTTTGCTTGCTCAGCTTCTTTCTCCATAATGCAATGAACAAATTGCAACAGATTCACCAACACAGATGTCCAGAATACTGTGGAATAATGAGATGAAAACAGAGCTATTTCGTATTGGCTTCAATGGGGAAGCCATACCTCTGTTAAACTGGCTACGTCATGCGCATACGTCATCCTCCAAAGGCGTTTTGAACCGGAAGTGTGGCGGGAAATTTAAAATTGCACTTTATAAGTTAACCCGGCCGTATTGGCATGTGTTGCAATGTTAAGATTTCATCATTGATATATAAACTATCAGACTGCGTGGTCGCTAGTAGTGGCTTTCAGTAGGCCTTTAAAATGATGTTGTTGCGCCAGGATTTGATTTTGAGCATTTTTTAATTGTATTTCCTAGTTCTTAGTAGGGCTGGACAATTAATCCCATTTTAATCTCAACTTCATTTAAGACATGACACGATCATAAACATGTTATTGTAAAAAAAGTTGAACAGCCCGCGGAACGTGCATGTAAATTCTTGAGCCTGTAACGGTTAAAGGGATGAGTGAGTGTATGATTGGAAAAAAAGACCATGTCTACTAGAATGTGCTACTTTTTATTTGACACAGTGCTAGTATGTCTAATCTGTAATCACTGAACTCAACAAAAAAGTAAGACCACATGATTTTCGCTTTAATGTAACCCCCAGAATTGGCCACTAAAACAGAATCTGCTAGTAAACGCAGAATTTCACGGAAATGGACATAAATGTGAGTGAAATGTTGTCATTGTGAGGAGAAGGAACATTTGTTTGGGACAATAATGTGTCCGGTACCCCTCGTTCATCCCCGAAACACTCAACCACCCTGTTGTCCTGAACTAAACAATGTGGAGACGGCCACTTGCAACAGCGACTAAACTATGAAGCTAAAGCTAGCAAGAACAATCCACACACCACAAAACACTTCTTGTGTTGTTGTGAACGGCATCACGATGTAAGATCAATGTACAAACAGGAAGGCAGTCGCAACTTGAGAGGCTTTCCTTATTTTACAGCCTCGAGTTTTCTCAAAACTCACACTTTCCGCTTTGATTGATTGATTGGTTGATTGATTTTAGAAAATGTTCTTCATGACACAAAAAGCAAACAATCTATTGTGTAACATAAGTGTGAGAGGTAAGAAACGGCATACAGAAAAATGTAAACAGAAAACCTGAATTAGATTAGTTTTTCATATTGCTATAGTCGTTTTAATTTATTGTTACTATGATTGTTATTTTACGCGTTATTTATTTGTTACTAATGTATATCTGGTTGTTCTTTTAGATTATATTTAAAATTGAGTTTTGGTGATAATGTTTTTATGTTTTCAAATTAATAAAAAAATGGTGTTATTTATCATGATTCCAAAATCACTCGAAATAATTGTGATTATTATGTTTTGCCATAATTGTCCAGCTCTAGACGAGGTATTGGAAAGGACTTCACAATAAACTATGTATCACGGTACTTGAGTCACGATACAATAGTCTATTGTAATATTGTGACATGGAGTTTTACTGACATTTTTACAAAGTCACTGAACATTTTCAAAAACTACTCAAAATTAATGTTGTATAAATGTATACTAGATGACAGTTATTATTTATTGGACAAACTGTGTCAAAAACAAAGTAAATAAAATGATCATTGCAGTTGTACGGAAAGTGGATCAAATTTCTTGCATTTAATATCTAAAAAAGTCCTCTTCTTCTTAACTACTGACTTCTTTCAGATAGATATGATCTTTTTTAGTTTTAGTCATTCACAAACAAGGATGGGTGGAGGGTCACCACTTTGACAACAAATATGTGAGCAAATTGTTGAACAGTTTAGGAACAACATTGCTCAACCAGCTATTTCAGAGAATTTAGGGATTTCACCATCTCAGGTCTATAATATCATCAAAAGGTTCAGAGAATCTGGAGAAATCACCGCACGTAACATTGAATGCCCGTGACCTTGGACCCTTCAGGCGGTACTGCATCAAAAAATGACATCAGTGTGTAAAGGATATCACCACATGGGCTCAGGAACACTTCAGAAAACCATTGCCAGTAACTGCAGTTGGTCGCTACATCTGTAAGTGCAAGTTAAAACTCTACTATGCACAGCAAAAGCCATTTATCAACAACACCCAGGAACACAGCAAAAGCCATTTATCAACAACACCCAGAAACGCCGCCGCCTTCGCTGGGCCCGAGCTCATCTAAGATGGACTGATGCAAAGTGGAAAAGTGTTCTGTGGTCTGACGAGTCCACATTTCAAATTGGTTTTGGAATCTGTGGACGTCGAACAAAGAGGAAAAGAACCATTTGGATTGTTCTTGGCGCAAAGTGTAAAAGGCAGCATGTGTGATGGTATGGGGGTGTATTAGTGGCCAAGACATGGGTAACTTACACATCTGTGAAGGCACCATTAATGCTGAAAGGTACATACAGCTTTTGGAGCAACATATGTTGCCATCCAAGCAACGTTATCATGGACGCCCCTGCTTATTTCAGCAAGACAATGCCAAGCACGGTGGCAGAGGGCTTAGTGCATCTGCCTCACAATACGAAGGTCCTGAGTGGTCCTGGGTTCAATCCTGGGCTCAGGATCTTTCTGTGTGGAGTTTGCATGTTCTCCCCGTGACTGCGTGGGTTCCCTCCGGGTACTCCGGCTTCCTCCCACCTCCAAAGATATGCACCTGGGGATAGGCCCCTCCCACCTCCAAAGACATGCACCTGGGGATAGGCCCCTCCCACCTCCAAAGACATGCACCTGGGGATAGGTCGATTGGCAACACTAAATTGGCCCTAGTGTGTGAATGTGAGTCTGTCTATCTGTGTGGCCCTGCGATGAGGTGGCGACTTGTCCAGGGTGTACCCCGTCTTCCGCCCAATTGTAGCTGAGATAGGCTCCAGCGCCCCCAAAGGGAATAAGCGGTAGAAAATGGATGGATGGAATGGAATGCCAAGCCACGTGTTACAACAGCGTGGCTTCATAGTAAAAGAGTGCGGGTACTAGACTGGCCTGCCTGTAGTCCAGACCTGTCTCCCATTGAAAATGTGTGGCGCATTATGAAGCCTAAAATAGCACAAGGGAGACCCCCGGACTGTTGAACAACTTAAGCTGTACATCAAGCAAGAATGGGAAAGAATTCCACCTGAGAAGCTTCAAAAATGTGTCTCCTCAGTTCCCAAACCTTTACTGAGTGTTGTTAAAAGGAAAGGCCATGTAACACAGTGGTGAACATTTTTGCAATGTTTTGCAGACGTCCAGCAGCTGATCGGTAATCCAGAAGAAGTTTCCCCTCAGTTAGGGGGGAGCTCCACTTTGAAGCAGGAGACTCCACAACCACCCTGCATTAAAAAGGAAGAGGAGGAACTCTGCATCACTCAGGAGGGAGAGTGTCTTCTAGGACGAGAGGAAGCTGATTACACCAAGTTTCCACTGAGTATTCTCTCTGTGAAGACTGAAGATGATGAAGAGAAACCACAAGTAGACAACCTCTTAGCTCTATCAGATAGTGAGGCTGAAGACGAGGTTGAAGAACCTTTGAGCAGAGATAAAGACTGTGAAGGTGATATGAGGACTCACACTGACAACAAACACTCTGAATGCTCTACAAAGAAGAGAGGTAAAACATGTTTGAGCTGCTCAGTTTGTGCTGAAAGTTTTACTAAAAAGAGCAGTTTGACTAAACACATGAGAACACACACAGGTGAAAAAACATTCATTTGTTCAGTTTGTGGCAAAAGCTTTTCTCGAAATAGCAATTTGACTCAACACATGAGAACACACACAGGTGAAAAAACATTTAAGTGTTCAGTTTGTGGCAAAAGCTTTTCTATTAAGAGCATTTTGACTCAACACATGACAACACACACAGGTGAAAAACCCTTTAATTGTTCAGTTTGTGGCAACAGTTTTTCTCAAAATAGCCATTTGACTCAACACATGAGAACACACACAGGTGAAAAAACATTTAAGTGTTCAGTTTGTGGCAAAAGCTTTTCTCTAAATGGCAATTTGACTAAACACATGAGAACACACACAGGTGAAAAACCATTTAGTTGTTCAGTTTGTGGCAAAAGCTATTCTCGAAATTATGGTTTGACTGAACACATGAGAACACACACAGGTGAAAAACCATTTAGTTGTTCAGTTTGTGGCAAAAGCTTTTTTAAAAATGGCTCTTTGACTAAACACATGAGAACACACACGGGAGAAAAAACATTTAATTGTTCAGTTTGTGGCAAAAGCTTTTCTCGAAATAGCAATTTGACTCTACACATGAGAACACACACAGGAGAAAAAACATTTAATTGTTCAGTTTGTGGCAAAAGCTATTCTCAAAATTATGGTTTGACTGGCCACATGAGAACACACACAGGTGAAAAACCATTTAGTTGTTCAGTTTGTGGCAACAGCTTTTCTCAAAATGGCTCTTTGACTAAACACATGAGAACACACACAGGAGAAAAAACATTCAACTGTTCAGTTTGTGGCAAAAGCTTTCCTCATAACAGCTCTTTGTGGCGACACATGAGAACACACGCTGGAGAAAAACCATTTAGTTGTTCAGTGTGCTGTAAAAGGTTCCCACATAAAGCAGACGCAGTAAAACACATAAGAACACACAAGGGGAAATAACCAATTAGCTGTTTAGTTTGTGGTATGTTGCTCATATGTGGTGACATCCACCCTACCCAGGACCTCCTCACTGCTTCTTTCACAAATATCTGAGGTATTCATACAAACTTGGATTATTTGGAGCATAATCTTATCTACTCATGACCCCATGTCTTCTCTGTATCTGAAACCTTGCTGAACAGTAAGATAGATGATGCTTCAAGTGCTTGGTTACTCCTTCTTCAGTCCTGGGGCCTCATGTGTCAAGTTTGTGCACGCTCAAAAACCTGCACTACACCCTTTTTCACTGCAAAGTTGAGATGTATCAAAACTGACGTTGACGCATAAGTGATGCCGGGTAACTGTTTGCATAACAAACTGCCAACTTTTACTCCTCAGACTGGTTGATGTGCAAATCAGAGACTTATGAACAATTACTTGAAGTGTTTTGTCAAGAGGATTATTTGTGATGTGTACATTTTCCGAATGTGATTGTTCTATTTTGGGTTGAAGTAAAATAAAGAAAACAATCTGTCGTATTTTGAAGTTATCATGCCATGACTTTACCCGTCCCGCCCACGTGGAAATAGATTTTCCTCCATGCGGCCCCTGAGCTAAAATGAGTTTGACACCCCTGCTGTAATGTGACTCATGTGAGCAGGTTACTGTATAAACACATTTTGTTATAAGTTATAAAAATGTGTTCAGTTCTCAGAGACACATCAAAACAAGGGAGGAAGCTGAAAGGAACAGACGTGTACATAAATGAACATTTAACAAAGAAAAACGCAGACATAGCCAGAAAAGCACGTAGCTTAAGAAGACAAGGAAAAATACAACAAACATGGACAGCAAACTGCAAAATATTTATCAAACTAAATGGAACACCAGAGGAAGCAAGAGTAATAGTCATAAGGAAAATAGCAGAGCTGGATAAATATCAATAACGATAAAAAAAATTAAACACAACCATGACACAAACAAACAATAATCAATCAAACAGAGAAATTATAACCTTTTCCAGCATTGAGTATAACAGGACAGAATTGGACAGTGCTATAGATCCAGACACACATTTTTTTTCTCACATGGACAACAATTGTTTATATTATACAGAAGTACAGTACAACACCAACATTAATTCCAATAACAAACTGTCAATTATTTATATGAACTGCAGAAGCTTGTATGCCAATTTTAACAATATGAAATCATTTTTGGAACAATTTAAAGAACCTTTCAAAATGATCGCTGTATCAGAGACATGGATGGATCCAAAAACAGGAATGGATTTAGGACTAGAAGGATATGAACTCCATTATATTAATAGAGTAAATAAGAATGGAGGCAGAGTTGCTGTATATGTGATGAAGGACTTCCATTACAAGGTGGTAAAAGACATGTCACTGGCTATTGACAATGTTTTAGAGTGTATAACCATTGAGATATGTCATGAAAGAAATAGAAATGTATTGATCAGTTGTATATATAGGGCACCCAACTCAAGTATTGAAGGATTTGAAGACTGGATTAAGGGAACTTTCAATGGAATCAGTCCAAAAGTACTTTTTTTATGTGGAGACTTCAACATTGATCTCTTGAACCCCAACAAGCAAAAGTCCATTAATGATTTCACAGATACAATGTATAGTATGACTTTGTATCCCCAAATCACAAGGCCAACCAGAATTGCAAGTCACAGTGCTACACTTATTGACAATATCTGCACTAATGTCTTTGATAATAATACAACAAGTGGACTGTTAACAACCGACATCAGCGACCATCTGCCAGTCTTTACTATTTATGATGGGAACTACAGGAAGAAGAACATTGACAAAAAGACATTTCAAAGACTATGCACAGAGGAAGGAAGGATTTCCTTCAAGAAGGATCTGAGGAAACAAATTTGGGACAATGTATATAATGAAGATGATGTAGATCAGGGGTGTCAAACGTACGGCCCGAGGGCCGCATCAGGCCCGCGAACAGGTTTTATCCGGCCCGCGGGATGAGTTTGCCAAGTATAAAAATTAACCGGAAATTTTTGAATGAAAGAAACAGCTGTTCTAAATGTGTCCACTGGATGTCGCAATAACAATTATTTGTATCTTTGTAGATGACGCTACATATGTACAAAATAAAGCACATGTTAGTGCACCAGTCGAGGTAAATGATCAAACTACATAAATAACATCCTGTAATTTGATTTTGATTAGGGATGTCCGATAATGGCTTTTTGCCGATATCCGATATGCCGATATTGTCCAACTCTTTAATTACCGATACCGATATCAACCGATATATACAGTCGTGGAATTAACACATTGTTATGCCTAATTTTGGACAACCAGGTATGGTGAAGATAAGGTACTTTTTTAAAAAATGAATCGAATAAAATAAGATAACTAAATTAAAAACATTTTGAATAAAAAAGAAAGTAAAACAATATAAAAACAGTTACATAGAAACTAGTAATGAATGAAAATGAGTAAAATTAACTGTTAAAGGTTAGTACTATTAGTGGACCAGCAGCACGCACAATCATGTGTGCTTACGGACTGTATCCCTTGCAGACTTTATTGATATATATTGATATATAATGTAGGAAGCAGAATATTAATAACAGAAAGAAACAACCCTTTTGTGTGAATGAGTGTAAATGGGGTGGGTTGGTGCACTAATTGTAAGTGTATCTTGTGTTTTTTATGTGGATTTAATTAAAAAATTTAAAAAAATGATACTGATAATAAAAAAAACGATACCGATAATTTCCGATATTACATTTTAACGCATTTATCGGCCGATAATATCGGCAGACCGATATTATCGGACATGTCTAATTTTGATATAATTTTTTTATCTTGATTAACACCAATGAGTTGACTGATGAACATTATCATATCATTTATTCAGAAAATATAAATAACGACAAATAAACTATTAATCGTAACATGTAAGTGTAAAAAACAAACAAAAAAACAACATTAGGATTTTTTACAATTTTAGAATATGCTTGTTCTATTTTTAAACAAAGAAAACAATCTGAAGTTGTCTTTATTTTTAAGTTATCGTGCCGTGATTCTACCAGTCCGGCCCACTTGGGAGTAGATTTTTCTCCATTTGGCCCCGCATCTAAAATGAGTTTGACACCCCTGATGTAGATGATGCATATGGGAATTTTGTCAACACCTTTCTAACACTCTATGATAAACATTGCCCATGGAAAGAACATAGTAAGAAGAAAAAGAAAAACAACCAACCATGGATGACAAAAGGACTGAAAAATGCTTGTCACAAAAAAACACATTGTGTCGAATATTTATAACACAGAGATCTATAGAGGCAGAAAATAAGTATAAGAAATATACAAACAAGCTAATTGGTATACTAGGAACATGTAAGAAGGAATAATACAGTCAATTATTAAACAAGAACAAAAACAACATGAGAGCAACTTGGGGCATCCTAAATAGCATCATTAAAAATGGTGCTAAGAAAGATTACCCCCAGTACTTTCTACATGGAAATACAAAAAATGACAATATGAACCAAATAGCTGAACGTTTCAATTATTATTTTGTTAATATCGGAAACAATCTGGATCAAAGAATTCCAAATGCAGACGATGGGTCAGTTGAGGACTTGAGTGAGCTCATAGACAGAAATCCCAATTCCATGTTTCTTAAAAGCGTAACAAAAGAAGAAATAATCAAAATTGTGAAAATTGTAAATCCAAGACCTCAACCGACTGTCATGGAATAGATATGGTAACCATAAAAAAGGTTATAGAAGACATTTCAGAACCTCTGACATATATCACCAACGTATCATTTTTAACCGGCAAATTCCCTGACATAATGAAAATTGCAAAAGTCGTACCAATTTATAAGAATGGAGACGTACACCAGTTTACTAACTACACACCAGTTTCATTACTTCCACAATTCTCCAAAATCATGGAAAAATTATTCAATAGTCGATTAGATTTATTTATTAACAAAAGTGGGACGCTCGTGGAGAACCGATATGGATTTTGAGCAAATATCTCAACTACCTACTCAGTGGCCTAGTGGTTAGAGTGTCCGCCCTGAGATGGGTAAGTTGTGAGTTCAAACCCCGGCCGAGTCATACCAAAGACTACAAAAATGGGAGCCATTACCTCCCTGCTTGGCACTCAGCATCAAAGGTTGGAATTGGGGGTTAAATCCCCAAAAATGATTCCCGGGCGCCGCACCGCTGCTGCCCACTGCTCCCCTCACTTCCCAGGGGGTGATCAAGGGGATGGGTCAAATGCAGAGGACACATTTCACCACACCTAGTGTGTGTGTGACTATCATTGGTACTTTAACTTAACTTTAACATCAATAGCATTAATCAAAATAACAGAGGAAATGAGCAATGCTATAGATGGTAAAGAATGTGCGGCAGCAGTATTCATGGACTTAACAAAAGCATTTGACACAATTAATAATATTTTAATACAAAAAGTAGAACGATATGGCATCAGAGGTTTGGTCTTGAACTGGGTAAGAAGCTATCAACCAACCTGACTAAATCCTTTTTAAAAAATTACATTAACGACAAAATAGAGGAAAACACAAATAAGCCACGTGAGCTCTGGAAATTCTCAACAACCAGCTTCCTGGTTGCAGCCAGAAACTTAAAACCAGACTCACCAACATCAGCATCAAGGAGGGCGACTCCCTCATTACAGACAAAATGGAGGTAGCTAGCAGACTTAACGCCTTTTTCACCAGCATAGCTGCAACTCTTGTCAACAAGCTGTCCCACCACTCTGGTCGCTTTGGTGTAGAACACATTCAAGCCTTCTACAGAAAGCTAGGAGTATCCAACGATGATTTCAAATTAGAAATGGTCACAGCTGATGAGGCGTTTAAAAAATTGAGCGTGCTCCACCCAAACAAGGCCACCGGCCTTGATAATATTCCCTCCAGATTCCTCAGGGACTCTGCCTCCATCATTACCCCGATCATCACGCACATAATAAACCTATCAATTACACAAGGCCAAGTACCAAAACATTTTAAGATAGCAAGAGTAACTCCCCTCTTTAAAAAAGGAAGCAAATAGGAACCTGGCAACTACCGACCTGTTTCTATTCTCAGTTCCATTTCGAAAGTAATGGAGAAAATAGTTTATGAACAGGTCGATAGTTACCTTGCCACTAATAAACTCATGTACAAATTCCAATCCGGCTTCAGAACTAACCACTCCACTGACACATGCCTTCTCTATCTGAGCGACCACATCAAACATGAGGTGGACGCGGGCAAATACTGCGGCATGGTCATGCTGGACCTTCAGAAGGCCTTTGACACCGTTAACCACGCTATACTGTTGGATAAGCTCAGAGCAATCAGATTTAACAAAACCTCATGGAGCTGGATGCAATCTTACTTGGAAGGGAGGGAGCAGGTGGTAGAGGTGAACGGCACCGTGTCCCCCCACCCCCTCTCGGTGAGCTGTGGAGTCCCCCAAGGCAGTATATTGGGACCTTTACTGTTCCTAATTTACATAAACGACTTGTCATCGGCATGCGACTGTGAATTGTTTTTGTTTGCGGATGACTCTGCCCTGCTGGTATCCGACAAGGACAAGTCACAGGTGGAGAAAATCCTCAGTGCTGAGCTCTGTAGAACTTGCACCTGGCTCGCTGACAACAAGCTATCCATCCACTTGGGTAAAACGGAATCCATCCTATTTGGGTCCCACATCAACCTTAAGAAAGTCAGTGACTTCACTAGGAAAGATGAGGTCACCTACCTAGGTTCCATTCTAGAGACTAATCTTTCCTGTGATAAAATGGCAACCAAGGTAATCAAAAAGGTTAACCAACGAACGAGATTTCTCTACAGAATCTCCTCTCTGGTCAACAAAAGCACCATGAGGATTCTGGCGGGAACTCTCGTTCAACCCTTTTTCGATTACGCATGCACCTCCTGGTACCCTAGCACCTCCAAAACCCTCAAATCTAAACTCCAAACATCCCAGAACAAGCTAGTCAGATTACTTCTAGACCTCCACCCCAGATCACACCTCACTCCTACCCACTTCTCCAAAGTGGGCTGGCTCAAGGTGGAGGACAGAGTTAAACAACTTGCACTGAGCCTAGTCTATAAAATCCGCTACACCTCCCTGATACCGAAGTACATGTCAAACTACTTCCTTAACGTAAATGACCGCCATAACCACAACACCAGGGGGAGCTCCACTAACCACGTTAAACCCAGATTCCGAACTAACAAAGGTCTTAACTCATTCTCTTTCTATGCCACATCAATGTGGAATGCGCTCCCAACAGGTTTAAAAGAAAGGGCATCTCTATCCTCCTTCAAAACCGCAATAAAAGTTCACCTCCAGGCAACTACAACCCTAAACTAACACCCTCCCCGGATTGCTAATAATCAAATGTAAACAATCAAATGCAGATACTTTTTCTTATGCCTTCTGATCTCTCTCTCTCTCTCTAACTCTCTCTCTCTCTCTCTCTCTCTCTCTCTCTCTCTCTCTCTCTCTCACTTTCTCTATGTCCACTACTTGCTGTCCATATCCTACCCCTCCCCCTCCACACCCCTGATTGTAAATAATGTAAATAATTCAATGTGATTATCTTGTGTGATGACTGTATTATGATGATAGTATATATGATAGTATATATCTGTATCATGAATCAATTTAAGTGGACCCTGACTTAAACAAGTTGAAAAACTTATTGGGGTGTTACCATTTAGTGGTCAATTGTACGGAATATGTACTTCACTGTGCAACCTACTAATAAAAGTCTCAATCAATCAATCTAACCAACAGGAAGCAATATGTGAAGATGGGTGAAAATATGTGAACACGGCTAGCTATATCCTGTGGTGTACCGCAGGGATCAATACTGGGACCAAGATTGTTTAATCATTATATAAACGACATTTGTAAAGTTACAAAGGACTTCAAGTTAGTTTTATTTGCAGACGACACAACTGCTTTCTGTTCAGGAGAGAACACACAGAAGATAATACAAATAATAACAGAAGAAATTAACAAATTAAAAAGATGGTTTGACAAAAACAGACTATCTTTGAATCTCAGTAAAACTAAAATAATGCAATTTGGTAACAGCAGAAAAGAGCATCATACACGAATACAAATAGATGGAGTAGACATCGAAAGGGTAAAAGAAACCAGATTTTTGGGAGTATTAATAGATGATCAAATGAACTGGAAATCTCATATACAAAACATACAACATAAGGTGGCAAAAAACATTTCAATAATGAATAAAACAAAATACGTCCTGGGCCAAAAATCACTTCATATTCTCTCCTGCTCACTAGTGTTACCATATCTGAGTTATTGTGCAGAAATATGGGGAAATAACTACAAATGTGCGCTACATTCACTAACCGTGTTACAAAAAAGATCAGTTAGAATAATACATAATGTTGGATATAGAGAACATACAAACACTTTATTTATTGAGTCAAAAATATTAAAGTTCGATGATTTGGTAAAATTGCAAACAGCTAAAATGATGTACAAAGCAAACTATAACCTGCTACCAAAGAATGTACAACAATTCTTCTCCACTAAAGAGGAGAAATATAACCTTAGAGGAAAAAATAATTTAAAACATTTGTATGCACGTACAACACTTAGAACGTTTAGCATATCAGTATGTGGAATTAAATGATGGAATGGATGAAGTAAAGAAGTTAAAAATTTTACTTATATGATCCAGTTTAAGAGGTTGTTCAAAATAATAGTGCTTACAAAGTAAGTCAATACTTCCAACCTTATTGAAAATAAGATATTCCTCATCTCAGTATGTTAATAATGACTGAATTAATTAATTACATATTACAAAACTGTTGTATATACTAATTCATAGATGTTATTTTATTATATAAAAAGGTCAGTAAATGATTCTATATAATTGTAAACGCTTTGAAGTGGGAAAGGGGTAGGATTAAATAAGCTTTGCTTCTTCCTACTCCTTTTCGGGCATGATGTAAAATGAAATGATATGAAATTGTGTGATGTATTATACTGTAAGTGTGTTCATGTTCCAAATAAACTAAAAAAAAGAAAGAAAGAATGTCAGGCTGACAATCGCTCTTCCGCTTTCTCCAAACACGAGAACAAAGCAGCTCCTACTGACTTGTGATTGGTCAGACCGTGCCCATCTTAATCACATGGCTAATTTCAATATAATAAATTGTGATGTAACACAATTGAATATCTTATATGCTCAGACAGTAATGTGTTTATATAAGTTTAGATTGTGTTATGATGTTTGTAATGGGGAAAGACGTTAATGTGTCTTGTTTTCATGTTTGCATTTAAGATAGTTGACATTTAGCATGATAGCTGTTAACTGGTGATTAGTGATGTTAAGTGTCTAAGATGGTAGTTATTGATTAGCAGTGTGATGAGGGCTTTCTGCTGGTGAGTGATTAGCACTACAGTTAGAGCCACCTATCGCTAGGTAGAAATGAGCAGTTTCACCAACATTTTTATGTGAAACCATATTACTAACTGTCTGGTGTTTTACAGGATTCATGGAAGTTTATTGTCATACCAGCACACGATCAGTGGCGTGCAGTCACTAGAGGCAGGGGAGGCACGGCCTCACCTGCCATCATGGAAAGAAAAAAAATGTAAAAAGAAAGAAAAAAATAATTAAATTGTTATATGTATCCAGTGATTATACTAAAGTTGTTTTCCATTTTACTTCACCAGTTTTAGATTACTTATTTTATTATTTTCACATTTGCCGTTCAAATACTGAGAAGAGACGGTGCGGGGATCAGCAGCCAGTTGAGGCACGTCACAGAGATGAGCCTCAACATGCATACTTGCCAACCTTGAGACCTCCAATATCGGGAGGTGGGGTGGGGGGGTGGGGGCTTGGTCGGGGGTGGATAGGGGGCGTGGTTGGGGCGGGGCGTGGTTAAGAGGAGAGTATATTTACAGCTAGAATTCGCCAACTCAAGTATTTCATATATATATATATATATATATATATATATATATATATATATATATATATATATATATATATATATATATATATATATATATATATATATATATATATGTAACTGCTGTGTACCCGTCCCGCCAAGAACCCACACACAGGCTGAATTGGATGATGTGGTTCTTTACCTGTAGCTGCAATGAGTGATCAGAACGCACATACAAACAATATGTGGTTAGCACCTCTGCTGCTTTCGATGTCATTAGCAGAGAACAGGAAGTCTGCCAATAAGCTTCCGGTTTGCGGTCATATCCACAGACTTACAGGTACCAGCAGATGGCGCAATTGGACCTCTCATTGCATAACAAACCAATATACATATTTTAGCAGGAATTTCACTCAAATAATCAAAGTATTTCTTATACCCGTTACATATATATATATATATATATATATATATATATATATATATATATATATATATATATATATATATTTATTATTATTTTATTATATATATAAATAAAAGAAATACTTGAATTTTAGTGTTCATTTATTTACACCCACACAACACTCATCTACTCATTGTTGTACTTGAAAGTACAATGCTTTGTTAAGGGTTGAATTGTCCATCCTCTTTCTATTCTCTGTCACTATTTTTCTAACATGCATGCTGAACACCCTCTCTGATGATGCATTGCTGTGTGGCACAAAAGTGCTTTCATCAAATGTACGAGAGTGTGGAATCTTCCATCTCTCCCTAGCATGGCCCAAAACCGGTCAATCCTTGCTTCCTGGGGAAGATCTTCCCTGGCAAGCAATTGGTACTCCGGTACTTGTACCCGGAGGCTGGTCAGGTCCAATCGCAGCTGCGGCAGACTTTTTTTTGGGGGGGCGTGGCCTCCAGCTACGGCTGAAGACCTTGGAGATTGTCGGGAGAAAATCTCTGTCGGGAGGTTGTCGGGAGAGGCGCTGAATATCGGGATTCTCCCGCTAAAAACGGGAGGGTTGGCAAGTATGCTCAACATGGATTGTGCGCAATGACTCGGCTAACTGCTGGCCTGCTGTGCAGTGAGACCGTATTGCTATATGAATTATATTATACATTTCCATAGTTTAGTTAGCTGAGGTATATAATGTACAGTGTATTTTGTCAACAACTGTATGTGTGTAATGTATTTCTTGTGCTGAGCGATCAAACTGCTGCCAAGACACACTGTGTGAGGCTCGCAGTAACCCCGCCTCCTTGTGCCGGTTAACACTCCCGCCGCAGAATACACCCCTGACGGGAGTGCCACACCAACCAAAGACCACACCCAAACCCTCCACGTGCAAGACCGAATCCACCCAAAAAAAGTCACTTAACAAGAAGCCAAAAAGTGCAAAAACAACAATGCTCGCACCGGAGGAGCCGCGAACGACCGCAGGGACACAACATTAGGTACACCTGCAGACTGCAGCACGGATTTCATATTTCATTCATGCACAACTCCTCCAACACGAACACCACTGTTCCCGCACTTATAAGTAAAGGTAAGACCATAATAACGTTTTTTTAATTAAATGTGCTTTTTTGTGTGCTACAGTTTGTATGTGTAAAGTTAAGTTAAAGTACCAATGATCATACTTGCCAACCCTCCCGTTTTTAGCGGGAGAATCCAGATATTCAGCGCCTCTCCCGACAACCTCCCAACAGAGATTTTCTCCCGACAAACTCCCGGTATTCAGCCGGAGCTGGAGGCCACGCCCCCCAAAAAAAAGTCTGCCGCAGCCTCCGGGTACAAGTACTGGAGTACCAATTGCTTGCCAGGGAAGATCTTCCCCAGGAAGCAAGGATTGACCGGTTTTGGGCCATGCTAGGGAGAGATGGAAGATTCCACACTCTCGTGCATTTGATGAAAGCACTTTTGTGCCACACAGCAATGCATCATCAGAGAGGGTGTTCAGCATGCATGTTAGAAAAATAGTGACAGAGAATAGAAAGAGGATGGACAATTCAACCCTTAACAAAGCATTGTACTTTCAAGTACAACAATGAGTAGATGAGTGTTGTGTGTGTGTGTGTATATATGTGTAAATAAATGAACACTAAAATTCAAGTATTTCTTTTATTTATATATATAATAAAATAAAATAAAATAAAAATAAAAAATATATATATTTATATATATATATATATATATATATATATATATATATATATATATATATATATATATATATATATATATATATCTAGAATTCACTGAAAGTCAAGTATGTATATATATATATATATATATATATATATATATATATATATATATATATATATATATATATATGAAATACTTGAGTTGGTGAATTCTAGCTGTAAATATACTCTCCTCTTAACCACGCCCATAACCACGCCCCCGCCCCAACCACCCCCCCGCCCCCCGATATTGGAGGTCTCAAGGTTGGCAAGTATGCCAATGATTGTCACACACACACTAGATGTGGTGAAATCTGTCCTCTGCATTTGACCCATCACCTTGATCACCCCCTGGGAGGTGAGGGGAGCAGTGGGCAGCAGCGGCGCCGTGCCCGGGAATAATTTTTGGTGATTTAACCCCCAATTCCAACCCTTGATGCTGAGTGCCAAGCAGGGAAGAATGCTGGTATGAGCTTTTAAACATAACCCGTTAACTGCTGCCAATCAAATGGTGAATAAGATACTCTTTAGGGTTCATATGTTTGTAAATCTGACTGTGATGAAGTCAGTGCCTCACCAGCCATGAACCTCACCGCACGTCACTGCACACGATACACATGAGATGGCACACAATTTAGTAGCACTTGAACAATAGGATTGGTCCTGGTGGAGATCTACACTCTTAGTGCTTTTCTTCTTTATTCAGAGTAATCATTTGACTTTCTAAAGGTTTTTAACCAAAACAACTAAGTAGCTTGAAAAATATTTCTGTGTTTCTTGTAGTATTTAAAATGTAGGATTTTTTTTCCTCGATGTTTGCCCTTTTTCTGGTTTGAACAACAGCCATGGAAAAAGTCTGTGCACGTGCTTGTATATATATATATATATTTTTTTTATTTTCAAAGAGTAGTTGTCCATTATTTGATGTTAGATACTTTTACTAACCATTGTTTTAAAACAAGATTAAAATGCCTTTATTTTGAAAAAAAACAAAAAACTTGCTGGCTTATAGCGCATGCACAAATGTACTTGAAGCCAAGCAAAAAGATGAAGACCGCATGCTGTGGTTGTTCGGAGAATTTTCTAATTCACGATCTTAAAGTCCTATACAGGTATATGACTTCAAGATTGTGAAGGACTTCATATTCATATGCCTTCACCAGCACCTGCATTAAACATGCAGAGTTACACAAGGTAGGGACTGATCTCTGAAATATTAGTGAATAGATAGGCCCCTTGGGTATTATCAGTCATGGTTAACTGATGACTCTCTCACAATGCCCACCTCACTAGGAACGGCAGTCCCTCCTCGACTCCCTCCACCCCCCGCACCAGCAGCCCTCAACATGTGGCAGACAGAGGAGCCTGGATCCAGCCTGGCCTACAGGCCAACATGGCGAGGGGGAAGAATGGCCGACAACATTTCCTGCTCTGGTGAGCAATAACTGACAAATACCGGATGGTCATTCTGTGCCACAGATTTTGGAAAAAATTCAAAATCACAACCAATCACATATTTTTTTCAAACTTTGTCAATAACTTTTGTCATTAACTAAGGTCAATAGCTAATGTTAGGATTATGAGTAATGAGGATAAACACTGAAACATGATATATTTTATACTGCTGTTTGTCAACAGCGGCTGAGGTAATCCAGATCCTTAGCCTGCTGGAAACGATTAAACACACCCAAGACCAGCTGGTGGCGAAGGTCAACTTCCTAACCAGCAGGTTGACCAGTACCAGAAGTTAGTTGAAATGCCGGCCAATATCCAGTTTCCACTGGAACAGTTGGAGGCAGTGGAGGCATTTTTGAAGGCACCATCAAATGGCCCAGCACGACATACTTGCCAACCTTGAGACCTCCGATTTTGGGAGGTGGGGCGGGGGTGTGGTTAAGAGGGGAGGAGTATATTTACAGCTAGAATTCACTAAGTCAATATTTCATACATATATATATATATATATATATATATATATATATATATATATATATATATATATATATATATATATATATATATATATATATATATATATATATATATATATATATACACACACTACCGTTCAAAAGTTTGGGGTCACCCAAACAATTTTGTGTTTGAGCCTTCATTTCTAGGAACAAGAATAGACTGTCGAGTTTCAGATGAAAGTTCTCTTTTTCTGGCCATTTTGAGCGTTTAATCGACCCCACAAATGTGATGCTCCAGAAACTCAATCTGCTCAAAGGAAGGTCAGTTTTGTAGCTTCTGTAACGAGCTAAAGTGTTTTCAGATGTGTGAACATGATTGCACAAGGGTTTTCTAATCATCAATTAGCCTTCTGAGCCAATGAGCAAACACATTGTACCATTAGAACACTAGAGTGATAGTTGCTGGAAATGGGCCTCTATACACCTATGTAGATATTGCACCAAAAAGCAGACATTTGCAGCTAGAATAGTCATTTACCACATTAGCAATGTATAGAGTGTATTTCTTTCAAGTTAAGACTAGTTTAAAGTTATCTTCATTGAAAAGTACAGTGCTTTTCCTTCAAAAATAAGGACATTTCAATGTGACCCCAAACTTTTAAACGGTAGTGTATACATATATATATATATATATATATATATATATATATATATATATATATATATATATATATATATATATATATATATATATAAGAAATACTTGACTTTCAGTGAATTCTAGCTATATATATATATATATATATATATATATATATATATATATATATATATATATATATATATATATATATATATATATATATATATTTTATTATATGTATATACTGTATAAAGTATATATAAATAAAATAAATACTTGAATTTCAGTGTTCATTTATTTACACATTACAACATTACATTACAACATTGCAGTTTACGGCAGACGAAAACGTGACGTGTGTTGTTGTGTGTTGTTACCGCGCTGGGAAGACGTTAATGAAGCTGCCTAACAATAAACCCACATAAGAAACCAAGAACTCGCCCTCAATCATTCTACAGTTATAACGTGATTGGGCAGGCACGCTGTTTATATTGTGGGAAAGCGGACGTGAAAACAGGCTGTCCTCACTCAGCTCCGCCTGAATTTCTGGAGATTTTCTGGAGAAAATTTGTCCCGGGAGGTTTTTGGGAGAGGCGCTGAATTTCGGGAGTCTCCCGGAAAATCCGGAAGGGTTGGCAAGTATGACAGCTCGACAAAGAGTGGTGAGGTTTCTTTCTTAATATGAATGGTGCCATTAGGTTTATTGATTGTCCATGATTATGCAAATATTCTATTGAATCAGCCCTGACAACCAGGGCTGTCCTGAACCGCCTTGTCCCGGTGGTAAGATTATGTCAGTGAGCCACAATCTGCCTGGTTTGACATGGTGTGTAAAGGTAGCATAGGTCCATGAGCCAATAGAGAACAGGTTCTGTTTTTTTACATTTCTGGACGCTTTCAACAGGAACAAAAACCTTTTAAATGCAACTTAAGCTTAAAAATGTTTACCTCTTTGTTTAAATAAATGTCTTTGCCTTTTAGACTTCTTCTTTAGCCACCATTAGAGGCCAGGATGTGAAACGGGTGATCTGGAACATCCTGGGCAGGATCTTCACAGATGAGGTTTCACATCAGATCAATTGGAAGGGTGTCAACAACAAAAAGGCCTTTCAGCAGGATGGCAACAAAGACCTTGCTTTCCAGTAAGTATATCATTCAAAGTAATATTACATACTGTACGTTCAAAGTCAATAGTGGGGGCAGCCTTAAAAATCGTAGCAACCATCATACCTGTAGCTGCTCCCAAATGTATTCTTTTGGTCAGATTAACGTAACGCTTCAACCGATGTTTGTCGACTTCCTTTATTGCGTTTCTTTGCATGTTCAACACCCTCAAACACCGTAAAAAAACTGAAATAAAGTAAAACAAAATCACATGAGCATCTGCCATTATATGACAAACATGAAACAAATCATTACAACCAAACATACCGTGTGAGCCTTCCAACCAGGAATTTAGGAGTTGCTGTTACATTTCGCTACTATTCGCTGCTCTAGCACACCTGCAGCTTAGCCCCAGAGGCTTGTATGACCACCTTTAACGCTAATTAGGCTGATCACATGACAAACTTCAATTAAATGCAGCGCAACAGTGGAACCGGTAGGGGTCAGTATCTCTGCCACCTTTCTTCACCAATCTCAAGTGAAATTAAAGGCCTACTGAAAGCCACTACTACCGACCACGCAGTCTAATAGTTTATATATCAATGATGAAATCTTAACATTGCAACACATGCCAATACGGCCGGGTTAACTTATAAAGAGCAATTTTAAATTTCCCGCTAAACTTCCGGTTGAAAACGTCTATGTATGATGACGTATGCGCGTGACGTAGCCAGTGAAACAGAGGTATGGCTCCCCCATTGAAGCCAATACAAAATAGCTCTGTTTTCATCTCATTATTCCACAGTATTCTGGACATCTGTGTTGGTGAATCTGTTGCAATTTGTTCATTGCATTATGGAGAAAGAAGCTGAGCAACCAATAATTTGTTAAAAGGACTAGTTGGTACAATCCCTGGGGACTCTGCATGGCAGGGGCGTCCTCCTCCCTGAGCCAGGCTTGCACCTGACCGCATACCTAAGTGAGGCTAGGTGACACTGCTGGGAGGCTTTTCCACCATTGGGACACATCTTCAGTTGTGTGCCCCAGCGTCACGGGGTGTTTCGGCCCGGCTTACCACAAGACACCCTCTGCTGAGGAAGGGCCCACCCCAGGGTGATCAAATCCCTGGGTGTGTGTGTCCCATTAGGTGTTAGCCTTAGCAGCCCAGCTGGTGTCACTCCTCCTCAACCACAACCAATGGCTCGTCCTCTCTGCTGTGTTGGCCAGCTCTTTAATGGCCTGTCTGTGAGCCTGCCCCCTGACTCCAACCTCCCTAAGGAGCTTAAAGGCGGTGCCTTTAAAAGAAGAAAGTTGTCGGTGCGAAGCGTAGTATTTTGCGAGGGAAGTCAGCAACACAACACAGCCGGTGTTTCATTGTTTACATTCCCGAAAGATGCAGTCAAGATCGAAGAACTCGGACAACAGAGACTCTCACCAGGAGGACTTTGACTTCGATACACAGACGCCTGTAGAGAACTGGGACAACACAGACTCTTACCAGGGTTACTTTGATTTGGATACACAGACGCAGACGTGCTACCGTGAGTACGCAGCTGCGCTTCCAAACATTTGATCGCTTGCCCGTACGTGCGTGTCACGTACGTAACTTTGGTTAAATATAGGGATGTCCGATAAATGCGTTAAAATGTAATATCGGAAATTATCGGTATCGTTTTTTTTATTATCTGTATCGTTTTTTTTGTTTTTTTTTTAATTAAATCAACATAAAAAACACAAGATACACTTACAATTAGTGCACCAACCCAAAAAACCTCCCTCCCCCCATTTATTTCTGTTATCAATATTCTGGTTCCTACATTATATATCAATATATATCAATACAGTCTGCAAGGGATACAGTCCGTAAGCACACATGATTGTGCGTGCTGCTGGTCCACTAATAGTACTAACCTTTAACAGTTAATTTTACTTATTTTCATTAATTACTAGTTTCTATGTAACTGTTTTTATATTGTTTTACTTTCTTTTTTATTCAAGAAAATGTTAATTTAGTTATCTTATTTTATTTTATTTTTTTAAAAAGTACCTTATCTTCACCATATCTTCTCCACAGGTTGTCCAAATTAGGCATAATAATGTGTTAATTCCACGACTGTATATATCGGTTGATATCGGTATCGGTTGATATCGGTATTGGTAATTAAAGAGTTGGACAATATCGGAATATCGGATATCGGCAAAAAGCCATTATCGGACATCCCTAGTTAAATATATAAGCTTTATGAACCTTGGGTTAGGTGAACGGTCTTTTGGGCTGAGTGATTGTGTGTGTTGATCAGGTGTTTGAATTGTATTGGCGGGTTATATGGACGGGAGCTAGGAGCTAGCAAAACAAACACCTAGGTGTTTGTTATGCGGGATTAATTTGTGGCATATTAAATATAAGCCTGGTTGTGTTGTGGCTAATAGAGTATATATATGTCTTGTGTTTATTTACTGTTTTAGTCATTCCCAGCTGAATATCAGGTCACCCCCGCCTCTCACAGCATCTTCCCTATCTGAATAGCTTCAACTCCCCACTAGTCCTTCACTTGCACTTTCCTCATCCACAAATCTTTCATCCTCGCTCAAATTAATGGGGAAATCGTCGCTTTCTCGGTCCGAATCGCTCTCACTTCTGGCCGACATCACTCTAAACAATAGAGAACTTTGCAGAAATGTTCAACTGACTACGTCACGCTACTTCCGGTAGGGGGAAGCCTTTTTTTTATCAGATACCAAAAGTTGCAATCTTTATCATCGTTGTTCTATACTAAATCCTTTCAGCAAAAATATGGCAATATCGCGAAATGATCAAGTATGACACATAGAATAGATCTGCTATCCCTGTTTCAATAAAAAAAAATTCATTTCATTAGGCCTTTAAAGAAAAGAAAGAAAAAGGCGCATGCATGTCTTCAGCGACAGCGACAATACCAATATGACCGTGTAGCCTTTTTTAGACTGCAGGCTACTATACTAGACTTGCCTACTACAACATACTTTTAAAGGCCTACTGAAATGAAATGTTTTTATTTAAACGGGGATAGCAGATCCATTCTATGTGTCATACTTGATCATTTCACAATATTGCCATTATTTTGCTGAAAGGATTTAGTATAGAACAACGACGATAAAGTTTGCAACTATTGGTCTCTGATAAAAAAAAAGCCTTGCCCCTACCGGAAGTAGCGTGACGTAGTCGAATGTTCGCTTCCTCATATTTTCCTATTGTTTTCAACGCAGCTAGAGCGATTCGGACCGAGAAAGCGACGATTACCCCATTAATTTGAGCGAGGATGAAAGATTCGTGGATGAGGAACGTTAGAGTGACGGACTAGAATGCAGTGCAAACATATCTTTTTTCGTTCTGACCGTAACTTAGGTACAAGCTGGCTCATTGGATTCCACACTTTCTCCTTTTTCTATTGTGGATCACGGATTTGTATTTTACACCACCTCGGATACTATATCCTCTTGAAAATGAGAGTCGAGAACGCGAAATGGACATTCACAGTGACTTTTATCTCCACGACAATACATCGGTGAAGCACTTTAGCTACGAACTAACATGATAGCATCATGCTTAACTGCATATAGAAACAAAAGAAATAAACCCCTGACTGGAAGGATAGATAGAAAATCAACAATACTATTAAACCATGGACATGTAACTACACGGTTAATGCTTTCCAGGCTGGCGAAGGTTAACAATGCTGTTGCTAACGACGCCATTGAAGCTAACTTAGCATCCGGACATCACAGAGCTATGCTAAAAACATTAGCTATCCACCTACGCCAGCCAGCCCTCATCTGCTCATCAACACCCGTGCTCACCTGCGTTCCAGCGATCGACGGTGCGACGAAGGACTTCACCCGATCACAGATGCGGTCGGCGAGACGGAGGAAGTTAAGGTGAGTTCGGCGGCTAGCGCGTCTGCTATCCATCTCGGTCTTCCTGGTTGTGTTGCTGTAGTCCGCTGCTAATACACCGATCCCACCTACAACTTTTTTCTTTGCAGTCTCCATTGTTCATTAAACAAATTGCAAAAGATTCACCAACACAGATGTCCACAATACTGTGGAATTATGAAATGAAAACAGAGCTTTTTTGTATTGGATTCAATGGGTCCGAATACTTCCGTATCAACCGTTAACGTCACGCGCATACGTCATCATACATAGACGTTTTCAAGCGGAAGTTTAGCAGGAAATTTAAAATGGCACTTTATAAGTTAACCCGGCCGTATTGGCATGTGTTGCAATGTTAAGATTTCATCATTGATATATAAACTATCAGACTGCGTGGTCGCTAGTAGTGGCTTTCAGTAGGCCTTTAAGTTCGTACAAATATAATAAGAAAACAATGTCAACTTCCCAAAGTTGGGTTATGGATATTTATTTACGCGCCACCAACTTCCAGCAAATCACCAACGGAGATAAAGACGAAAGATGAAGGTGAGTGACTTGAAGTTTTGTCATTTGAAAGCTATTTGAATTTCAAGCCCTTAAAGTCGAAATTAGCCGACCTTGTTGAAGAATGTAAAGAAAGAGCCGCCATGATTGTTAGCTTGAAGAAGGCAGTGGAGTTCACATCAGAGGAGAATGAAAGAATGCAAAAGTCAAATGAAGAAAGTGGAAGAGCAAAACAATCGCTTGTGTAAAGAAAATAATGATGTGAAAGAAGAGATGTTGGGGAAGAGTAAGAGATGTGCAGAGAAGACTGGACCACATGTCTACATCAACGTGCAGAGGATTGGAGGTCATAAAGAACAAGAATAATTTCATTACTGTCAACTTTTGATTGGGAAGTTCTCCACAAGTGTCACAGCTCATAAAGTCGAAGAAAGTTACCAAAGCAAGTTTAAATCATTTGCATTTAACATCTAAAAAAATATTTGTATTTTTGAGGTTGAGAGAGAATGGACAACTTGTTTTCTACTAAATGATTGGTCAAAAGCCCTTCACGTGACTACAAGGCGACACTGCACTTCCTCATTGGACATTTATTTTCATTGAAGAGTGTTTTGCCTTTTTAACATGCTCCACTCGCCAAAATAAATAGTTATTTAGCTATAATCTGGTGCAGAACATATCTGTGTGGAGGGGGGCGTGGAAGGGAGTGTGTATGGCATGGCTTCGAAGCCCAGCTGGCAGGTGAGTAGATTGCCCAGCTGGGGCGGGTTATCTAATCACCTGTCTCCTTTATTGGCAGCGTCCGAGGCCATGAGGGGGAAGCGCTGATGAGAGCACACAAAACCCCACGCGAGCGAGAAGGAGGCCGCTGGCGACACAGCCCTGAACAATAAAACATAAAAATAAAGACTTGTACTTCGGGCTCACTGAGATTTTGTCGGTCCCAGGAGAACCCACCCTGCAAGGAGTCGTTCAAAATCTGTTTTTAAGCTTAAAGGCCTACTGAAAGCTACTACTACCGACCACGCAGTCTGATAGTTTATATATCAATGATGAAATCTTAACATTGCAACACATGCCAATACGGCCGGGTTAACTTATAAAGTGACATTTAAAATTTCCCGGGAAATATCCGGCTGAAACATTGCGGTATGATGACGTATGCGCGTGACGAAGTCAGAGTAACGGAAGTTATGGTACCCCGCAGAATCCTATACAAAAAGCTCTGTTTTCATTTCATAATTCCACAGTATTCTGGACATCTTTTGCAATTTGTTTAATGAACAATGAAGGCTGCAAAGAAGACAGTTGTAGGTGGGATCGGTGTATTAGCAGCGGACTACAGCAACACAACCAGGAGGACTTTGTTGGAGAGCAGACGCGCTAGCCGCCGACCTCACCTTGACTTCCTACGTCTCCGGGCCGCCAAACGCATCGGGTGAAGTCCTTCGTCCTTCTGCCGATCGCTGGAACGCAGGTGAGCACGGGTGTTGATGAGCAGATGAGGGCTGGCTGGCGTAGGTGGAGAGCTAATGTTTTTAGCATAGCTCTGTGCGGTCCGGTTGCTAAGTTGCTAAGTTAGCTTCAATGGTAAAAGTAGGCCTTTAATGTCTCTGTGTATTCAAATAAATACTCAACTAAAAAAAAATGATGTTAGTAGCATTTGTATCGCATCGCAGAAAATGATGGAAAATACAAATTAGCCGGGAAAGCTCGAGTGACAATGGATGACAACATTTTCTTGTGCGAGGTAAGCAAGCAGACATACACGTGGGACACGTGGTGCATCTCACTCTCACTGGAATGTTTCAATTTTGCCTGTCAAAACTTTGCTTCAAAATTGCACCTGATGGGACACTCAAAATATAAATGATAAAAAAGAACATTCTGGAAAAACATACTGGAGGAATTTGGATAAAAGTGGGGGACAAAAATAGAATGTGTGAATGATTTTGAGGCCCAGTTCTTTAAGTTTTTATCATTTTTTTTCAATTTTTTTATTTATTTATCTCCTTCATTTATGTGCATCTTTGATCGTTAGACAATTAAACTTCAGAAACTACACACACATTTACACACCAATGCCTGAGAAGGAGCAGGATGAAGAAAAATCTTATATTTTCCTGCCCCCTTCAACATAATACATAGTCTTATTCAATACATACAAACCAAACAAATATATCCAAATATAATGAAAACAAACAAAAAACACACGAAAAAAACACAACAAGTGCAAAACTTCATGATGTACAAACCGAACAAAAAAAGTAATATACACCTCACGGGATGATACAAAACAAATACAAAACCAGACAAAAAATAAATAAAATAATAAATATAAAGCAAAATGTAAACACTTATGGCTGTTCATATATGATCTTATTGTTCTGTCTTTATATATTTTTTTCAATTGGAATATATTTCTACAATCTTTTATCTCATTGTAAAGAGAATTCCATAGTTGAACCCCCACCACTGATATACACATTTGTTTTAAAGTTGTCCTTGAATACTGATGTTGGAAATGACCTTTTCTTCTATGCTCTTCATTCTCACAAGGGATGACAAACATTTTTTGTAAATTTGCTGGTAATGTTTTACTTTTAGCCTTAAACATGACACATCATGTTTGTAACTTTACTAGCTCCTGTAGTTTCAATAAAGCAGAATTAATAAATAGTATGTTAGTGTGTTGTAGATCATCTGCTTTATGAATAATCCTTATAGCTCTTTTCTGTAGTTGATACAATGCCTTTATGTTACTCTTATATGTGTTCCCCCACACTTTATGTTACTCTTATATGTGTTCCCCCACACTTTATGTTACTCTTATATGTGTTCCCCCACACTTTATGTTACTCTTATATGTGTTCCCCCACACTTTGTTACTCTTATATGTGTTCCCCCACACTTCCACACAGTAGCTGATATATGGCAATATAAGTGCACAATACAATATACGCATTGCCCTATAATCGAACACATATTTGACCTTGTTTAATATAAAAATACTCTTAGACATCTTTTTCCGTACATGTGTAATATGAGATTTCCATGTCAGACCGTCATCCAGTATCACTCCTAAAAATCTAAGTTCAGAAACCCTGTTATGGGGCTAGGGCCGACATCCGGGCAACTGAGCTACATACGGGTTCTTCGAGCCATAGCAACCAGACTGGCGTTGAAAACAAACCGTTGCCATTACTCTTTAACCTGTCGACCTTCGCTGGTTAAACCCGTCATTCTGCCTCCAAAATGCCGAAAAACGGTGTTGTTTTTGGTTGTGCTAACCACAACTGGAAACAGGGAAAACAAAGGTTGTATTTTGTTTTGCCAAAGCGTGATAAAAGCCCACAGAGACGAGACAAATGGCTCGCAGCTTTACACCGGGAAAACGAGGACGGTTCTCACTGGAGTCCCCCAAAGTCCCGGGTCGTGTGTTCGGATCACTTCGTTTCTGGTAAATATAAGGAACAAAAATCCACCTTCTTAACCACAACTTGGCTATACCGTCCGTGCTAATGTTGTACTTGTTGAATTTGTACCTTATAACGTTCGACAGCTGAAGTTGTTGTTGTACAAAAATAACATGCGGTATATACTATATAGTCTATAACCTGTATAGGCTATTTTCGAAAACCGGTTTCGTTTAAATTTGAATCGGCTTCCTATAGATATGAAATAATATACCTGGTGCGCTTGTGAGGTAGACATATAGATTTCCAAATTCCACGTCCGACCATTGTGTCGCATTATCAGTCCACGCATCTGCTGGAAGGCGGTAAGGGCAGTCGTTTAATCCAACTACAGAACATTTTAACTCGTATCTTAACCTAGCCTCACTGGAAAGACTATTTACATAATCATACGCCATTTAGAACAGTTTAAAATGCCGTGAAACCTCGTTAAATGCCTTTTCTGTCAATGCTGTGTTCGCTGTGAGCTGGTTTGTTTTCAACGAATTCAATATGGCGACCGGCTGCTAGGGGATTGGTAGGCGGAAGTGACGTAGGTGCGCCCTCGCCCATTAAGTTTATTCCTATGGGTGAGGGCGGACCTACGTCACTTCCGCCTACCAATCCCCTAGCAACCGGGAATTCGTTGAAAACAAAGCAGCTCACAGCGAACACAGCATTGACAGAAAAAGCATTTAACGAGCGTTGTGGCTTGGAAGTCGGCGTTAAATCCTTCATTTACGCATTTTTACTTATTCGCATATCGTGTGAAAAAACGAAAATGTATTATTTGCGTCAGACTCGTCTCAGTGGACTTTAAAGCTTCTCAGGCTTAGCTTAGCTTGCTAGTTAGCTTAGCCTGCGCGCTACTAAGAAAGAGACGCGGAAGTTAACAACAACAAGATCAAGTGTTAGTGTATAAAATATTGAGAGATTTGAGGGCTACATGTATTGAATGGCAACATGACAATTATAGGGTTTATTGGTTTTTAAAAACCTATTTGTTTTTCGAAAATAGCTAGCTAGGCTATAGACTATATAGTATATTACTTACTTAACTTAATCCTCTTCTTCCCGGATGGGAAATAAGGCTTCGACGACTCGACACCATTCATCTCGCTGCTGTGCTCGTCTCTGTGCCTCGCCCCATGTAAGCTTCATCTCTTTCAGCTCCCCTTCAACTGTTCTTCGCCAGGTGTTCTTTGGCCGCCATGGCTTACGTTTTCCCGGTGGTGTCCATCTTAACGCTGCCTTTGGTATCCTCTCGTTGTCCGGTTTTCGAAAATAGCTAGCTAGACTATAGACTATATAGTATATACCGCATGTTATTTTTGTACAACAACAACTTCAGCTGTCGAACGTTATAAGGTACAAATTCAACAAGTACAACATTAGCACGGACGGTATAGCCAAGTTGTCGTTAAGAAGGTGGATTTTTGTTCCTTATATTTACCAGAAATGGAGTGATCTGAACACACGACCCGGGACTTTGGGGGACTCCAGTGAGAACCGTCCTCGTTTTCCCGGTGTAAAGCTGCGAGCCATTTGTCTCGTCTCTGTGGGCTTTTATCACGCTTTGGCAGAACAAAATACAACCTTTGTTTTCCCTGTTTCCAGTTGTGGTTAGCACAACCAAAAACAACACCGTTTTTCGGCATTTTGGAGGCAGAATGACGGGTTTAACCAGCGTAGGTCGACAGGTTAAAGAGTAATGGCAACGGTTTGTTTTCAACGCCAGTCTGGTTGCTATGGCTCGAAGAACCCGTATGTAGCTCAGTTGCCCGGATGTCGGCCCTCACCCATAATGTCAAATCTATCATGCTCGGTCAAAAATATTTCAAAATTAATATTAAGGAAGTAATTTCTCCAGCCTGCAACCCTTTGGTGGACAAGTTTTCCCTCTACGCGACGTTAAAGAAAAGTACAGTATATTATATTTAGAATAAAAACTGCCGTAAAGTAGCGGCTGATTTTTCGCGCATGCGCAAAGATCAAGACCAAGATGGCGGACTGAGCGACTATGACTGTTACTTTCGTAACAAATACCTCAAATGTTTGTCTTTTCGATGTTCCGTCCAACGGAAGTTGAGTTTGGAGCGATGGAAGTGTTACCGGAAGTGAAGATTGAAGACGTGATAGAAGATGGACGACTACTGCTATGCTAAGATGGAGACGTCATGTAAAAAAGAAAGTGAAAGAGAATCTTCCAGCAAATCACCAACGGAGATAAAGACGAAAAGTGCAGATACATGTGAGTGAGTTGAAGTTTCCAACAACGTGATTTAAAATCCCCGAAAAGAGCCTCGTTGATAAATTAGCTGACCTTGTTGAAGAATGTAAAGCCATGATTGTTAGCTTGAAGAAGGCAGTGGAGTTCACATCAGAGGAGATGAAAGAATGCAAAAGTCAAATGAAAAAAGTGGAAGAGCAAAACAAGCGCTTCCCATGTTCTGTCCTTTCTAATCCATTTTCTACCGCTTGTTACTATAAGTGTCTCCTAGTCGCTCAGACAAATCATATTGTCTAAAGATGAATTTTTCCATCGATAACGTGACCCAATGCGGCCCCCGAGTCAAAAGGTTTGGGGACCCCTGATTTACACTTTAATCAGCTCTAATAATAAAACTAAATATTATATCATCATACATTTCAAAACAATGTTTTTGTTCATCCAGCCATCCATTTTCTACTGCTTTTCTTCCCTTTTGGGGTCGCGGGGGGGAGGGGGGGTGCTGGAGCCTATCTCAATAAAGATAAATACTTAAATAACTGCTTGACTTATAATTTCAATCCAACATGCAAACATTTTACAGTAAGATTTTTTTTTTACAGTAAAATCCACCTTCATACCGTTATTCAATATAGAGTAATACACTACAAAAACACAACAACCGTAGATGTTACAGTATAAAAAACTAGCATGGAAAAAATAGTGGTACCGTTTTTTCATTCCATTTAATTTAATTCCATTGATTGATTGATTTATTTTATATGCTTTAAAAAAAAAAAAGAAGCAAATATTACGGTAAAATTGTGGCGACTGAGCTGCCAGTTTTTAACAGATTTTGTTTTGTACAGCGTATGTAAAAAAAGACATAACAATCTAATACATAGACAATTATACACATTTTATATTTTCATACTGTATTTTATTCACTGTTAAAAGCGGCCCTCTGAGGGCAACCATAACTGCGATGTGGCCCTCAATGAAAACCAGTTCGACGCGCCAGCTCTAGAGTCTAGAGAAAAGCGCCATGTAACTAAAATTCCCTTCACACGGCTTAGTTAATGCAGATTTGGAAGTGTCCCGTGCGTTGTCATGCGGTTGCAATGTTATCTCCGTCATCTTCTGGAATGTTCCAGCTCTTCAAAGGAGTTTCACTTCATCGTTGGGAATGGTTAACCTGCAAAGCTCCAGCAACAACATCAGTGTCAACGATTGATATTAGTCTTAGATTGTCCTTGAAAACTCTCCCGCCCAAATCATGGACCCAGATGCAGATGAAAATGTTGTGTTTCCATACTGTTGTGGTTCTTCAATTGCCCCCTTGGATGTGTGTCCTTCTTCTTTAAGGTGTAAGGGTCTATGCGGTCATTTTTGGATGTTTTCTGGCATGAACATTTTGTTCTAAACCAGGGGTGCCCACACGTCTCTGTCAGGTTCAAGCACCGAACTATCTATTAAACAGGACAAGAAGCAAGGAATCAAACAGAGACAGGATTCAATTGAGCTCATGCGGAGAGCGCGTGGAACTGCACCCTCGTACAGTGTCACCCCACGCGCTGAGGGAAAAAGTTCCCGCGCCTCCCCATTTATTTGGGCATTCTCCGATTACATAGCTGAAGCTTCTTCTAAGGGGAGGGATCACATTATGCAGCAGCCTGGCACTGATTCATAAACAGTTAAAAGAAAATGTGCTTGGAGCAGTGTCAGGTTTGCCCCTTCTCTGCTCGTCCGCCTTATCTTCTTGGAGACTTCGGGTCCTGATACGGCCCCTCCCGTGGCGGTCCAGATCTGAAAAACAGGCACTTCTGCGGCGAGGCGTATTCCATGGCACACAGTGGAGATTTACAAGCTGTCCGCTTTTGCGTGATAAGAACAAGGACAGCTTTTTGAGCACAAGTGGATAGTAACCAGGGCCAGCTGAACTGCAAGCAAACAAGTTGTGTGATAACTTATGTACAATTATTCTGACAGTCTCTCTTGTTCAGTGGCCATGTTGGAATGTTTGCCCTCAACCTGAAACCCGGAAGTGCCTCAATAGTTCACGTGATTGCAACCCAGTAATTGTTTATTGACTTACTTAAGTCAAGGAGAGAATTCTGCGTTTTTCCCTTAAGTGCATGGGAGAAAAGGGCCATAAAAGAAACACTACACACACATACAGTACGTAGAATAAAGTAGTGAGTTCATGAGAAACCTTTCATGGATCATGTCGGAGTTAAAGTGTGATTGTGTGGTTTCTGTCCTGCAGACGTCCAGCAGCTGATCGGTCATCCAGAAGAACTTCCCTTTCAGCCCACTTTGAAGCAGGAGGATCCGCAGCCCCCTCACATTAAAGATGAAGAAGAGGATACAGAGTCCCCCCACTTTAAAGAGGAAGAGGAGGAACTCTGCATCACTCCGGAGGGGGAGTGTCTTCAAGGGCCGCAGCAAGCTGGTTTCCCTGGGTTCCCACTGACTGTTGTCTCTGTGAAGACTGAAGATGATGAAGAGAAACCACAAGTAGACAACCTCTTAGCGCCACTATCAGATAGTGAGGCTGAAGACGAGGTTGAAGAACCTTTGAGAAGCGATACAGACTGTGATGGTGATATGAGGACTCACGCTGACAACAAACACTCTAAATGCTCTAAAAAGAAGAGAGGTAAAAATTGTTTCAGCTGCTCAGTTTGTGCTAAAAGCTTTTCTAAAAAGTCCAATTTCAGTCGACACAGGAGAACGCACACAGGCGAGAAACCATTTATTTGTCCCGTTTGTGGTAAAAGCTTTTCTCAAAAGAGCCATTTGTCTGAACACACCAAAACACACACAGGGGAAAAAATATTTAATTGTTCATTTTGCGACAGAGGTTTCTCGCAAAACAGCAATTTGACCAAACACATGAGAACGCACACGGGAGAAAAACCTTTCAATTGTTCAGATTGCGGTAAAAGCTTTTCCAAAAAGAGCAATTTGACTGAACACATGAAAATACACAAGGAAGAAAAACCTTTCTATTGTTTGTATTGTGGCAAAAGCTTTTCGAAGAAGGGAAATTTGACCGAACACATGAAAATACACACAGGAGAAAAAACATTCCATTGTTCAGTTTGCGATAGAAACTTTTCTCAAAAAAAGGTTTTGACCGAACACATGAGGACGCACACAGGAGAGAAACCATTCAATTGTTCAGTTTGCGATAAAAGCTTTTCACAGAAAAGCACTTTGACCAAACATAGCAGAACACACACACAGAATGAAACACCTTAAATGTGTGGCCTGCAGGGGGCAGCGGTGTTCGTGCCTGCAGAGTTAGAGCCAGAACAAGTTAGAACAAGTGACTGAGGAAGCGTTGCAGTGGTTTGCTTTTTGCTTTTGCCTCGCTCGCGTCTGTATGCCACACAACTGTTTTTCTGGATGCAAATAAAAGTCTGACTTGTTCATAGTCATCCTGCCTGCTTCCTGTCCAGACAGCTTCACAATAAAATTGCTGTTCGACACCCTAAACTGCTGCATCAACAAGTCAATGACACGGCAGGAAACTATATATATGTCACATATTATTGGCTTGCTTACGGTGTTATACACATTCTTTGCAATCATTTGCAACTCTTCTATTTTCTTCAAATCTTATCTTAAGCAGTCTCCAAAGCCGCCACAAGATGACAGCAGTGTGACGTCATTATTGCATTATTTTTGAAAACAATGAAAGGATTTTAAGTGCGCCTTATAGTCCGAAAAATACGGTACTTATTTTTTGTAGACTTCTTCAGCTTTTGGGAGAAATGGGAAGTTTCATATAACTTATTCAGATTTGTTTTTCTTTTGATCCTAAGAGCAGGATTATAAAATGGAGTTTATATTACATATATCTCCTTATCCGTGGCTCACTAGTGCAACAACAAGGCCGGAAATGTGTCCTGTGAAAAACCGTTCGACCGGAACTCTCTAATAACTAAAGTTCCTTCGGTGAATAATGTCAATTCACTACACCGGTATGTTTTAGTGCTTCCATGGCGAGTTTACTGGCAGGTATAAGTAAGAACTTTACACTACTTTATATTAGAAATGGCAACAGTAGAGGATGAATGTCCCATAACAAGAAGATAGAGAAAAAGAAGAAGCTTATCGACTACGTCGTTGGCACGGACTACAAAGGCGGACGTGCGCAATTTTTCAGGACTTATGCAGATCCGAAATACACATCAGCAGTTACCAGAAGGTAAGAAAAGTTGCTTTTGCATAAAATTGCGAAACAAAACGCCAGATAATATGTCTTACCTTATACACACACCATAATAATACTCCTCTGTTAAAGCACAGTACAATCCATCAAGCGGTGTGGCTTCATAGCTTACCAAAGTCCTACTAAAACATTTTGATAAGATTTTTGAGCGCCGTGTGTAATGTTCTATATTTTCAATTGAACATGTAAAATGTTGGTGTTGTTTACTTGAGTCATATTGCAGTCTACACGTATCTCTTGTGTGACTGTCGTCATATTGCAGTCCACACGTATCTCTCATGTGTGACTGCCATCTACTGGTCACACTTATCATTTCACCATGTACCAAATAAAATAGCTTTGAGGTCGGTAAGCACAACCAAAATGAAAGGATTTTAAGTGCGCTTTATAGTCTGAAAAATACGGTACTTATTTTTTTATAGACTTCTTCAGCTTTTGGGAGAAATGGGAAATTTCATATAACTTATTCAGATTTGTTTTTCTTTTGATCCTAAGAGCAGGATTATAAAAAGGAGTTCATATTTTAGCTGTAAAAAAAAAGCTCAGGAAGGTCACTACTTCTATAGTCAGGGTTCTGAAAAGATGATATTTCTTATTTTGAGACATAACTGTCGTTCTTTTTAGAAACTATTTTCATCTGTTGGCAAGTTATATTAGCAGTGAAGTTTTAAAATAACCTTATTTCATGTATGAATTATTTCCCGATAAAATAAGAACATTATTGATCGGTTTAGGACCCGTTGTTGTCTATATGCAAAATATGATACTTACTAAAGTAAATGGGGACATCTACGTGCATTTTGCTCACAGCTAAACTCTTATCTCTTATAAGAAATTATTCAAATGTTATACGTAGACGTCACACAAAGAATCGTTACATTTTTGCCTAAAAAAATAAAGGAAGAGTAGGGATTGGAACTGACTGACTTTGGCGCATGCGCAAACGGGTGGAGTAAGTTTGTTTTCTAAACTTTATTTAAACAATATGATACACACATTTTAATAATCCAAACATAAAACTAAATGGGTCTTCTATATATTAGGGAAAAAAATACCTAAGTTTTATAGTTTTATATTTTACATGATTTTTAAAAAAAACTGCGGAAGCGGGTGACTTTTGGTGCATGCGCAAACGGGTGGAGTAAGTTTGTTTTCTAAACTTTATTTAAACAATACGATACATACATTTTAATCATCCAAACATCAAATTAAACTGTCTTCTATATATTATTTAAAAAATACCTAGGTTTTATATATTTATTTTTTACATGATTAAAAAAAAACAATGCAGAAAGCGGAAGTGGGTGATTTTTCCGCACATGCGCAAAGAGATCGAGCAGCTCAAAGACTTCGGAGTCGACCAAGATGGCGGACTGAGCGTTCTAACAGCACATTTAGTAACACGTATATCACATGTTCGTCTTTTCTGAAACCCACAGAACGTAAGTTGAGTTTGGAGCGATGGAGTGTTACCTGAAGTGAAGATTGAAGACGTGATAGAAGATGGACGACTACTGCTATGCTAAGATGGCGACGTCCGGTAAAAGAGAAAGTGAAAGAGAATCAGCGCCACCAACTTCCAGCAAATCACCAACGGAGAAAACTGCAGATAATGGGGAGTGAGTTGAAGTCCCCTAATTTGAAAGCTACCATCCGCCCTGTTGATGAGAAATTAGCCGACTTTATTGAAGAATGTCAACAAAGACTCTACCACATGTCTACATCAACGTGCAGAGGATTGGAGGTAATAAAGAACAAGAATAATATGATTACTCTCAACTTTGGATTGGGAAGTTCTCCACAAGTGTCACAGCTCGTAAAGTCAAAGAAAGTTACCAAAGCAAGACGTAATAATCTTCATTTGACTTAAGCTGTTTTTTTTGTAATCTAAAATGTTATTTAAATTGTTAAACGTTCAGGACTTAATAGGTAAAACTTAACAATTGTGTCGTGTTCATATTGTTGTTACTCAGCCAGCGTTTGTGGGTCTGATGGACATTTTGTGGCTTTTAATGCCTCACAATCTAACACTTTTATGTTAAAATACTGAACAGATGTTTACCTTATCCCAATAAACATCTGTTCAGTATTTTAACATAAAAGTGTTTGATTGTGAAGCATTAAAAGCCACAAGGGGTCCATCAGACCCACAAACGCTGGCTGAGTAACAACAATATGAACGTTGCACGGAAAATTTCTCTGGCAGTTTGTGCATCCCACAGGGATTCTTCTTTTGTGTTTCTGCACCTGCGCTTCCCACACAAGGTTGCAACATTGTTTGTCAACACTGTCTGCTCTCATTTTCTCGCACATTTGACCCTCTGATTTTCTGTGTACCTACACTCTGTCCTCCTCCTGTCTAGGCCTGCTGTGTGTGTGTGTGTGTGTGTGTGTGTGTGTGTGTGTGTGTGTGTGTGTGTGTGTGTGTGTGTGTGTGTGTGTGTGTGTGTGTGTGTGTGTGTGTGTGTGTGTGTGTGTGTGTGTGTGTGTGTTTTTGTGCAGGCCATATTTGACAGGTAACACCCACATTTAAGGGTTGCTCCACACAAAGTGTGCATCTTTGAGAGTGCAGCTTTTTCACTTTAGCACGTGGGAGAATAGGGTCCTAAATACAGTGATGGGCAAGCTACTTGGAAAATGTATAGGCTATTTATATCATTCACATGTGAATAATGCTGTATAATAGACTGTATGTATATTATTCACATGTGAATAATGCTGTATAATAGACTGTATTTATATTATTCACATGTGAATAATATACATACAGTCTATTATACAGCATTATTCACATGTGAATAATGCTGTATAATAGACTGTATGTATATTATTCACATGTGAATAATGCTGTATAATAGACTGTATTTATATTATTCACATGTGAATAATGCTGTATAATAGACTGTATTTATATTATTCACATGTAAATAATGCTGTATAATAGACTGTATTTATATTATTCACATGTAAATAATGCTGTATAATAGACTGTATTTATGTTATTCACATGTGAATAATGCTGTATAATAGACTGTATTTATATTATTCACATGTGAATAATGCTGTATAATAGACTGTATTTATATTATTCACATGTGAATAATGCCGTATAATAGACTGTATTTATATTATTCACATGTGAATAATGCTGTATAATAGACTGTATTTATATTATTCACATGTGAATAAAGCTGTATAATAGACTGTATTTATGTTATTCACGTGTGAATTATGCCGTATAATCGACTGTATTTATATTATTCACATGTGAATAATGCTGTATAATAGACTGTATTTATATTATTCACATGTGAAGGTATGTGGGCTTGTATTAAGCCTCAGGGAGTTGAACGCCCCTGCCTTACATAGTTCCGGGTCACCCTTGGGCAAGGTGTAGCACCCGAATGCCCCCCCCATCAGGGTTACGATACCCCCCATGAACTATACTAAAAGAGGATGCGTTACCCGGCCCGGAGGAAGCCCGGGGCCCTCCTCCGGAGCTAGGCCCGGAGGTAGGGCTCGTCAGCGAGCGCCTGGTGGCCGGGCTTGCCACGGAGCCCGGCCGGGCACAGCCCGAAGAAGCTACGTGGACACACCATCTTCTCTGCCACGTGGGCCCACCACCCGCGGTCGGAACCAGTGGGGTCGGGTGCGCTGCCAAGTGGATGGCGGTGAAAGTGGAGGCTCCGGACGGACCAATTCGGGGCAGCAGAGGCTGACTTTCGGGACGTGGAACGTCTCTACGCTGGTGGGGAAGGAGCCTGAGCTGGTGCGAGAGGTGGAGCGCTACCGGTTGGATCTGGTGGGGCTTACCTCTACGCATAGCAAGGGCTCTGAAACCACACTCCTGGACAAGGGATGGACCTTGTTCACTTCTGGAGTTGCTCAGGGTGTGAGGGCACAGGCGGGTGTGGGGATACTCACGAGTCCCCGGCTGAGTGCCTGTACGTTGGAGTTCACCCCAGTGGACAAGAGGGTCGCCTCCCTTCGCCTTAGGGTTGGAGGGGGGAAAACTCTGACTGTTGTTTGTGCATACGCACCAAACAGGAGTTCAGAGTATTCAGCCTTCTTGGATACCTTGCATGGGGTCCTGTATGGGGCGCCGGTAGGGGATTCCATAGTCTTGCTGGGGGACTTCAACGCGCACGTGGGCAATGACAGTGATACTTGGACTGGCGTGATTGGGAGGAACGGTCTCCCTGATCTGAACCTGAGTGGTGGATTGTTACTGGACTTCTGTGCTAGTCACGGACTTGCGATAACAAACACCATGTTCAAGCATAAGGATGCTCATAGGTGTACCTGGTACCAGAGCACCCTAGGCCAAAGATCAATGATCGATTTTGTAATCGTATCAGCTGATCTGAGGCCGTATGTTTTGGACACTCGGGTGAAGAGAGGGGCTGAACTGTCAACTGATCACCATCTGGTGGTGAGTTGGGTTAGATGGCGGGGGAAACCTCTGGACAGACCTGGCAAACCCAAGCGTGTAGTGCGGGTGAACTGGGAACGTTTGGAGGAGTCCTCTGTCCGGAAGGACTTCAACTCCCACCTCCGGCGGGACTTCTCTGCCATCCCTGTGGAGGTTGGGGACATTGAACAGGAATGGGCAATGTTCAAAGCCTCTATTGCTAAAGCTGCAGATGCGAGCTGTGGCCAGAAGGTCTTAGGTGCCTCAAGGGGCGGTAACCCTCGAACACCCTGGTGGACAGTGGTGGTCAGGGAAGCCGTCCGACTGAAGAAGGAGTCCTACCGGGGTATGTTATCCCAGGGGACTCCGGAGGCAGTTGCAAGGTACCGACGGGCCCGAAGGGCAGCGGCCGTGGCTGTGGACGAGGCTAAGCAGAGGGTGTGGGAGCAGTTCGGGGAATCCATGGAGAAGGACTATCGGGCGGCACCAAAGCTGTTCTGGAAGACCATACGGCACCTCAGGAGGGGGAAGCAGGGAACCATCCAAGCTGTGTACGGCAAGGATGGGACTTTGCTGACTTCAAGTGAGGAAGTCGTGGGGCGTTGGAAAGAGCACTTTGAGGAACTCCTGAACCCAACTACATCAGACACACCCTCCCTGATAGGAGCAGGGCCTGAGGATGATGGGGGATCGACGTCGATCTCTCGGAGTGAAGTCACTGAGGTAGTTAGACAACTCCACGGTGGCAAAGCTCCGGGGGTTGACGAGATCCGTCCAGAAATGCTGAAGGCTCTGGGTGTTGATGGGCTGTCTTGGTTGATACGCCTTTTCAACATTGCGTGGAAGTCTGGGACAGTGCCGAGGGAGTGGCAGACTGGGGTGGTGGTTCCCCTTTTCAAAAAGGGGGACCAGAGGGTGTGTGCTAATTACAGGGGTATCACACTACTCAGCCTCCCTGGGAAAGTTTACGCCAAGGTACTGGAAAGGAGGGTCCGGCCGATAGTCGAACCTCAGATTCAAGAGGAGCAATGTGGATTCCGTCCTGGTCGTGGAACAACTGACCAACTCTTTACGCTTGCGGGAATCCTGGAGAGGGCCTGGGAGTATGCCTATCCAGTCTACATGTGTTTTGTGGATTTGGAGAAGGCATATGACCGCGTCCCTCGGGAGATCTTGTGGGAGGTGCTGAGGGAGTACGGAGTGAGGGGAACCCTGCTGAGGGCCATCCAATCTCTGTACAACCAAAGCGAGAGTTGTGTCCGGGTGCTTGGATGTAAGTCGGATCCGTTTCCAGTGGGGGTTGGTCTCCGCCAGGGCTGCGCTCTGTCACCTATCCTGTTTGTGATTTTCATGGACAGGATTTCTAGGCGGAGTCGTGGCCATGGCGGAGAGGGTATACGTCTCGGGGGGCTAAAGGTTGCATCACTGCTGTTTGCAGATGATGTGGTCCTGATGGCACCTTCGGTTCGTGACCTTCAGCTCTCACTGGATCGGTTCGCAGCCGAGTGTTCAGCGGCTGGAATGAGGATCAGCATCTCCAAATCTGAGGCCATGGTTCTCAGCAGGAAACCGATGGTTTGTACAGTCCGGGTAGGGGACAGGACTCTGTCCCAGGTGGAGGAGTTTAAGTATCTCGGGGTCTTGTTCACGAGTGAGGGAAAGATGGAGAAGGAAATCAGCCGGAGAATCGGAGCAGCTGGGGCAGTATTGCAGTCTCTCTGCCGCACTGTTGTGACGAAACGGGAGCTGAGCCAGAAGGCAAAGCTCTCGGTCTACCGAGCTATCTACATTCCTACTCTCACCTATGGTCATGAAGTGTGGGTAATGACCGAAAGAATAAGATCGCGGCTACAAGCGGCCGAAATGAGTTTCCTCAGAAGGGTGGCTGGCATCTCCCTTAGAGATAGGGTGAGAAGTGCAGTCACCCGAGAGAGACTCGGAGTAGAGCCGCTGCTCCTTCGCTTGGAAAGGAGCCAGCTTAGGTGGTTCGGGCATCTCGTGCGGATGCCTCACGAGCGTCTCCCTAGGGAGGTCCTCGTTGCACGTCCCACTGGGAGGAGGCCCCGCGGCAGGCCAAGGACCAGATGGGGGGATTACATCTCCTCTCTGGCCTGGGAACGCTTCGGAATTCCCCAGGAGGAAGTCGCAAATGTTGCTCTGGAGAGGGAAGTCTGGGGGTCTTTGCTGGAGCTGCTGTCCCCGCGACCCGATTCCGGATAAGCGGTTGAAGATGGATGGATGGACATGTGAATAATTCCGTATAATAGACTGTATTTATATTATTCACATGTGAATAATGCCGTATAATATACTGTATTTATATTATTCACATGTGAATAATGCTGTATAATAGACTGTATTTATGTTATTCACATGTGAATAATTCCGTATAATAGACTGTATTTATATTATTCACATGTGAATAATGCTGTACAATAGACTGCATTTATATTATTCACATGTGAATAATGCTGTATAATAGACTGTATTTATAATATTCACATGTGAATAATGCTGTATTATAGACTGTATTTATATTATTCACATGTGAATAATGCCATATAATAGACTGTATTTATGTTATTCACGTGTGAATTATGCCGTATAATCGACTGTATTTATATTATTCACATGTGAATAATGCTGTATAATAGACTGTATTTATATTATTCACATGTGAATAATGCCGTATAATAGACTGTATTTATATTATTCACATGTGAATAATGCCGTATAATATACTGTATTTCTATTATTCACATGTGAATAATGCTGTATAATAGACTGTATTTATGTTATTCACATGTGAATAATGCCGTATAATAGACTGTATTTATATTATTCACATGTGAATAATGCTGTACAATAGACTGCATTTATATTATTCACATGTGAATAATGCTGTATAATAGACTGTATTTATAATATTCACATGTGAATAATGCTGTATTATAGACTGTATTTATATTATTCACATGTGAATAATGCCATATAATAGATTGTATTTATGTTATTCACGTGTGAATTATGCCGTATAATCGACTGTATTTATATTATTCACATGTGAATAATGCTGTATAATAGACTGTATTTATATTATTGACATGTGAATAATTCCGTATAATAGACTGTATTTATATTATTCACATGTGAATAATGCTGTATAATAGACTGTATTTATATTATTCACATGTGAATAATGCTGTATAATAGACTGTATTTATATTATTGACATGTGAATAATTCCGTATAATAGACTGTATTTATATTATTCACATGTGAATAATGCTGTATAATAGACTGTATTTATCTTATTCACATGTGAAGTGTCTAATTTGTTGTGAGTTCATGCACTGTGTTGGTTTTGTTCTTTGAACAAGGTGATGTTCATGCACGGTTCATTTTGTGCACTAGTAAAAAAAAACATATAACTTTGTCTTGAATTTGAAAAAAATACAAATAAAACATTTTATTTGTTACTAAAGAAGGGTTCGGTGAATGTGCATATGAAACTGGTGGGATTCGGTACCTCCAACAAGGTTAAGAACCACTGGCCTAGAGTAAAAAAAACCCCAGCATCTATCTATATCTTGACAAAAAAACAAACAATGACTTGTGTGTAGTTTGGGAACAGTTGGTAATAGTTATGGGCAGTAACACTTTTCTTCAAGTCAGCTCACTTTATTGTGTGTTCCTACATTTGTGTTAGATGAAGAGAGCAGTTATGACTTTGGTTAGCAGAGTAAACAAGTACAAACTAAGGTTTTGCTCATTTTCTGTAAACTTTCATTTGTCTAAATATGGCCAAGGACACGCATTATTGTGGGTTTCCTGCACGTCATCTTCATCCCTAAAGGAAACATCTAATCTGTGGGAGAAAATCCCTCTGACATTTTCAAGTATGTTTTTTTTTTTTTGAGTGGTAAGCCTGAAGTGTCCCTCTTTCTCCGACTCCCTCGTCGTCATGTGACATGAGCGCTAGTCTGTTATGATTTTACTAAAGTAGCTTGCTTTGGTATCATTTCTATCGATGGGCCCACATGTATAATATCAATGTTGATGTAACCGAGAGTGTACAAATGGACCCAATTACTATTAACTATCTGTCATTTAGCTGGGGACACCCTACAACTACTTCTAGGGGTCCCCGCACCCCCACTGTATCTCTTTATTTAGTTTGCCTTTTCTTTGGCCCAACCCTATAATGTTATTAATTGATTTAGTTTGCCTTTTCTTTGGCCCACCCCTATAAGGTAATTAAATTAATTGTCTTATCTACAGTTAAAAACAGCATTTATCTATATCTTGACAAAAACTCCAACCATTACTGTCAGAATAATTGTATCTAAGTTATCACAAAACTTTGTGTTTCAATGAGTTCCCGGCGAGCAGACAAAAGCTGTCTTTGATCTTGCCAATCAAAAGGCTTGTAAAACTCCACTGTGTAGGATGGGAAGTGACATGAAGGTGGCGGTTTCTTTGATCTATTGTAATCCACAGGAAGATTTTGTCTTGACCCGAGATCTACAAAGCGAAGAGGGAGCAGGACCTGACTCCCCCTCCAGGCACCTTTTCTTTGAACTGTTTTGTAACCAAAGGCGACGGCTGTTTACGACCCCCCTTCCTTTAGAAACAGCTGTTGCCATGTAATCAGGGAAAGTCCAAATAAAAGAGGAGGCGTACAATCTTTCGTCAGAGCGTGGTGGAAGACTGTACAAGAGTACAGCCCAGACGTTTCTCCTCAATGAGCTAAATTGAATTCTGTCTCTGTTTAATTCCTTGCTTCTTGTCTGTTTAATAGATGTCATCAGTGTTTAAACCTGACAATTACAGTTGGTAGTGCGTGTCTGTTATGATTTTGCTTCCTACTTTCGATGACCCGTCTTATTTTGCCTCTGATTAGCCAGTCTGTAATGTTTCAGCCTCCGTATGTATGGATGTTCTCATTCATCCGGGTCATTGTATTTTCTCCATATTTTTTGGGGCTTGGACTCGCAGTCCATTTTCTCTCTTTGTAGCGTGTAGCTTTGAAATAAGCTACCTCGCGACATGGATCTTAAAAGTAGCTAAGCTACAGGAAAAGCTACTTGTTAAAAAAGTAGCTAAGCTACCGTCAAGCTACTGGAAAATGTAGTTAAGCTGCATAGCTTAGCTACATGTAGCTTGTTACTGCCCATCACTGCCTAAATGAATGGCCATGAAACACTACACACACATACAGTACTTAGAAGAAAGTGTGTAGCGATTTGGAGGAGAAACATCTCATAGATCATGTCTGAACTAAAGTGTGTTTGTGTTGTTTGTGTCCTGCAGACGTCCAGCAGCTGATTGGTCATCCAGAAGAAATTTCCCTTCAACTGCTGGGGGGGAGCTCTACTTTAAAACAAGAGGATCCCCACCCCCCATATATTAAAGAGGAGGAGGAGGATTCACAGCCCCCCCACATTAAAGAGGAAGAGGAGGAACGCTGGATCACTCAGGAGGGAGAGTGTCTTCTAGGGATGCAGGAAGCTGATCACACCAACTTCCCTCTGACTGTTGTCTCTGTGAAGACTGAAGATGATGAAGAGAAACCACAACCAGGCAACCTCTTAGCTCCACTATCAGATAGTGAGTCTGAAGACGGGGTTGAAGTAACTTTGAGCAGCGATACAGACTGTGAAGGTGATATGAACACTCCCAAAGACAAAAAACACTCGAAATGCTCTAAAAAGATAAGAGTTAAAAAAAGTTTTAGCTGCTCAGTTTGTCCTAAAATCTTTTCTAACAAGGGCAATTTTACTCAACACATGAAAACGCACAGTGGAGAAAAAACATTTGATTGTTCAGTTTGTGGTAAAAGATTTTGCCATCAGAAAGTTTTGACTGAACACATAAGAATACACACAGGAGAAAAACCCTTTAAATGTTCGGTTTGCGATAAACCTTTTTCCCGAAAAAGAGTTTTGAGCCAACACATGAGAACACACACGGGGGAGAGACCATTTAACTGCTCAGTTTGCGACAAAAACTTTGCTCAAAAAAGAGCTTTGATCCAACACATGAGAACGCACACAGGAGAAAAACCATTTAAGTGTTCAGTTTGTGATAAAAGCTTTTCACAGAAAAGCACTTTGAGCAAACACAGCAGAACACACACAGGATATATGAACACATAATTAGAGTTAGAACAAGTCATTGAGAAAGTGTTTGAGTACTTTCTTTTTTCGCTGCCGTCTGTATGCCACACAACTGTTTTTGTAGATGCAAATAAAAGTCTGACTTGTTGTCAGTCATCCTGCCTTCTTCCTGTCCAGACAACTTCACAATAAAAATGGCTGCCGACACTCTGAACTGGAGCATGAACAATCGGTGAAAAGACGGCCGGAAGCTGTACATACGTCACATGTTACTGGCTTGTTTATGTTGTCGCACGCATTCTTTGCAATATGTTCATTGTGTCTTTTTTGCAACTCTTGTAATTTCTTCAACTCCTATCTTAAGCAGTCTGCAATGCCGCCACAAGATGGCAGCAGTGTTACTGCTTGAAGAGTTGTCACGTGTTCAGTCAGACACTTCTTTTTATAGGGACTTCTATAGCTTTTGGAGGAGATCGGAAGTTTCAGATAACTTGGTTGGATTTGTTTTCTTTTGATCTAAAGAGAATGATAATGAAGTGAGTTTAGATTTAAACTCTAAGGGGGGAAAAAAGTACAATACTAGTAAATATGTACCTGTTGTCAGGTTTAAGCACCAAACTATCTATTAAGCAGAACAAGAAGCAAGGAATCAGGCAGAGACAGAGTTCTATTTTGCTCATGAGGAGAACGCATGGAGCTGCACACTCCGTTACAGTCTCACCCTACGCTCCGAGGAACAGCCCACGCGCTCCTCTTTTTATTCAGTTTAGGAGTTCCCTAGTTACATGCTGAGGCTGCTTCTAAAGGGAGGGGTCACACATTATGCGAGCAGCTCAGTACGCACAATACGTGATTATTCAGAACGGAATGTGCTGGGGGGCGTTGAGATTGTTCCCTGTCTCTGCTTTGTCTGTTTATATGCCTTATCTTCGTTGAGGTGCTGGTTCGTCCTTGGCTGTTAGCAAGCTGAAAGACAGAAAACATCTGCGGCAAGGCCACTCCTCACATGCAGTGGAAGATAACAAGTTGTGTGCCCTTGCACGAGAAGAAAAAGTACAGCTTGAGCACAATAGATAATAACTAGAGCAACGGCCTTTAAGCGTAAGAGTTGTGTGGTAACTTATATACGTTTATTCTAACACCTGTTTTTAGACTTTGAAAGTTTATAACGTTTCCATTTAGGTAAAGCTATATATTTTAAGGGATAACTGTTGTTCTTTGTAAACATTGTTTTACTTGTTTGCCATTTTTATTAGCAGTGCAATCTTAGAATAACTTACTGTTATCTATGAAACATTTTAAGTAGGTTGTCTTTTACAAGTATGCCAAATGTCGTATATGATGTAGTGAATGGGGACTCAAAGCTAATCTCTGTATCTCCTCCAATATTAAATCATTCATATTTCATATAACAAACATAAAAGCATCAGTTATATTTTTGCCAAAAAGTAGAAGAGTAGGGGACAGTGACTGACTTTTGGCGCATGCGCAAACAAGTAGAGTATTTTTTCCCCAACAATCATTATTTCTACAATATGATAGTTTTTTGGGTTTTTTTTACAATCTGAACATAAAACTAACATAAACCATTAATCAAAATATTGAAATAAAAGTAAGAAAACAGGAAACATGAGAGAAACACTTGAATAATGAAACCAAAAGCTAATTAAGGCATCATACTACACATTAATTATTCATTTTATTTGATAGTAATTTTTTTAAATGTCAGTTAGAATGTGCGACGTTTTCATGACCATTTTCTTTTTCTTTGTCATTGTTAGTGAGTTATATCCATTTTTTTTTTAATTTCAGAATAAAACAAAAATGTTGGTTTGCATGACTGCTGTTGGATTTGCGAATATGCAATTTATCCTAGTCGACGTTAAATTTTACAGCATTCTCTGAGTCTTTATCAAACCTGTATTGTACAAACAAAACATGTTCTTCTTTGTGATCAAAATGTTTATTATAGATATTAAACAGAACAACAGAAAGTTAAGTCCATCGTATTTGGGAGATGGACCATTAAAAAAACCCAAATGGTTAATTGACTATTTTTCAAGCCTTTTGGGGAAACATGTAAGGAACTCGCATGGCTGCTGTTTGTGTGACCCCAAGATGCAAGAACCAGGAGGACGATGAGCAGGTAAGATGATTTTAATTATCATCAACAGAGAACATGTAGCAGTCTTGCATACAACAGTTCCAAACATAAAGAGTTTATCATCGAGCCCTGAGGAGTGCTCGAGACCAAGCATAAATAGGATACATGTTGATTGGCAACAGGTGTGGACCGACCCGCTGCCAATCAACGGCAGGTGAGGAAAAAACAGTGCTCAGCGGAACAAACAGGAAATATAACAAAATAAGAGCACTGACAGGAAGTAAATACAAAAACAAGGAAACAAACAGAAATGAAGTGACAGATCGTCACAAAACATCCTGAATGAATTTGGATAGAAGTAGAATTTGTGAATGATTTTGTCGTTCTTTCATTTCATTTGGGATGAAATGTGAAGTATATTTATATAGCGCTTTTTCTCTAGTGACTCAAAGCACTTTACATAGTGAAACCCAATATCTAAGTTACATTTAAACCGTGATGGGTTAGTTACTGCAAACCAGTAACTAGTTACAGTTACTAGTTACTTTATTTCAAAAGTGACTCAGTTACTTGCACCAAAAAGTAATGTGTTACTATGAAAAGTAACTATTTAAGTTACTTCTTTTTTATTTTATTTTTTTAAGGCTCCCGTTAATACCCTTTTAGCCTTCATTTCAGTACTGTTATTGCACTGGAGAATAAAACAATGTGTTGATTCAAGATGGCGGCGCATGGGTATGCGGCGGCTATGCTAACGCTCTTGGGAGTGTAGAGCGATTTGGCAAAAAACACCCGTAATTTCTGTCAATTTCATGGCTGGCTCAAAGCGTGAACACTCTGTGATCACATACGACCGACAGACAATTCTGGATGTGGATGGATCGGGTCGTTATAGACTGAAAGATGCATGTACGGTGGACCTCCTCGCTAGCATGGGAATACTTCGTGGGCTATATCGAGCGGCCTTTGTAGCAGCGGAGTCAAGTGCTAGCGGTGACCGCCAATGGAGACGACACAAGCGGTGCGAGCGGAAGCAGAAGCGGGGATGCCGAGCTGGGCTAACAACAAAGAGAAAAGCTAACCAAAGAAGCGTGGAGTCTCCGGGTAAGAAGCCATTTAAACTAGAACTAGCCGGCGTCAGGCTGGATAATCCCTGCACACATAGCAATTCTCTTAGAATAAAACACAACTCACATAATGTTTTTTCTTTTGTGACCGTGTCAGAGGCAGACATACATTGTACTGAGGTAGCTAACTATGATGCGTTCAGTTTATCGCAACATCAAGCAAACAATCTGAATATCCCCGTCGTATCAATTCCTAGATATGGTCGAAACTATTTAAAGTGCAATACGCATAATAAACGCAACACTATTAATATTGCTACTTCGGATCATTTCAACAAACAATCCTCAAAACAGCCCACTACCTTTAATATGGGCTTTTTAAACATAAGATCATTATCTTCCAAAACGTTATTAGTTAATGAAGTCATTAGAGATAACAAACTTGACGTCGTTGGTCTCGCCGAGACCTGGCTCAAACCAGACGATTTTTTTGCGCTAAATGAGGCATCTCCTCCTAACTATACCAATACACATGTTGCCCGACCTCTTAAAAGGGGAGGGGGTGTCGCACTAATATACAATGAAAACTATAATCTTACACCTAACCTAAATAATAAATATAACTCGTTTGAGGTGCTCACTTTGAGGTTTGTCACACCGCTGCCTCTCCACCTGGCTGTTATCTACCGCCCCCCTGGGCCCTATTCGGACTTCATCAGTGAATTCTCAGAGTTTGTTGCTGATCTAGTGACGCACGCCGACAATATAATCATAATGGGGGACTTTAATATCCATATGAATACCCCATCGGACCCTCCATGCGTGGCGCTCCAGACTATAATTGATAGCTGTGGTCTTACACAAATAATAAATGAACCCACGCATCGCAACGGTAATACGATAGATCTAGTGCTTGTCAGGGGTGTCACCACCTCTAAAGTTACGATACTCCCGTACACTAAAGTAATGTCCGATCATTACCTTATAAAATTCGAAGTTCTGACTCATTGTCAACAAACTAATAATAATAATAATAACTACTATAGCAGCCGCAACATTAATGCTGCCACAACGACGACTCTTACTGACCTACTGCCTTCGGTAATGGCACCATTCCCAAATTATGTGGGCTCTATTGATAACCTCACTAACAACTTTAATGACGCCCTGCGCGACACCATTGATATTGTAGCACCGCTAAAGCTAAAAAGGGCCCCTAAAAGGCGTACCCCATGGTTTACAGAAGAAACTAAAGCCCAGAAATGATCATGTAGAAAGCTGGAACGCAAATGGCGCGCGACTAAACTTGAGGTTTTCCATCAAGCATGGTGTGATAGTTTAATAACTTATAAACGCATGCTTACCTCAGCTAAAGCTAAATATTACTCAAATCTCATCCACCTCAACAAAAATGATCCTAAATTTCTGTTTAGTACAGTAGCATCGCTAACCCAACAAGGGACTCCTCCCAGTAGCTCCACCCACTCAGCAGATGACTTTATGAATTTCTTTAATAAGAAAATTGAACTCATTAGAAAGGAGATTAAAGACAATGCATCTCAGCTACAACTGGGTTCTATTAACACAAATACGACTGTATATACGACGGATACCGCCCTCCAAAATAGTTTCTCTCTCTTTGATGAAATAACATTAGGGGAATTGTCAAAATGTGTAAATGGGACAAAACAAACAACATGTTTACTTGACCCAATTCCTGGGAAACTTATCAAGGAGCTTTTTGTATTACTAGGTCCATCAGTGTTAAATATTATAAACCTATCACTTTCCTCTGGCACTGTTCCCCTAGCATTCAAAAAAGCGGTTATTCATCCTCTACTCAAAAGACCTAACCTCGATCCTGATCTCCTGGTAAACTACCGGCCGGTGTCCCACCTTCCGTTTATCTCGAAAATCCTCGAAAAAATTGTAGCACAGCAGCTAAATGAACACTTAGTGTCTAACAATCTCTGTGAACCTTTTCAATCCGGTTTCAGGGCAAATCACTCTACGGAGACAGCCCTAGCAAAAATGACTAATGATCTATTGCTAACGATGGATTCTGATGCGTCATCTATGTTGCTGCTTCTTGATCTTAGCGCCGCTTTCGATACTGTTGATCATAATATTTTATTAGAGCGTATCAAAACGCGTATTGGGATGACAGACTTAGCCTTGTCTTGGTTTAACTCTTATCTTACTGACAGGATGCAGTGCGTCTCCCATAACAATGTGACCTCGGACTATGTTAAGGTAACGTGCGGAGTTCCCCAGGGTTCGGTTCTTGGCCCTGCACTCTTTAGTATTTACATGCTGCCGCTAGGTGACATCATACGCAAATACGGTGTTAGCTTTCACTGTTATGCTGATGACACCCAACTCTACATGCCCCTAAAGCTGACCAACACGCCGGATTGTAGTCAGCTGGAGGCGTGTCTTAATGAAATTAAACAATGGATGTCCGCTAACATTTTGCAACTCAACGCTAAGAAAACGGAAATGCTGATTATCGGTCCTGCTCAACACCGACATCTATTTAATAATACCACCTTAACATTTGACAACCAAACAATTAAACAAGGAGACTCGGTAAAGAATCTGGGTATTATCTTCCACCCAACTCTCTCGTTTGAGTCACACATTAAGAGTGTTACTAAAACGGCCTTCTTTCATCTCCGTAATATCGCTAAAATTCGTCCCATTTTGTCCACAAGTGATGCTGAGATCATTATTCATGCGTTCGTTACGTCTCGTCTCGATTACTGTAACGTTTTATTTTCGGGCCTCCCTATGTCTAGCATTAAAAGATTACAGATGGTACAAAATGCGGCTGCTAGACTTTTGACAAAAACAAGAAAGTTTGATCATATTACGCCTATACTGGCTCACTTGCACTGGCTTCCTGTGCACTTAAGATGCGACTTTAAGGTTTTACTACTTACGTATAAAATACTACACGGTCAAGCTCCTGCCTATCTTGACGATTGTATTGTACCATATGTCCCGGCAAGAAATCTGCGTTCAAAGAACTCCGGCTTATTAGTGATTCCCAGAGCCAAAAAAAAGTCTGCGGGCTATAGAGCGTTTTCTATTCGGGCTCCAGTACTATGGAATGCCCTCCCGGTAAAAGTTAGAGATGTTACCTCAGTAGAAGCATTTAAGTCTCATCTTAAAACTCATTTGTATACTCTAGCCTTTAAATAGACTCCCTTTTTAGACCAGTTGATCTGCCGTTTCTTTTCTTTTCTTTTCTACTCTGCTCCGGGGTGGACCGCTAGCCTGTCCATCAGATGGGGACATCTCTACGCTGCTGACCCGTCTCCACTCGGGATGGTTCCTGCTGGCCCCACTATGGACTGGACTTTCGCTGATGTGTTGGACTTTCACAATATTATGTCAGACCCACTCGACATCCATTGCTTTCGGTCTCCCCTAGAGGGGGGGGGGTTACCCACATATGCGGTCCTCTCCAAGGTTTCTCATAGTCATTCACATTGACGTCCCACTGGGGTGAGTTTTCCTTGCCCGTATGTGGGCTCTGTACCGAGGATGTCGTTGTGGCTTGTACAGCCCTTTGAGACACTTGTGATTTAGGGATATGTAAATAAACATTGATTGATTGATTGATTGATTGAACTTGACATGCATTTGCATCACTGAACTCTGCTAAGCAATGTGGTCTACATACAACACACAAACAATGTGGTCTACATACAACACACAAACAATGTGGTCTACATACAACACACAAACAATGTGGTCTACATACAACACACAAACAATGTGGTCTACATACAACACACAAACAATGTGGTCTACATACAACACACAAACAATGTGGTCTACATACAACACACAAAGACCAAGATATGATTCACAGGGCCAATTTATTTCGGGCCAGGACAAACTGACAAACCTATTTTAAATAGCTGCAACATACATACTTGCCAACCCTCCCGGATTTTCCGGGAGACTCCCGAAATTCAGCGCCTCTCCCGAAAACCTCCCGGGACAAATTTTGTGAAATGGGTGACTCCACTGTAGAAATAGCCTGCAAGTCTTCTAGCACATACGCTGCAATGGCTCTATCAATGTTGTCCTGGCTAGCAGTCCCTCCGTTAAAATCCTTAGGTGGAGGTGGAGGTGGAGGTGAAGTGTGTCTCTCTTTACTAGCTTTGTCGAAGCATGCTGCTTTTGTAGCTGTTTCAGCAGATTTGAATTGCTGTTTTGGGCAATAGATAGGATCTTTGATCCAAGACACAACTTACATTTAACTAAAATGTTATTTTCTTTGTGCTCGACAAAAGAAAAGTAGTGAGAATATCGCCATGTTAAGAAACTCGACTCCGGCTCCGCCATGATGTCTTGTTAGTAAACACAGACCCCCCCCCCATCCCACACACACACTCCACACACACACACAAGCGCGCCTCTTGTGACACAGGAATATTCAGAAGGACGACACTGCAGCTCTCCAATAAAACACATTCAGATCTTCTCTGTTTCTACATACAAAATAACATAAAATAACGCAGTAACGCATCATGTAGTAACGGTAACTGAGTTACTGAATATAAAAAAATAACGCGTTAGACTACTAGTTACCGCCGAAAATAACAATGTTACAGTAATGTGTTAGTCCCAACACTGCATTTAAAGCAGTGTGGGTGGCACTGGGAGCGGGTGGGTAAAGTCCCTTGCCCAAGGACACAACGGCGGTGACTAGGATGGCGGATGCGGGGATCGAACCTGGAACCCTCAAGTTGCCAACCGAGCGATTGATTGATTGAGACTTTTATTAGTAGGTTGCACAGTGAAGTACATATTCCGTACAATTGACCACTAAATGGTAACACCCGAATAAGTTTTTCAACTTGTTTAAGTCGGGGTCCACTTAAATTGATTCATGATACAGATATATACTATCATATATACTATCATCATAATACAGTCATCACACAAGATAATCACATTGAATTATTTACATTATTTACAATCAGGGGTGTGGAGGGGGGGGGGGCATAGAGAGAGAGAGAGAGAGAGAGAGAGAGATCAGAAGGCATAAGAAAAAGAAAAAGTATCTGCATTTGATTGTTTACATTTGATTATTAGCAATCCGGGGAGGGTGTTAGTTTAGGGTTGTAGCTGCCTGGAGGTGAACTTTTATTGCGGTTTTGAAGGAGGATAGAGATGCCCTTTCTTTTATACCTGTTGGGAGCGCATTCCACATTGATGTGGCATAGAAAGAGAATGAGTTAAGACCTTTGTTAGTTCGGAATCTGGGTTTAACGTGGTTAGTGGAGCACCCCCTGGTGTTGTGGTTATGGCGGTCATTTACGTTAAGGAAGTAGTTTGACATGTACTTCGGTATCAGGGAGGTGTAGCGGATTTTATAGACTAGGCTCAGTGCAAGTTGTTTAACTCTGTCCTCCACCTTGAGCCAGCCCACTTTAGAGAAGTGGGTAGGAGTGAGGTGGGATCTGGGGTGGAGGTCTGGATACCGCCCCAATATCTGCAATTTCTAGTTGAAATAATAATAATACAATAATATGAATATAAGGGAAGGTGTTTCATCAGAACACAACACGGTTTTTAGGGGGGGGGGGAAAGGACATTTTGAAGAAGAAAAAAACTGCTGCAAGGAAAGAAACGGAAGTGGCTTACTTTTCACGCATGCGCAAAGGGACCCGGCAGCTCGGAGTCTTTGAGCCGACCAAGATGGCGGACTAAGCGGCGGTGCTTTTCCAGAGAACTTTGATATTGACCTTCTCACAGCAAACACACGAACACATACCTCATACATTCCTCTTTTCTCTAGCCCGCCAAACCCAAGTTGAAGTTTGGAGCGACGGAGACTTTTCTGCAGTGAAGACGTGAGAGCACATGGACGACTACTGCTATGCTAAGATGGCGACGTCATGTAAAAGAGAAAGTGAAAGAGAATCTTCCAGCAAATCACCAACGGGGATAAAGACCAAAAGCGAAGATGAAGGTGAGTGAGCTTAAGCTCATTTTGAAGTTGAATGTAAGCCCTGAAAAGGGCGGCTCTCAGAAATGAGCCGACCTTGTTGAAGAATGTAAAGAAAGAGCCGCCATGATTGTTAGCTTGAAGAAGGCAGTGGAGTTCACATCAGAGGAGATGAAAGAATGCAAAAGTCAAATGAAGAAAGTGGAAGAGCAAAACAAGCGCTTGTGTAAAGAAAATAATGATGTGAAAGAAGAGATGTTGGGGAAGAGTAAGAGCCACATGCCATATGAAGTGTTAATATATCTGCTTATACATGAAAGTAGCAATGATTGTCACACACACACCAGGTGTGGCGAAATTATTCTCTGCATTTGACCCATCACCCTTGATCACCCCCTGGGAGGTGAGGGGAGCAGTGAGCAGCAGCGGTGGCCGCGCCCGGGAATCATTTTTAGTAGGG